>NW_006298312.1:2255081-2265582 GCF_000327345.1 Myotis davidii
AATGACTTGGGCCCTAGCCAGTTTGGCTCAGTGGATAGAGCATCGGCCTGCGGACTCGAGTCCTAGGTTTGATTCTGGTCATGGTCATGTACCTTGGTTGCGGGCACATCCCCAGTAGCGGGTGTGCAGGAGGCAGCTGATCGGTGTTTCTCTCTCATTGATGTTTCTAACTCTCTATCTCTCTCCCTTCCTCCCTGTAAAAAATCAATAAAATATATATATATTTTTTAAAAAGGTCTATATTTATAAAATAAAGAAGGAGGAATACAGCCCAGAGGGAATCAGAGAACAATGAGGGAGTTGGGCCCCACGTGTGAGATTTGACCTTTGAGCTCAGGAGTTGCCATAGTGACAAAATCAAAAGGGAGATTGTGGCCAATCAGAGGGGAATCAGGACACAGGAACTTGCAGCCTTTATAAACTGTGGAAGAAGGGATTGAATGGGACTCTTTTCCCCTCCCCACGTGGGAGTCTGTACTTGTTCTTCAATAAATTTCCACCTTCCTTTGGGTCCAATGGACAATGAGCACAGGAACCATCCTGCCCAGGGGAACACTGTTATGCCCAGATTTCAAGATTCCCAAAAGCCCACCAGGGAGCCAGCCAAGTCCAATGCAAAAGCAAAGAGTCTTTATTTGAACTAGTTCGGCTCCCCGACCACACTCACCGATGAAATGGCAAGCCAAGTGGCCGAGAGAGTGAACTCTGTGTGGAGAGAGGTTTTATAGGGGGCTTGGAGTAAGGGGAGGAGAAAGGACTGTGGACCCTGCCAATTGGCCAGGTGCAAGTCGGTGTCTTGTTACACAGGATGTGGTCATACCTATGGTGACTTCCCTTGATTGTCTTTGGCTTCCAGGAAGAAGCCTTGCCGAGCAGATGGCCAAGGTAAGATGGAGGGCGTAGCCCTTACCCTGGGGCAAGATGGAGGGTGTAGCCCTAGCCCTTTCAAACACCACGTGTTCCAGTCCAAAATTCCCATATCAATGCCAAAGAATAAGCTCTGAGGACAAGAATATTTAAGCAAAAGCATGGAAAATTTATTACAAGAAGATTCAGACTTCCCAGGGGAAAGGGGGCCCCAATAATGGGTTGCAACAAAGCAAATCATTCTAGGGGTATATCTGTGCTATGAGCCTGCTCTGTATCTACCTGTGTCACCACCTGATTGATTCCCTCATAGTTTTTGCCCAGCAATGGACCTGAACTTTCTCTGTTTCTATATGTACCTACACCTTGTTGCTGCAGGCCCTCTCTTTGCAGGGAGCCGGTCCATCCTTGCTGTTTCAAGGGACCTGGCATATATGGCATACTGTTCTTAATATGTTTGCTCACCTTCTTGGCACTATGTGTTTTAACCAAGGTCACCTCTCTGAGAAAGGTTGTTTTCCCAGGTAGGGATTTTCCCCTAAAGTTAGGGAAGGAATAAAACCCCTTAACTAAGTGCCAGGCGGGTAATTAATCACTTTAACTACGAACAATCATGCTTAAGCTACATAATCTTTACTCCCTGGAATGGAGATAAGAAATGCCCTAACCTTTGGAATAGAAATTGATAGGATTGGAATCAACTGGTATAAATACAGATGTAACAAGACAACAAGAAACAGAGCCTTGACACAGAACCTAGACACAGAACCTAGAGAAGAACCTAGCGAGAGAACCTGGCTGAAGAACCCAGCTACAGAACCTGGCTGGAGAACCTAGCGAGAGAACATGGCTACAGAACCTGGCTGGAGATCCTAGACTGAACTTGGCTGGAGAACTTGCTACAGAACCTGGCTGGAGACCCTGACAAGAGAACCTGGCTATGATGATCACCTGAACGCTGCCTCTGTGTCAATCCCTCTTCACCGACTCCATCCACACCTCTGGGGACCCCTGGACCTGCTGGGGTTGGACCCCAGCATCTCTTGGTTTCCCCAAAACATTTTATTATTTCTGCTTGGTTGGTTTCTGTGATTAGGCTTGCTCAAATTGCTGTGTCTGCCCCTGTCTATGTTCTACCTGCCTTTATTTTCTTCAGGATCCCTGCCCTATTTGCCTACATTTCAAGCTAACTGCTCTCACTGAAAGGGCGAGGGCTATGCCCTCCATCTTGCCCCGTATCCTCCATGTTGGGGCAGCAGCCATGTGCTCAGGAGAGTACCTTCTTCCCGGAAGCCCAGGCCTCTGCTGGCCACGCCTGGGATTTTTTTAAACTAACCAATGACAATCAAGGGACGTGTGCCCCATAGAGATAGAAGACCTGACTTGCGCCTGGCCAATTGGCAGGGCCCACAGTCAGCTCCCCTCCCCTCACTCCATCCCCTATTAAAACCCTGTTTCTCCCATGGTGGTGGCACTCTGCTTCTGGTCGCTGCATCGGCCAGGAGGGGGAGTGGAGCTAGCTCAATAAAGGACCCTCTGCTTTTGCATCGGACTAGCTGGCTCCCTGGTGTGGTATTTTGGGGATCTTGAAATCTGGGCACAACACTCACCTGATCATTAATTAACAGAAAAGGAGCTGCAGTTTATAGGTGAAACAGGAATTTTAGGGATACATAGGCAGGGTTAGGGAATTTTTAGAACTGGGGTCCGTGGAAAAAACATAGGGCTACAGATGGGGAGAAGGTACATTTCCATAAGATAAGGAAGCCAGGTGCAGTTACATTTCCATAAGAAAGGAAGCAGCAACAGGTATATTTCCATAAGACAAGGAAACTGGAAGTAGCCCAAAAGGATTCAAAAGGAGATATTGACCAATCAGAGGGGATATCAGGACACAGGAACTGCAGCCTTTATAAACCATGGAAACCAGAAGTCGGTGGGACCCTTTCTCCCCTCCCCATGTTGGAGTCCATTCAGTGGGACTCTCCCTCTCCCCACATGGAAGTCTGTACTTGTTCTTCAATAAATCTCCACTTTTGCTATACCACCTTCTGTCTGTGGATTCATTCTTCCACTCCGGCGGACAAAGAATCCAGGTTCCAGTCCAAAAATCCCGCATTGTATGCATGCCCAGTAAAGTCTGGGTGACATAGGGAAGATATGTCAGCCATACGTGGGAACAGGTCATTGTCCAGGATAGATATGGCCACTGCAAGGGTGCCAAGTCTGAGATACTTAAGCTCCTCAAGGAAGGAGTTCTGTCTCTTGCACACTGGGCTCCTGGCTCTCTTGTTGCAGGGCATGTGCTCCCCTGAATTCACCCACATGGCTCATAGCCATGTAAACCCTACACAATGCACTAAAGGACTGTGACTAGCCTAATGCTATACCAGACCCAGCTCCACCATGGAACGGAAACTCTGGTCACTGGCTTTTCTTCTAGCTCAGCTGAATCCCAGCTACACATCTTCCAGAACTGGCTTAAAGGAAATGGGACTTTGCAAACCCAGAGATATAAATCCACACAAATAAAGCTCCCTATCACATCTCATCCTCCTGTGGGGGCCTCCAGTAATGCTTATTCCAGCAGTACCCCAAGAACCACTCTCAGTAGCAATGGAGAAAGGCCATCCATGCATTTCTCTGATAACAATTGTTATTACTCATTCTCACTTGTGGTGAATTATCTATATTTTTGTCTATTTAAGATATATATGTGTGCTATATCTTGTTAGCCCTTTAATGGTGAAATACTTATTTTCCAATACTATTAGGAAATTTATTAAATCTCTGTATCAAATATTTTAAATACATTTTACTTTAAAGAGGAAATAGGTCCTATAAATACAATGTTAAACAGAAGATTAACTAAAACCTTAATAAGTTCCCTCTTTGGCATTGACTATATTGTTTGATGACATTCTTAGCTTTCTATTCAATTGGTTTAGCCTAATAGATGCTTGGCATGTTTTCATATTTCTTTTTAGCAAAAGCTTCATTGAACCAATTGCTTCTTTTTTCTTCTTATATCCTGAAATACAACTATAAGGGCATTAGGCTGGCAGAAGACTTAATTGCCAGGCATTAGTGTAGGTATGGACAGAAAGGGGCAACACACTAAACCTGACAAGCTCAGGGGAAGCCTGCATAGTAACCACATAGTCTGAAATTAAAACTTTTTTTTTATGACTAAAAGCAGTTCATGGCAGATAGTCATGTCCTAGGGCAGTATTTTTTCCTTAAAAAAGGTCAATATTCACCTTCATTGAGCCTATATCTTTTTATTTTTTGCATCTAGGATAACAAATCTGATAAGAATGCCTTTGCAGTAACAAAGTAATTCCCCTTTTTTCAGGACACCTCAAAAAACAGGCACCACACCCAAACAGAGACGACAACCCCCCTCACTGTTATTGTTATCAAGTTCATTGTTGACTGTTAACTATCCTATACCCACCTATGTAAAAGAAGTATGTGTCTATAATTTTACTTTTTATCCAATCCCAGAGGTTCCACCCTTCACCCCCTACCCTACCCGAACCCACTCCCACCACCACTTTGCTTACTCTCACCTCCCTAATCTATCACCAATGGATTTCATGTAACCCACTTACAACTTTTCTTTTGATTGTAGTGTATAAGGTACAAAATGACCATTTTCTGGAGTATTTTCTCAATCTGTCGAGGTTTTCCTTTCCAGTCATTGCCATCAGTTTGGCTCAAATAAATTCATAAAAATTCTCTACAGATTTGAATTTTTCTTATGTGGACATAGGGGAGGAAAAATAATTTTCCCTCTATCCTTCTGGGTTCCTGGCCAAGATACCCCATAATAAAAGTCGGATTAAGAGGAAGAGACTATACAGAAGTTTAACAACATGCATATCTTCAATATACATGGGAGCAAGTCCGAGAAATGGCCCAAGCCACACCTTAAATACCATCTTCACTAAAGAGGGAAGAGAATATCCATCTTGGGTTGACTACTTCTGAACCCTTATAATACCCAAGGAAAATTAGTAACTCTCAGATGGATCAATCCATCACTTTATAACCCATCTTCAGCTAAGGACAAAAGAAAGTTTGGGGTACAGTTATGGGATATTATAAAAAAAAAAAGAAGCATCCTATGTAATAATCCTATATAACAAAAGGGCAATATGCAAATCAACCCTAATGATAGAATGACCAGAATGACCACTGGACCAGTCACTATGAGGTGTACTGACCACCTCTTGGTCCCTTTCCCAAACTAGCAGGTTTCAATTGCCTGATGGCCACCTGCTGCAGGGCTATGGCCAGCAAGCAGGCGGGAGCAGCCGGCCATTTGGTCCCTTCCCCTGGCCGTCAAGCACCAATCAACCAATGGTGAACAGGGAAGTGGGGGTGGGTGTGGGCGGGGGACAGGACTGGCTGCGGGCAGCTGGAAAAGATGGCCCTGATCACAGGCCAGGCCTAGGGACCATACCTGCACATGAATTTCGTTCACTGGCCACTAGTAGTAAATAAGAGCTAGGTTTGTTATTAGATTTAAGTAGGTGCCTTCTCCATTGATTAATTTTTTTATTATTTAGTCATCCTTTATTACTTGGAACAAAGAGAAAGATGCTCTTACATATAGAGATCTTTGTTGGGCACATTCTTGCCCCCATCATGCTCTGCTTAGGGCTTTCACCCCTCCCTGTGATTGTTCTGTTATTCTCATTACTAGAGGCCCAGTGCATGAAAATTTGTGCACTTAGAGAGGTCCCTAAGCCCAGCCTGCACCCTCTCAGAGTCCAGGAGCCCTCAGGAGATGTCCAACTGATGACTTAGGCCCATGGGGAGCAGGCCTAAGCCGCAGTCTGACCTCCCTCTGCAGGAGGCGACCAGGTGGGCTGATCAGGGGATGGAGCCAGCCAGCCACCTCAGCCACTGCTTCCAGTGGCCTCTCTCTGTGGAAGGTGACAGGGCAGGCCAATTGGGATGGTGCCATCCGGCAAGAGGCTCACCCTGCCCCCATTGCCCTCCACCACCATTGGTCGCCACCATCCCCTGATTGCTATCCCCTTCCTCTGCCTGCTGGCACATGCCTTGGCTGTCCTGATGCCGCCCGCTTGCTGGCTCTGACCTCCACCAACCAGTCATTTCACTGTTTGGTCAATTTGCATATTATATTTTGTTATATAGGATAGGTCTCATGATTAACGGCCTCTGGCTTCCAGTAAACCACCTCACCCAGTTTCCAGTGGACTTCCTATACCTGGCCCCCATTTGTACCTGGTCCAACTGGTTACCCTGACTGACCCTTACAAGAGACATAAATATCCCACTTGCCCTGCTCTGCCCTGCTGATGCCATTTTGGTCTCAGCCCTTATTCTAGGAGATGTAATAAAATTATAATTCTTTACCCTGTTTGGCCTCATGCATTCCTTCTTCAGCAATCCTAACATTTGCTGCCAAAACCCAGGAGGGTTCCACAGGGAAGGAGAGCCATTGCCCCGATTTTGGTCATCCTGTTTGTTACTTGGAGAGCAGTAGGCAGTGACAACTGGATCTGGGCTTCCCTCCAAATCCTACTCAGGTGACATGATTGCCGACCTCAGTTAGGCCTTCCTCCCTTACAAGCCCTCTGAAACCAGCCAAGAAGGATGCAATTGGGGGCCTCTCCTTCCATTGCTGACCTGGCACTGGACACTGACTCATTTCATCTCTGGTAAGTGACAGTTGGGTCACCACGCCTCCAGATTTCTGATTTGCTGTCTCAGACAAAAGACCTAGTGCTAGGCCAGAAATCCTCTCCAGTCCTACCCGGGCCCTGGGACTAGGTCCCACAGTCTTCCTTATCTCAGGGGACACCTGCCACATGGATTAGACTGTCCTCCTCTCTCCATGGATTAGACTAGAAGGTGGGGATGCTATCCCTCTAGTATAGCTCACTGGGTGTCCCTTTGTTGCTGACCTCCTCTTCCCAATTTACACCATGGTGAATTCTTTCTCTGCCCACCCTCTCCCAAACATTCCTCTGGAATGTCTCCTTCATAATCTTAACACACTCAGCCTTCTCAGGGAGGTCTGGCCAAAGCGCCTTATCTTCTATTGTAATACTGCCTGACCACAAGATAAATTAGACAATGATTTACATTTGCCCAAGAATGGAACTTTCATATATATATATATATATTAGAAACATCAATGACGAGAAAGAATCACTGATTGGCTGCCTTCTGCACATTCTCCAGGACTTAGACAATTTCTGTCACCACAATGGGAAGTAGTCAGAGATCCCCTATGTCCAGGCCTTCTTCACACTTTGTAACTGTGCTTCTCTGTGTCAAACCTGCTCTACCTAGCAACTCCTACTTCTCCACTCAAAACCCCTTCTGCCAACCCCAGACCTTTACACCCTGAGGCTTCTGATCCCTCCCTCCCTGACTGTCAGGTCCTTCAGACCCTCCCTTTGACCCTTCTGATCACTCAATTATCCCTTCCCCTCCAGGTTCCTAGAACCCACTGCCTTATGCCCTTCCAACTGCCCCCTCCTCATCCATCCCCTCAACCTCCTTACCAAGCCCCCCTCTTACTTGTTTCTGGATAGCCCAGCCTCCAGCCCCTGTCCTCCCCCTCTAAGAGGTAGCCAGGGCCAAAGGTATTGTCCAGGCACACATCCTATTTTTCATGTCCGACTTTGCACAGATTGAGAGGCATATTGGGTCTTTTTTCCACCAACCCCACCACCTTTACTAAGGAATTTGAGTACCTGACCCAGTCCGATGACCTAACCTGGTGTGAAATCTATGTCATCCTGCTGGAAGCCAACACTGGTCTATCCTTCTATTATAAGATACGCGGGGAGCTTCTGTTCCAACTCATGCACCTGGATGAACTTTATAAATTCCAAATCACAGACAAGAAATGACAACAGGAACACTCACAGGAAGAGCACTTCAGTTACTCCAGTCATATTTAAACAACATAACTGAACATCCATCCAACAAAGTCCCCATCGTAGGACCAGTTACAACCAACACTTTCCTAGTATATCAGTCACGTCTTTGCATCAATAGAACACTGCCTGCAGGAAAGGTTTTAGGATATCTTGATCAACACTTATGCGACTTTACTCTCAGCCTTCAGCCTTCTCCCAACTGGGATAACTATTTTGTCACTCAAACAGCACCTTTTCTGAAACCAGTTTGATTCTCAGCCTGGCCCATTATCCCAGTGACCTTCCCAACTACTGATACCTCTCAGTTCTGTTTAAGTCAACCTCTATCCTGCATTAGCTATTTCCCATGGTAGAGTTGCAATTCACAATTACAATCTAACTGCTGCCAACTCCCCTCCCATGGTCTCACACATTTTAATTTTGGGTGGAGACAGAGGAAATACCTATAAAAATAAAAGGTTAATATGCTAATTAGACCAGACATCCTTCTGGACGTCATTCTGGATGTCCTTCTGGATGAAACCAGGGCCAGAGGGAAGCAAGCTTGGGTACTGGGTGTCAGAGGGAAGCTGGTGCCAGCAGCTGGGGGAAAGAAGGCCTACTCTTGCATGAATTTCATGCATCAGGCCTCTTGGTCACTAAGGCTACACAGGTCAATTCCAAAGGTCCTTTCCAGCCCCTTACAGGGACAACCTTGGCTGGAACTTTCTCTGTTTGGGAAAAGGAAAACAACAAGGTCACTTACCTCTTCACAACTAAGAACACTTTCTGCTTAGAAAATCAGGGAATCTTCTTTCTGTGTGGCACAAATACCTATGTCTGTCTCCCAGACAACTGGACTGGGACCTGAACCCTAATCTATCTCACCCTCAAAATAGACATTGCCCTCCTCACTGCTTACTCTCAGACCAGGAGGGGTATTGCCCTCCTTCCCTTCTTGCCAGCCTAGGAATAGTTACAGGCCTAGGCACTGGGAGAGGGGGACTGGCAACCTCCCCATCCTACTGTCAGAGCCTATCCAAAGACCTTGCAGATAGCTTAGAGGAAATTGCCCAAAGTATTGCTGCAGTACAGGACCAGCTAGATTCACTGGCAGCAGTTACCTTCCAAAATTGGCAAGGACTGGACCTCCTCATAGCTGAAAAAGGGGGGCTATGCCTAGTCGTAGAGGAATAATGCTATTTTTAAGTCAACCAGTCTGGCATAGTAAGGGATGGGGCCGAACACTAGTTGATATGGTCTCAAAAGCCCAACATTAGCTTTTAGAATTTTGAGGAACCTGGCTATAGAATCTTAACTGGACCTCCTGGCTTTTTTTTTAAACATATTTTATTGATTTTTTTACAGAGAGGAAGGAAGAGGGATAGAGAGTTAGAAACATCGATGAGAGAGAAACATCGATCAGCTGCCTCCTGCACACTCCTCACTGGGGATGTGCCGGCAACCAAGGCACATGCCCTTGACCGGAATCGAACCTGGGACCCTTGAGTCAGCAGGCTGACGCTCTATCCATTGAGCCAAACCCTATCGGGCTGGACCTCCTGGCTTTTAGCTCTAGTTGGATCCCTCATAATGCTCTTCCTAGCACCCATCTTTGGCCTGTGCATCCTCATAGCCTTTTCCTCCTTCCTCCAAAACTGCATTCAGGCAATCACCAATAGAGCCATAGGGGAAATGATGCTATTCCAGACCTACACTAGATATCATCCCCTCCCTCAATCATCAACTAATTAGGGACATCTCTATACTCCACCTAAGCATGAAGAAACTACAGAAAAATGAGATAGTCATCCCTCATCAACCCCAGCTTGCAGGAACCCCAGCTTATAGGAACCCCAGCTTACAAGAAAAAAAAAACAAGAGAGGCTGGAATGTTAGTTAGGCACATTCTTGCACTCCATTATGCTCTGCTTGAGGCTCTTGCCCCTCCCAGCAATTGTTCTGTTATTCTCATTATAGGTCTCATGATTAATGGCCTTCAGTTTCTAGTAAACCACCTCACCCAGTTTCCAGTGGACGGCCTTCACCTGGCCTCCATCTGCACCTGGTTGGACGGGTTCTGATTGGCCCTTACAAGAAACATAAATATCCCACTCCCCCTACTCTGCCACACTGATGCCATTTTGGTCTCAACCCTTCTGCTTGCAGATGTAATATTAAATTTATAATTCCTTTATTCCTTTTGGCCTCGTGAGTTCCTCCTTTGGTGACCCTAACAATCTTTCTATATGTAAATTACTCTTATAGAAGGGTGACTTTTATTCTGTTTTCAGATTCTCCTATGTCTGCAGTTTCTCAAAAAATTTTGCTTGTTATAAAGAAAAAAATAAGCTAAAAAATGGAGTTACTTTTTGTTCAGCCTCACCAAGATTTAATACCTAACCTAATTGCAGTTTCAGCCTCTCTAGGAATGAAATTTTAAACCAATCAGCCTGAAATTTCCTGATCAAAGCTAGTAAGATAACCTGTTTGATAAGACGATTTGTGCTGCTCTTCCCCCAAAGAAAGGGCAACAATCCTTTATTTTCTTTTGCTAATAATTTTCTTGTCCTGCCCAGGCTTTGCCTATGAAGACCTTCTATTTTGTACAAATTCTCAGAGCACCTCTCTAGTTTTTAGAAGGAATGCTGCCCATTTCATGAACCACTCCATAAAGCCAAGTAGATCTATAGATTTTCTCAGTTGCATTTTTGTTCTTCTCAAGC
>NW_006298312.1:2266541-2284397 GCF_000327345.1 Myotis davidii
ACTTCCCTTAATATTTCATTTGTTGGGATGCCATCTCATGAATCTAAAACAGGAACTGTCTGTTCTTATCACCTGCCATATCCTAAATAAACAGTTAGTGTGTTATATTGAAGCCAAGTTACATCGACCTATATCCATAATCATTAATTGGTTTTCAAATTTAAAAAGGATTTTTGATGCATTAAACTTCAATATTAATTTCTCATTAATATTCTGAAAATTTTACTGATTCTGAATACCAAATTGTCTTTCATAACATGAAATCATTTTAGAGAAAGCAAACCATGATATTGCTTTTGTAGAAATACCTGAAATATTACTAATTTTTACATCAATTACTGAAAATAAACTTATAAGACTTTAAAAAACCCTGACATTCCTGGCTGATGTTGCTCAGTGGTTAAGCATCAACCTATGAACCAGGAGGTCACAGTCTGATTCCCCATCAGGACACATGCCCAAGTTGCAGGCTCAATCCCCAGGAGAGGGCATGCAGGAGGCAGCCAACTGATGTTTCTCTCTCCTTGACGTTTCTACCCCTCTCCCATCCTCTCTCTAAAATCAATAAAAGACATATTTTTTAAAAAATAAAAAAAACACTGACATTTTCAGATTAGTGACAAATTTTTCATGTAAAATACTTTTTATAATACAATCAGAAATTCACATAAAATGTTTGGATCACTTTTCACTTTTCTTCTTCTTTTTTTCCCCCTTCCATTAGCCTTTCAGAGTGCTATTGATTGAAAAAAGTAATTCCTATAAAAATATTGTGCTCATTTGATAATTAAGGAAAATGTAATACACATTGATTACTTGCCTAAATTTCCAAACAATGTCACTGACAAAGTAGGATTTAATATTAGAATCTCTGAATTTTTACTTATGAGCAAGAATATCTTATTACTTATGAGACCACATTTCAGTGACAGATGGTAATTTTTTTTTCAGCTTGATTTTTATTTAACTCTTTAATTCTAAAGAGTTAAGTGACTTTTATAATGAGAGCCTCATTCTTAAGAAGATTGTTTTAACTAATTTCATCCTCTTAATCTATTTTTGTGAATCTTCATACTTGGGGTTTAGAACAAGTACAGTCATTTCTAGTTGTTATAATGTTTTGTCTGGATTTTGCTAGCACCAGGAAATCATCTATATTCTACAATAACAGCTAGACACTTTTGAGATAGCTTATGAATATTCCTTGTGATACGGGAAAATTGGACTGGAAACACATGGGGTTCCCCTGGGCAGGATGGCTTCCCAGGCTCTTTGTCCATTGGAGTCAAAGGATGAAACCACAGACAGAGGATGGTACAGCAAAGGTGAGAATTTATTGAGAAACAAGCACAGACTCCCACGTGGGGAGGGGAAGAGTCCGCTGAGTCCCTTTTCCCTATGGTTTATAAAGGCTGCAGTTTTTTTGTGCCTTGATATCCCCTCTGATTGGTCACTATTCCCCTTTGATTTGGTCACTATAGCAACTCCTGAGCTCAAGTCTCATAGGAAATACCTGAGGTTCCCTCCTTCTTCTCCCTTATTGTTCTCCTATTCCCTCTGGGCTTTTCTTCATCCCTCTTATTTTGTAAATGTGTACCTTTTGCTACTCCCAACTCCCTTGTCTTATGGAAATGTAACCATGTGCTTTTTTCATGGAACCCTTAATTTCTAAAATTTTCTAAACTTGCCTATTTAACCCCTAAAACGCCTTTCGCTTGTTTCTCCTCAGTTTTAATGGAATGTTTTTTCTTCCCTGAAAATGATTAATACCTAGTTGCACACAGCATCCTCACTGCCATAGATACTAGTAAACTTCATCTTTTGTATATTTACACATGCATGTATACAAAAAATTATTGCTTATAAACATCACAAGTGTGAAGCTCATACCTTGTGCTTTTATTATCTGACTAGAGACCCGGTGCACGAAATTCCTGCATGGATAAGGTCCCTAGGCCTGGTCAGTGATGAGGGCTGATCTGTGGGGTAACCAGTGGGGTGATTGGGACCCCACTGGCACCCACCTGGGCAGGCCTGGCACTGCCCACTCGCTGCCCTCCCAATCCCTCCCGCCCCCCCGTTGCCACCAGTCACCTCTCTCTGCGGGAGGCGATCAGTGAGGTGATCAGCGGGGCAGGGGCCTGCCGGCACCTGCCTTGACTGGCCTGGGGCTTGCGGGCTGGGGGCAGCTCCTGCATTGAACATTTGTCCCCTGGTGGTCAGTGCTCATTATAGTGACTTGTCGTTCCACTGGTCATTACGCTGTTTGGTCGATTGCATTTTAGGTTTTTATTATATAGGATTAAGATAACATAAATGCCATTCCAACCAGCTTTAGAAAGTTTCAAAAATATTTCTAAGATCATTATTTAGTGATTGCTTTCTTGAAATAAGATAAAATCTCTCTTTTGCTTACCCTGTGTATAAAGGAAATGTCATTATAAAAACTTCATTAATATGTAAATTGCAGCATTTTGATTAGCACTTGCAGACCCCTTTTGTAAAGAAAAAGAAGACGGAAGGAACTAACCAGATTGCAATAATTTACATAATAAAAAATCAATGGTAGCAATTCCACCAAGTAGAGAACCTAAAGAAGGCTAGAATGTCTTTTTCAAAAAGCTTAATGAGGTATTAGAATCACAAAGTACAAAAGAACAGAAAATATTTTTCTTTTAGCTGACAAACTCTTTTTTGGGAAAATTACAGGTAGTGCAGATTATATTAAGATGATAGGAATGAACATGTAGCCAACAATGTCAATACATACATTTTTAAAAAATTTTTCAAATCTATCAATGATCATTATTGTGTAGGGATTTAAATATAAAATACAAGCATCAATTCATGAAGTTGATTTGGATAAAGACATGATAGTCTAGGAAGAGATTTCGATTTGTTATGGATATAACCACTTCATGCTCATTTAAGTGATCAAAAATCATATCTCAATTTTTTGTGAGAAAATTGAAAACACTAATTTTTGGTACTTTTTAACCCAGGGGACATTTTATGACTAGGTCATCTAAACAGAGAAAGCCAAATATAAAACCTGAAACAATATTCTGAATATTTTTTTTTTTTACAGGAGGGAGTTATGAGAAGACAAAGGGAAGCTAGGTAGTTAATAATTGGGACCATTGCGGGGGGTGGGGGGGGCGGTTAGGGGAGGTAGGGAAGGGAAATCGGGACTCGGGTAGGTGGAGTTACTAAGGCATCTTAATTGGGTGGGGAAGGAACGGTGTGGGCCAGAGGCATGGACTTTGCAATGTATGAATGTTGCTAAGACAGGCTGCTTGCAGATAACCAATCACATGATAGTAAGGCATATAAACCAATTCCAAGGATGTTGCTAAGTCAAAATTCTGAAAGGACCAATCAGGAACTAACAAACATATATATATAAAAGCACTCGCTTCCTCCTCTCTTCACTTGGGTTCCTGACATTTGTTCCTGTGGAGGGGGAGCACATCCCATTGCCCACGTGGCTTATGGCGATGTGGGCCTCCACAAATGGACTAATAGACTTCAATGAATGCTGAACTACTCCTGACTGTAACATGAAAGGAAGCTCTGGACACTGGCCTGCTCCTGGAACCCGAGCTGCAGCTTTTCCAGGACTGGCTTCTCTCAATAAACTTTGGTTCCACTAACCATTTTTTTTTTTTTGTCCAAGACTTCATTCCTCAATTTCATGAGAAAATGAACTGGATTCAACACCCCACACTTTGGTTTCAGTTAGTTAGATATTAACAAAAAGGGAGGGAGAAAATGGAACTGTTACTGATTGGGTTTACCAGTTGGGGTGTCGGTTCATTTTGATATCCAAAATATCTGTTTGGGTCTGAGTTCGTTGCTTCCTAAAATCAAAGAATGGGTTCACAGGCAGAGATGAGGGAAAGCAGTTCTGTTAGGGAAATGTTACATGCTGCAGGGAGGGGATGCAAGAGAGTTGCTGGGGCAGTTCCTTTGTCTAGGGGTTAATATGTGCCCTGCTAACTTCCTATTGGTTGGTTCAAAAAATTCAGCCCAACATCCATACATTTTACACTTCAGGGTTTCCACTCATTTTCCCTGCCCTGTGTGTTCAGCTCGGGATCAATGCCCTTTGTTCTTGTGATTTTACATAGGAAACGGTGTGACCTAAAAACTGGTTTCTGTTGAAGCCCACAGGGTTCAGCTGCACCTTCCCTTCACATTCCTCTCCCATAGTCCCACCCCCAACTGCCTAGCCATTCCTAACTCCTCAGTTTTGTCAATGCAGAAAAGATATTAAGGTCAATGAAAATGAAAGCAAAGCAAAATGGGCTTTATTGAAGATAACGCCAAATGAGGAGTGGGCCAGTCAAGAGAGAGAGAGAAAGAGAGAGAGAGAGAGAATGGCTAGGCTGCTTTAGCTCACTGGGAAGTCAGGGAAAAGGGGGGCTTGGAGACATGTTCAGGGGGTTAGCCTAGGCCCTAGGATGAGCTGCAGCTGCCCGTTTCTTCTCTGGTTGCAAGTCTCATGAGGTCCCTTAGAGATTGAGGATGCTTGTCTGTGGGAGAAGTGGAGAGGAAAGGGAATGGCATGGCCATGCTCCTTGAAGTTAGAGCGTGCAAGAGAGAGCATGGCCCCAAACTTATGGGTTTAAAGGAGGGATTTTCCGCATAGAGACTTTCATTTATATTCAAGGATGATTGACAGAAACTCTTTCTTCTGAGCACACCCTTACCCATAATGCATATAGAAAAACCCATGGTGGGGAGTCAAAACCAATATGCAAATCCTATATAATAAAGAGGTGATATGCAAATTGACTGTCACACCCTTGCACAAGATGGCCACCCCCATGTGGTCACAAGATGGCCACCACAAGATGGATGGCAGGGGAAGGAAGCTGTGGGCAATCAGATCCTCAGGGGAGGGCAGTTAGGGGAGACCAGACCACAGGGGAGGGCAGTTGGGGGCAACCAAGCCGGCAGGGGAGGGAGGACAATTGGGGGGCCAGGATGGCAGGGAGGGCAGTTGGGGATGATCAGGATGGCAGAGGAGGGCAGTTGGGGGTGATCGGGCCAGCAGGGGAGTAGTTAGGCGTTGATCAGGCTGGCAGGCAGAAGTGGTTAGGGGCAATCAGGCAGGCAGGCAGGTGAGTGGTTGGGAGCCAGCAGTCCCAGATTGTGAGAGGGATGTTTGAGGGGTCCCAGATTGGAAAGGGTGCAGGCTTGGCTGAGGGACACCCCCCCTCAGTGCACAAATTTCATGCATTGGGCCTCTGGTTTTATTATAATTAGTTCAGGGCCCAAGTATGGTCACATTAAGGTCATGTTGTTTTCTTCCGTGTTAGCGCCAAGAAGTGACTGGCTCTGAACCTGCCTGCTGGAAGTCTGCTGGGCTGCCCATAGAGAGGCACTCTGACAGCAATTTTGGTCTGACTCCTGTTTAGGACAGGCCCCATCCCAGCTACTCATTTCTAACTTCCTAACTAACAGAACCAAACATCTGATTAAGCCAGATTAACTAGGAAAGGGCAGTTTCACAGTGATTCTGGGAGTAGGCAGGAAAGAGGCTTTTCAGTAAATTCCTCTGGGTTAACGGGAGGGTGGCGGGGGGTAGACAGCGAAGGGAAATTCACTGTTTCCTTTCACTGAGTACATGCACAGTAGAAGCTAACATGGTGATCAAAAGCGGGAGGAGACTAGCCTGGGAAAATCTGAAGAAAAGATTGGATAGGATAAGGGCATAAAACCCTAGGAGATCCAGGAAAGGGATTGGATTGGAGCAGGGCATTAGCACAGCCCTGGGAAGAACCTAGAAAATGACTGGATAGCTTGAAAGAAAGACTGCTCTTCTCCAAACCCAAGAAAATATTTGGAAGCTTAGCAAGGACCTCAGTGCAGCCACAACAGCCTGCTGCTCTATGTCTCTCTGAGAGGGTATGATCTCTTTTCACTCTAATGACTCTTCCCATTATTGCTTTAAAATCTTCCATCTGATACCAGAGAAGCATCCTATTTCCAGACCAGGTTTGGGCAGATCTGCCCTGGTCTTTGCCCTCCTTCGGTAACACTTTGACAAAAAAGAACTGTTCTTGGAAATATATAGGTGTTACTGTGTATGAAAAATAAATTGTTGTTCTTTACCTATCTTGGGTTCATTTTTGGGGGCCCTGTAAATTAGACTAAAGCCACATTAACAAGTAAAATACATTAATAATAGAAAAACCAAAAAATGCCTCTTAATATGTTCATCTCAAATACACATGGGAGTACTCAATGATGAGTACCTCACAGTGGGCTTATACAGCATCTTAACAAATGAATAATAGATTTTCAGAGAAGCCATAAGACAAAGGAAAGGACTTTGAGTTTCTAAAGGTTAAATTGTGGGAAGGAAAATATATGAGAAAACTAATGAAATATAAGGCCTAGTTAGTAAAGTTTATTAGATAGATTCCTCTAGTACAGCACTTTTTAACCAGTGTGTCACAAGAGTTTTTAAAACATGAAGTACCTATTTAGTCAGGAGCACTGACCTCTTTTCCCTTAGATTGCCAAGTAAAAAGAATTACAACAGCCAACACAATAGCTGTCTGATGTGAATAATCAAACCTATACATTTTTTTTCTGTCAGGTAGGCAAGAAATATATCTTTTGGTGTGCCATAGAATTTTAGTAATTAGTTTGTGTGTGCCATGTAATGAAAAAGGTTGAAACTCGCTGCTCTGGTGCCATCTTTGGGCTGGTAAAGGTCTAGAGTTATCTCCAATGACTAACTTTTCCCTTTGTGGTAGAGAGAGCAGGGGGAATACCTTTACAAATTTATGTCCTCCTTTTAGGCAAAGAGTTTTTTTAATATACACTTCTTCTCAATTGCTTGCAGCTCAAAATAATCCTTATGCCAAGATGGCATTTTTGTTGGTGGGTGGCATATGCTGCCTCCCTACAGCAGAAATGGGACAACTAAGTGGATTTTTCAAATTATTGCATTTTCCCCTCCACTCCTTTTATTTGTTAAATACATCTCCACATTTAGTTGATGTACATCAAACAAAAATTCAAGATTATGGTATGTTGCTATATAGAAGTACAGTGGGGCCTTGACTTATGAGTTTAATTCGTTCTGTGACAGAGCTCGTAACTCAAATTACTCATATGTCAAATCAAAAAGTGAACGAGTGAGACACGTGATGCTGGGCTGATGTTGTGGAGTTCACTGTGACGTTCACTGCGCCAAGTAGCGGTGGGGTATCTGAAGCTGGCTCATAACCCAAATTTTAGCTCGCAACTCAAAGCAAAAAATCGGCCGAGAGACGGCTCATATCTTGAAAAACTCGTTAGTTGGGACAGTTGTAAATCAAGGCCCCACTGTATAAAACAAAAATATCATTTAAAATTTTTTAAATGATTTTGTTCCAGAAGAAATTTGATAGCAGAAACTGTCAACAAAATAAAAAACAGTGAGGTAGGGGTGAGGATTTGTTAATGAGGCTATCTTCTAGCTGAATCCAGCAAGTCAGGAACCATACTTGGAGTCAATAATTTGTTTATTGTTCAAAGGTGTTCAAAAATTGCCCTTAACAGCTGAATGTTACCTAAAAGCAAGGCAATTCTGGTTTCAATGCTTTATCTTTCTGTATCATTCTTGTCTTTAGTGTCATAGCAATTAGGTTAGCACTGGAGAAACTTATTAATCATTTCTGTAACTGATAAATTGCATAAGCATGTCTATTTGGAATGTGGGGTGAAAATAGAAGATTAATGAGTTGACCTTAGTTTGATGTGGTAATCCAAGAACTAAATATCTGGTGTCTGTCTTGTTTTGCAGAGTTGATAATATAAAATGTATTCTTTCTAAATTCTACATTAATATCAAGTAGCAGATGGTGTGGGGGATTAATTCAGAAATAGAAAAATAAAGAAAGATAAATGGAGCATTGAACCAAGCAATATCCAATCAAGGGTGAAATATTTTTTAGGTATAGACTTAATGTGTTATAGGAATGTCAAATATTGCTTCCTTCCATATTCACTGAGGCAATTTTGATGAGTTTTCCACCATCTTCATGTGATACTTGCAGGGAGATCACTTAGATTCTGAGTCTTTATTAGTCTTACTCAGGCGCAACTGGCAGAGTCCAAAATCAACTTTGGTTATTCAACCTTTAAACATGTTTAATATTTCTTTCAACCCTTGGTCTCCCATTTCTAATGACTGTGGCTGGCTCTGATATATTTTACAGCACCAAAAAATTCCAACGCCAGTCAGAAAACTGTTCAAAAAAGGAGGGGAAAAGAAAAGGTTGACAGACAGAAGTCACTGGACTAATTTATTATATTTGGAATTATTGAGATTATTTTGAGTGTATCACTCCATAAATGTATAGATATTTTTTAAAGTATAAAGTCTTGGAGCAATTTTCTTTGATGTAATTTGACAAGATTCACTCCTACCCGCCGCCCCACAAGCTGGCTATCATAGAATTCTATCATAGAACTTATATGATAGAAATTCTATTATAATGTAACTAAAGCAATTATTGGTGTAATATCTAAGAATAACAACATCTTTTTATTTCCTTGAACCAAAGAGATATTCTAGTTTATTGGAAAAATAGTTCATATGAAGTAGTGCACTCATGGGGAACTTAATATAGATTATTATTTTTTTTTTAAAAAAAGAAAGAAAACCTGCAGAAAGGTTTGTGGTTTAGTGAAACCCTCAGATCATTTACCAACATTTTTGACATCTTAGCTGTAATAAAACTTTGAGGAATGTTTTGTTCAGAGGAAATTACTCATAGCATTAAAAAAAAAGATGAGAAGAAAGAAAAGATAAAAAAAAAAAACAAAACAAGGGTCTACCACTTCCAACCACCTAAGGTCTTCCACATAAATCAAATGTTACTCTGCAACCACATGATGGAAGGTGTAATGTGAATATCATTTTATTTTTAAACCTTTAGGATAAATAAAGTTGGATGATCCATTTGCACATTTCTACACAGTCAAAGGGAGGAAGTCACATAAATAAAAATACTTATAATAGCTAACGCTAAGAGTCTAAAAAACAACTAAAATTGTTCTTTTTCCTGGATGTTGAAATAGTTCTCTGATATTTATATTTGTGGCAGAATTAATTGGATATGTATTTTTGTTCTAAATTTTAGCTAGCATATTTAAGCACAAGTCATGACATTTATGATGATTAAGTACAGAGTAAATATGTAAGAAACAGTGCTAACATTCTGCTCTACATCATTGAAGAAAAATTGTATATTCCTTTGGGAGCGTAAGCTCTTGATATATTTGGAGAATTAAAAGACCAAGTGATGATTTTACTTCTATCATGTGCAAAGTTCAAGCTACTGATTATTACATGCATCAAATACCAACTAACATTTTCCATAGTAACATAGCTAGTAGGTAACATCTAAAATTTGAACCAAGATTTCTTTAACACCTAAGTTTCTCATCCTAACTTCTGTATCTACACTGCCCATCAGTAACACTCATGGAGGAATGATTAGAGGAAAGAAACACATCTCTTTCCTCTTCTCAACCCCTTGTTACATTCTCAAGATTTAAACTTACGAAGCTGTTGAAGATGGGAGATTTTGTAATATCTTTGGAATTGATTTGTAATGTGCAGTTATGTTTGTTTTTAGGTTAATTGATTCATTTAATAATTGTATAAAATGGATTGCTAGCAAGTGATTTGGTCATTGCACTTACCTGTTCTATAAAGTACATATTTCTCAAATGCAGGATAAAAAGCTATCACCAACATTTTCTTAGTACTTACTTTATGCCTGTTGTAGATTATAGAAAGGCCCATACAGTTTAAAAAGTAGTGTACAATAGAATTATGCACCTATAGAAGCATAAATAAATGACATGTGCTGATTTACTTGGCATTTTAGCAAGGGACAAGGAAGAATCTGTGGGGAAAATTGTCTTTGAGATGGGCCCTGAAGTGTGGGTATGCCAGTAATAGGTGGGAAGCACAGAAACACCATTATAAGGAACAGGGACAGCAATAGTGAGTAAGACAGGAGGATGTTTAGGTCATGAATCCTTTTTGGAATTCACTTGATAATAGATACTAGTAAACACTAGTTTCTAGCAGGGCAATAATAAAATGAGAGCCATGTGTAACAATAGTCTAATAACTGTATGGGGTGTATTGCTATAGAAAGAGAGAAATGTCAAGGAAACTAGCATGCTGATTTAGAAACTCAAAGTGTGTACCCAGAATATTATCCTAAACAAATTACTCATTTAGGAAGCAAATAATTATTGCAAACTTTAAAAAATAAATTATATCTTATAATTTTAGTGATAGCTAATTATTATAAAGATCATTGTAACAACACTATACACAGTTCATGCCTTCTATTTTTATGATTTTAATATTCTTAAAAATAAGTATATATTTAGGATCTTAGAAAATTCCAAAAGAGGAGGAAGTGGCTGTGTTTATTATGGGTTTATTATAACATGGTTATATCAGTAAAGCAAGAAATACTTTGTGATTAACTTATTGGTATATATTAGTTTTCATATCTGGAATAATTATACTCAGGTACTGAATAGAAAAAAAAAACACAACAACACTACAATATTCACATGAACAAAAAAATATATAAAGTTTTTTTTTTAATCTCAAATAATGTCTATAAAAATGATAAAAACAAAAATCCCTGAGTATTAGCTTTAGGTATAGAAATGTACATTCCTTCACTGAATTGTAGAGTTGAACTATTCTGACCCGGGAAAGAAAATAATATAGTAACATTGCGTTAAAAAAATTGGAGTCAGCTAATCAATTTTCAGTAACTCTCTGATTTATGTGTCTAATAACCTGCCTGGCAATTTATAGTCTCTATCACTAAATCTCAAAACACAATTTGCTACAGCCATAAGCAATTTGTTTAGTGTAAATGGCCTTTAATCCCATTGATGATTGATTAATCTATAAATCACCAAAACAGCCACAAAAGTCTGAAAAAATAATGCTCTAGCTTTCTTTTTTTTAAAATTAAATTCTGTGTTATTACCAATATAAAAATAGGTCAACTTTCCAAACATCCAAGATAAAAATGCTATTTAGTAAAATATGAGTACTCTAGTTATTATTATTACTAAATCATTTTTAAATAAACTCAGCAAAAACACATAGTGTCATTTGAGGGTTTAGGAATACTTGAAGACAATTTAATTTAATTTACTTGAAAATCCAATAGAAGTGTGTTTGATTAGCTAGGCCATAAAAATATTCATCTTATTTCTTCCCTATAAGAAAGTTTCCACGTCATTTTGGTAGATAAAACTATTTTTCAGAATATAAAACACAAATAGCATATTCATTTAGAAATATAAAAACTGGTCATTTGTACAGGTGTGGGCAAAAGTAGGTTTAGAGTTGTGAGTATGCAAAACAGAGTTAAAAAAAACTATTGTAATAATCATAACCTGCATATCTTTTTCCATATGAATAACTATAAACCTACTTTTGCCCACCCTATATATTTAGTTGACATCATGTAATGAAAACTAAGTTTACTACTTTTAGAGAGAGAAGGCAACTGAAAACACAATATGACTAAAGTGGAAAAAGAACAGATTTGAATGACTAATTTTTTTCTTAGAAATGGAAAGCAGAAAGTTGGAGTGACACATATATGGGATTTTCTCATGATTTTGATTAATGAGCTTGTTGGTAAGGACTGTTATTAGAGGATCAACCATAGTAATCTGTATTCATCAACTTTCTATATATATTTGAAAGTCCCATAATCTTATTAGTGTCTTACCTAGGGTAATCTGCATAGCCCTTCCCCTTTTATTCTCTAATGTGGAACTGGATGAGGAATGTTTTCCAACCTTACTCAACTTAAGAAAAAACACACATATATTTTTGTGAAACATGACCTTCTCAATTTTTGTCAGTTTCCATGTTCAAAACCAATTGTTTACCATCATCTTTGTCTCTCCCTATTAAGGAGGCCTCAAGTTGACATTGGACTTTCAGTGATTCTTGAAAACTGGTCAGTTTGGTTATATATACTTCTTCCCTTATGCTGAAAGCAAGTTGAAAATAAATTTGATTGTGTTGCTTCCTGTAGGAACATTTTAAAATACTCAGATGTCAAATGAGAGAAATTGACTTTTATAGAGGTCTGGGCTTAGCTTGTATAGGCATGTCAAAGGAAGTGATTCACTAGCTTGGTTGCTTTTTGTTGAGGAATCTTTTAGGGATTGTTCTTGGCATAGTAAAGGTAAGATATTCAGCTAAAATAAATACTTGTGAAAGTCATAAGTGCCATTAAGGACTTGGATTCAAAAGAAATGCTAAAGTTTGATTTGAATAAGGGGGAAAAAAGAGGATTTCATTGTTATGGTTGCTGAAGTTGTCAGATACAATTGTTTTCTCAGGTACAATTTCTTTACTATCTGTAGGTTGTCAGTGCAAGGGAGGGAAGAGGAGGGAAAGAAAGGTTTTGTCTTTTCCTCACCTCCATCATTCACCCCCTGCCAAGAGAAAAATATGTAAAACCTAAACATCAGGCCATGGACTTTGCTGAAGACATGGGGAATCTGAAGAGCTTTAGGAACTCTCATATTTACTTCCTCTCCTCTCCCCTCTCCTCCCTTCCCCTCCTCTCTCTTCTTCTCCTCTCCCTTCCCCTTCCCTCCTCTCCCTTCCTCTCCTCTCCCCTCTCCTTCCCTTCTATCCCTTGGCTCTCTCCCACATAGTCATTTGGCAAAGTACATTTTACCATGTAATTATTAACTGGTTTCTTGTCTCTTCATGGGTTTTTTAAAAAGAGAAACAAAAAATTATATTCAAGAAGGTGGTGACAGATTTTCAACAAGGCAATGAGCAAAGTGACAAGATAGAAAAGTTTTTTCACCCCCCCCCTTTTTTTGCCTACAGAACCAAGATGTTGGATCCTTTGTGAATATTTTAGGTTGGCTGGCAGAACATTTTATCAAGGATGCCAAACCAGTGTAAAGACCTAGTCCATAACCTCTAATCTTACAGACATGAACTCTATTATTTCCCATTAAAATTAGGGGTTACAAATTGTAGCAGATGTCCTTAATAGACACGTCTTTACTACTGGGAAACAGTAGGTAAATGAAAATTGAAGCTTTATTTTAAGTTTCAGTTCATGAAGATACAAAGCTCCATGGCTGGATCTGGCATTTTAAGCCTAAATTATAGAAGCCTTTATATAATTTGCATTAATTGATACATCAGCAATTTTTCTAAATGACTAAGTTTGAAATAGTGGGAACTAAAAACAATTGAATCCTAGATTCTCTAAGCAAACTACAATATTTGACATCCTCTAATTCATAGAGACTGTATAGTACATTTCAATAGCAAGAATATCTTAATTAACTGTTAAGAGAACAGAGCTGAGGGTGGAAATCCTCCAATAGACCTATAATGAAAGCAAGTTGATGGATGAATAACTTGATATAAAAGAGCTTTATGACTATGTGTTATTGCAGATGTTTGAATATTTTAAAATAGAAAGATTAAGATGATCTCTATGTGTAGGATAGTTAAGCTACAAACACACAACAAAATAGAAATAAGAGACAAAGATGCTTTGCTAAAGTTGTTGAAATTGGATATTATGTAACTATGAAATTGTTCCCATTGACATACTTAACAAAATACATTAAAATTTTATATTACCTAGATAAAATTCTGTGTACCTCCATTGTCACTTACAATTTAGTTTTCCACTGCTTAAAACACTGCTTTCAAAAATAGTTGAGAGTAGAATTAACTTTATTACAGTATCTATGTATAGGTAGGTGGGACATTTAAAGAGATGGAAGTGTTTAGTGCTTAGGAACAAAAAATAATGTTTTTATTTTTATTTTTGGAGGGGTGTGGTGGAGAAGGGAACTTTATTCAGCTCAGTTGTGATCCAGCTCATCTGTAAGGTGGCCCTGAGGCCAGGTACCTTTCCCACTAGACAGCTCTGCTATGCAGCTCAATGGTCTGCTCCGCTGTGCTCTGGTCTGCTCCACTCTGCTGCTGCCAGACATCTTCAGAGTTTCAGCTGAGCCAGGGGAACTGAGTGCTAAGTCTTTAGTGGAAAGGGAAAGTGTGCTCCAGAAGAAATGGTTTTTAAATACATAGGTTTATTTTTATCTCACATTGATGGCTTACTGAGAAAAAAGATGCCATTTTTTTAAACATCTGTTTCATTAGTAACAGTATTCTTAGGATATTTAATATAACCAGAAAGATAGCATGCACAGATTAAATATGTTTTTCCAGTTCTACAAATGGCAAGGACAATTCTGGGTCAATCTGGAGAAAGTGCGTACACTACATCCAAGTGGAAATGTCTGCCAGTAAAACTACAGTAAGACTCCAGGGAGGCCTGCCTTATGAGGCTCAGTGGTTGAGCATTGACCCATGAACCAGGAGGTCACAGTTTGATTCCCAGTCAGGGCACATGCCTGAGTTTTGATCCCCATCCCCAGTAGGGGCCATGCAGGAGGCAGCCAATCAATGATTCTTTTTCATCATTGATGTTTCTATCTCTCTCTCCCTCTTCTTTCCTCTCTCTGAAATCAATAACAACATATTTTTTAAAAATCACAAGGGGATTTCCAATTCATCATGTTCCAGAAATTAAGAAGCTTGGAAGTTGTCACTCTGTTTGAACAAGTAAACAGCTAAACAGAGAAATCAACAACTCTTCTTGGATCCATCAGATAAGTGATATAACAGAGCAAATCACTCTTCCCCAAACTGTACAGACAGACAGGCAAATACAGAGAATCACAATTTACCAGGGCAGAGGCCTCTGTGAGAGCCAGTGCCAGATTAGAAAAATCTGAATGGTATTTGGTAAATTGCAAAGGTTCAGTGTGGACAAGTCTAGAGATAACAGCTCTTCTTATGTTGTTGCAAATGACAGTATTTCATCCTTTCATATGACTGGATAGTATTCCATTGTGTATATGTACCACATCTTCTTTATCCAGTCCTCTATCATGGGACACTTTTGTTGTTTCCATGTCTTGGCCACCGTGAATAATACTGCAATGAACATAGGGGTACATATATCTTTAAGAATACATGCTTTTGAGTTCTTTGGATACATATCCAAAAAAGGGATTGCTGAGTCTTATGGTAGCTCTATTCTTAATTTTTTGAGGGATCACCAGACTGCTTTCCATAGCGGTTGTACCAGTCTACATTCCCACTCATATGTGGGATATAAAACTGAAACTTGTGAACACAAATAGCAGTGTGGTGGTTGCTAGAGAGAAAGGGGTGAGGGTATGAAGGGGATCCTAATATATGGTGATGGGAAAAATTCTGACTTTGGGTGGTGGGCACACAATACAATTATACAGATCTTGTAACATAGAAACCCACACCGGAAGCCTACACAATCATATTAACCAATTAAAAAAACACCCCAAAAAACAATAGAAAACAAAACAAAAAACCCTCTCCTCAACAAGGCCTATATTCAAGAGAAACTATTTTACCAAAGCCTAAACTATTGGGGTTTTATCAGAGCTTAACTGACCTGAGATGGAAATACCCAAACCCTAGCCCACTTGAGCCATTTCCTATATCTTAGGAGGATAAAACTGAGAACACAGATGGAGGCTAACTAAAGGATGAAGGCTTAAGAATGGTGCCTCTGCCCCCAAACTTAAAAGTCTGTTTATGAAGCCACTATAATGTATCTGGCTATTAAAAAAGAAATTACAGAGCACATAAGAGGCAAAAAAACGCAGCTTGAAGAGACAGAGAAAGTACCAGAATCAGATTCAGATATGGCAAAGAGGTTGAAATTATCAGACCTGGAATTTATAACAACTATAATTAATATGTTAAAGGCTCTAGTGATACAATAGACAACATGCAAGAACAGATGGGCAAATAAACAGAAAGATGGAAATTCCAAGAGAGAATAAAAAATACTAGAGCCTGTCTGGTATGGTTTAGTGGTTGAGCATCGACCCATGAACTAGGAGGTTGCAGTTCGATTCTCCGTCAGGGCACATGCCCAGGTTGTGGGCTCGATCCCCAGTGTGGGGCATGCAGAAGGCCAGCCAATCAATGATTCCCGTCATTGATGTTTCTGTCTCTCTCTCCCTCTCCTTTTCTCTCTGAAATCAATAAAAATATATGTTTTTAAATATATTTTATTGATCTTTTACAGAGAGGAAGGGAGAGGGATAGAGATTTAGAAACATCAATGAGAGAGAATTATCAATCAGCTGCCTCCTGCACACCCCCTATTGGGGATGTGCCTGCAACCAAGGTACATGCCCTTGACCAAAATCGAACCCAGGACCCTTCAGTCTGCAGGCTGATGCTCTATCCACTGAGTCAAACCGGCTAAGGCCAATAAAAATATGTTTTTTAAAAATACTAGAGATAAAAAACACTGTGACAGAAATAAAGAATGTCTTTGATGGACTCATAAGCATACTAGAAATAGCTGAGGAAAGAATCGCTGAGCTTCAGGACATGTCAAAGATTCTAAAAGCAAAGCAAAGGGGAAAATAAGACTAAAAAAAAAGCCACCACAAAACAGAATGTTCAAGAACTGTGGGACAACTGAAAATGTGAAAAACATGCTGTGATGGATAATTGTATTTGTCAACTTGGCTGGATCATGGAGTACCCAGATATTTGGCTAAATATTATATCTGTGTGTGTGTTTCCTGATGAGATTAGTAGTTGACTCGGTAGACTGTAAACAGCATAAGGCCTTCTCCAATGTGGAGAGATAACAGCCAAATATCTGACACAAAACAAAATAGCAGACAAAGGGAGAATTTTCCCTTTGTACCTGACTGCTTAATCGGGTACTTCAGAATTCTGAATTCAGAATGAGACTTGAACCATCAACACACCTGGTTCTTAAGCCTTCAGGCTCAGACTGAACTACACCATTAGCTTCTTTGTGTCCCCAATTTACAACGGGCAGGTCATGGAACTTTTCATTCTCCATCATCGTGTGAGCCAATTCCTCATAGTAAATCTTTTTCTATCTGTCTATCTATCTATCTATCTATCTATCTATCTATCTATCTATCTATCTATCTATCTATTCTGTATCTGTGTGAAGCCGTGATTAATACATAGGCATATTGGGAATACCAAAGGGAGAAGGAAAAGAGAAAATAATGGAGGATATATTTAAAGCAGCAATAAGAGAGAATTTCCCCAAATTAATGTCAGATAGCAGACACTAAACCTCACATCCATGTGATTCAGAGGTTAACAAGCAAGATAAATGCAAAAACAAACAAATAAACAACCTGTGCTCAGGCATACCATATCAAATTAAAAACAAAAATCAAACATTAAGAAAAAGTCTTGAGAGAAGCTAAAGTTGAAAAACTCCTTACCTACAGAAGAACAAATATAATATTTACATCAGATTTACCATCAGAAACCATGCAAGCAGGAAGTAAATTGAGAGAAATATCTAAAATATTAAAAGAGAAAACCCACTCACCTAGAATTCTGTATATTGAGAAATTATCTTTCAAAAGTGAAGAAGAAATGTAGACTGTGTCAGATGAATAAAAGTTGAGGGAATTTATTGTCAGATATAAATGAGAGACAAATGACAATGAGGTACCATCTCACACCTGTCAGAATGGCTATCATCAACAAATCAACAAACGACAAGTGCTGGACAGGATGTGGAGAAAAAGGAACACTCATGTCCTGCTGGTGGGAATGCAAGACTGGTGCAGCCACTATGGAAAACAGTATGGAGTTTCCTCAAAACGCTACAAATGGAACTCCCATTTGACCCCGTGATCCCACTTCTAGGAATATATCCCAAGAAACCAGAAACACTA
>NW_006298312.1:2284599-2286760 GCF_000327345.1 Myotis davidii
ATTGGTGGGTAGAGGAGGCCGGGGGGAGGTCAAGGGGAAAAAGAAAAAAAAAGAGACATATGTAATACTCTTTGTAATATTCTAAACAATAAAACAAATTTTAAAAAGAAGATAAGAGAGTAGAATCAGGATTATTTTGTTATTATAAATGCTCACACTATTTATGAGGCAGTATAGTGTTATTTGAAAGTGGATTTGGATTAATTGTACATGTATAGTACAAATTCTAGGGCAATGAATTTTAAAAAATTGTAAATGTTCAACTTATATTAAGAAAAAAGAAAAAATGGATTACTTAAAATGTTCAATTAAAACCACAAAAGATATAAAAAGAGTGAAATATAAAATAGCAACAAAGAACAATGCAACAAATGGAAACAGTAACAAATATGGCAGATATTAATCCAAATGACCAATAATCAAATTAAACATTAATGATCTAAATGCACCACTTAGAAGATAGAGAATGTCAGAGTGGATTAGAAAAACAAGAGCCAACTACATGTTGTCCACACAAAACCCTTTTTAAATATAAAGACATATATAGTTTAAAAGTAAATGGATTGGGAAAGATACAACCTGTTATCACTAATAAAAAAAAATAGTGTAAATATCTATATTAGTTTCAGACAGCAGACTCCAGAGCTCAGAAAGTTATTGGGGATAAAGAGGGGCATTGCTTACTGATCAAGGAGTCAATTCTCCAAGAAAACATAACAATCTTTAATGTCTATACATCTAAAAACAAAGCATGAAAATATGTGAAGCAATAAATGATAGAACAAACAATATATGAATCCACTATTATGGTTGGAGATTTCAACACTCCTCTATTAGAAATGAACAGATCCAGCAGGCAGAGAAATCACTAAGATATAGTTGAATTCAACAACATTATCAATCAACTGGATATAATTGAAATTGACCTCTATAGACTATTTCACCCAATGAAAACAGATTACATATTCTTCTCAAGGTCATATGGACTATTTACTATTGTAGACCTCATTCTGTGCCATAAAACACTAAGGTGTTTTAAAAGAACAGATTTAAAAGAACAGAAATCATACATTGTCTGCTCTCTGATCATGATAAAGTTAAACTAGATATCTATAACAGAAAGATAGATGAATAATTCTAACATACTTGGAAATTAAACAACACACTCCTTTAAAAAACACTTCAAGCCCTAACCGGTTTTGCTCAGTGGATAGAGCGTTGGCCTGCGAACTGAAAGGTCCCAGGTTCGATTCCGGTCAAGGGCATGTACGGTGGTTGCAGGCACATCCCCAGTGGGGGGTGTGCAGGAGGCAGCTGATCGATGTTTCTGATACTCTGTCCCTCTCCCTTTCTTTCTGTAAAAAATCAATAAAATATATTTTTTAAAAAAAACCACTTCAAAATAACAGTATTGTCAAAGGAAAAAAAAAGTGAAATAAAAATTACCCTGAAATAATTGAAAATGAAAATACAACTTATCAAAATTTGTGGGATTCAGTGAGAGCTGTGCTTAGACGAAAATTTATAACATTGAACGCATATACTTGAAAAGAAGGAAAAACTAAAAGCAAAATTGTGAGCTTTTTATTTTATTTAATTTAAATTCTTTATTGTTTAAAGTATTACATACGTCTCCTTTTTCCCCCATTGACAACTCTCCGGCCACCAACCCCTAGCACATGCACTCACCTGCCTCCACCCCCAATCTGTGTCCGTTAGTTATGCTCATATGGATGCATACAAGTCCTTTGGTTGATCTCTTAACCCCCACCCTGCCTTCCCTCATAGGTTGGACAGTCTGATGCTTCAATGACTCTGGTTCTATTTTTGTTCATCAGTTTATGTTGTTCATTATATTCCACAAATGAGTGAGATCATGTGATATTTATCTTTCTCTGACCAGTTTATTTCACTTAGCATAATGCTTTCCAGTTCCATCCATGCTGTTGCAAATAGTAAGAATTCCTTCCTTTTCACAGCAGCATTGTATTCCATTATGTAGATCTATCACTGTTTTCTAATCCACTCATCTACTGATGGGCACTTAGGCTGTTTCTATATCTTAGCTATTGTAAATTGTGCTGCTATGAACATGGGGGTGAATACACCCTTTCTGATTGGTGTTTCTGTTTTCTTGGGATATATTCCTAGAAGTGGGATT
>NW_006298312.1:2287517-2299468 GCF_000327345.1 Myotis davidii
CTACCAATCCATGAAGATAGTATATTCTTCCATTTGTTTATGTCTTTCTCTATCTTTCTTTTCAATGTCCTGTAGTTTTCCGAATACAGGTCTTTTACCTCCTTAGTTTAGTTCATTCCTAGATATCTAATTTTTTTGTTGCAATGGTAAATGGGATTTTTGTTTTGTTTTGCTTTTAGTTTTTCTTTCTATGAGTTCATTATTGGTGTATTAAAAAAGCCATAGATTTCTGGGTGTTAATTTTGCATCCTGCTACATTGCCAAATTCATTTATTAATTCTGGTAGTTTTTTGATGGAGTCTTTAGGGTTTTCTATGTACAATATCATGTTGCCTGAGAATAATGACAATTTTAAGTCTTTTCCAATTTGGATGCCTTTTATTTCTTCTTCTTGTTGAACAGGAGTGGTGAAAATGGGCATCCCTGTCTTGTTCCTGCTCTTAAGGGAAATGGATTTAGTTTTTGCCCATTGGGTATGATGTTGGCTGTAGGCATTTCACATAAGGTTTTTACTATGTTGAGGTATTGATCTCTCTATTCCCACTTTGCTGAGAGTTTTTATCAGGAAAAGGTGTTGGATTTTGTCAAATGCTTTTTCTGCATCAATTGATATGATTATGTGATTTTTGTCTCTCATTTTGTTTATGTGATGTATCATATTTATTGATTTGTGGATATTGTACCAACCTTGCATCCCTTGAATAATTCCCACTTGGTCATGGTGTATTATCTTTCTAAAGTAATGCTGGATCTGATTTGCTAAAATTTTGTTGAGGATTTTAGCATTTATATTCATCAGGGTTATTGGCCTGTAATTCTTTCTTTGTGGTGTCTTTATCTGGTTTTGGGGTTAGGGAAATGCTGGCTTTATAGAAAGAGCTTTGAAGTGTGCCTTCTTCTTGAATTTTTTGGAATAGTCTGAGAAGAATTGGTTTTAGTTCTTCTTTGAAAGTTTGGTAAAACTGTCCTGTGAAGCTGCCTGGCCTTGGGCTTTTGTTTGCTGGAAGCTTTTTGATGACAGCTTCAATTTCCTCCTTAGTTTTCAGCCTGTTGATATTTTTTGATTCTTCTTGATTGAGGTTTTTTGGGGGTCTTTTTTTTCCTAAGAATATGTCCATTTCCTGTAGGTTGTTTAGTTTGTTGGTGTGGAATTGTTCATAGTATTTTTTTTATAGTCTTGTATTTCTGTGGGGTCTGTTGTTATTTAACCTCTTTCATTTCTGATTTTGTTTATTTAGGTCCTCTCTTTTTGCTTCTTGGTGAGCCTAGCTAGAGGTTCATCAATCTTGTTTATCCTTCCAAAAAAACAGCTTTTGGTTTCATTGATCTTTTGTATTTTTTTGGTCTCTCTGTCATTCATTACTGCTCTAATCTTTATTATCACCTTCCTTCTGCTCACTTGGGCTGTTCTTGTTGCTCTTTTTATAATTCTTTAAGTTGTAGAGTTAGATAATTTATTACCAGTTTCTCTTGTTTTTTTTTCAGGTAGGCCTGTAATGCTATGAATTTCCCTCTCAGGACTGCTTTCACTGTGACCCACAGGATTGTTTTGTTTTGGATTGTTTTGTTTTCATTCTCATTCATTTCCAGGATGTTTTTAATTTCTTCTTTGATCTCTTTCATAACCCAATCATTGTCCTCTGATTATCCTAATCTACTGTTGAAAGCTTCCATATTGTTTTTATTGTAGCTATATCATTCTTTATTTCCTCCTGATTTGTAATAGGTTGTTGATTTTCTTATCCATCCAGTTCAGAGGTCCTCAAACTTTTTAAACAGGGGGCCAGTTCACTGTCCCTCAGACATTCCACACACGTGCACTGAGGGCCTGGGATGAGTCGGCTGCTAAGCAGGACAGGCAGTGGCAGCAAAAACACCCGGTGGGCTGGATAAATGTTTTCCGTGGGCCACATGTGGCCCACAGGCTGTAGTTTGAGGACCCCTGATCTAGATGATGAAAAAAATTAACTTTCAAAAATAATAAGCAGGTATTTATGATCCAGGGATAGAGTCCTACCTCCAGTTTATGAATTGTATGGTCCTTATTCTGAATTCTTTTTCTGACATATTGCATGTCTCTGTTTCATTTAGCTTTTTTTTCTGGAGCATTCACCTTTTCTTTCCTTTGGGGTTGTTCTGTCTCCCCGTTTTTGCTCTCACAAAAGGATCTAGTTGTTGAGTCACGTGGGTCCTGTGACTGCAGCAGTAGGCTTGGTGGTGAGTCATGCAGTCATGGGTGGTGGCTGCTCCTTGGCGGTCGTGTGTGGTGGGTGCTCATGGGTTGGCTGCTCCTCTCACAGGGGGCTTCTCTTTGTGCAATCACAGGTGGTGGCTGCTCCTCAGGAGGTTGAGGGCAGTGGCTGTTCATGGGAATGCTGCTCCCCACATGGTCATTGGGTGGCTGCTCCTCACATGGTTGTGAGGTGGCTGCTCCTCACACGATCATGGCAGGGGGCTGCTCATGTGGCTGCTGGAGTGGTCATGGTGCCTGGGGCTGCAATGTAAGACTTAACTGTTTGCAAGTGACCACTGAGCCGGGGATGTGTCTGTCTTGACTATTCACATGCTTTGTCGTGGAGCCTGGGGCTGCTGCATAAGTCTCAGCTGTTCAGAGGCTCGATCCAAAAAAGTGAGCTTTAATGAGCTGAATAACATTTTTTACACACGTTCATTTTATGTTTGTATGAGAGTTACACTTTTAATGTTTATAATTATTTCTTAAGCCAAAAAGTAATTTGGAAACCTACTTTTTGTCAAAGCCTGGGTGGCTTATAAACCCCCATTTATTATATCACAGCCCAAGAGTAGGAAAGACTCCCTCTGTTATGTACAGGGAGACACAGCATCCATTTTCTTAGGTTTATATTATAGAAAATAAACCAAAAGCATAATGAAGATAATAAGTAATGTCTAATAAGAACTTTGAACAGCTACATATTTTACATGTTATGTATCATCAACTTTTTATATAATTTTATGAAGTGCTGCTAATTTTAGATTTATTTTATAGGTAATAATTATAATTGATGATGATGATGATGATAACAGCTAACATTTACTGAGATCTTATTCTGTGCCTAGCATTGTTCTAAGTGTTTTACATATATTATTTTATTTAATTCCTACAACAACCTCATCAGTATGATGCATTTACTATTCTGGTTTAACAGATAAGAAAACTAAAGCATAGAATGAATAAGTAACTTTTCTATGGTCAGACATATAGTTAGTTCTAAAATCCATCTCAAGATGAATCCTGTGTCCATATTTTTTCTGTATATGACATGGCTTACCCAGAGCAGATACTAAAGCACCTGTGATTTCCAACTTCTGTCATTATGTGCATTTTTATGGGGTTGTATGTATATTATGTTTCCAATAAGTATATAGTCCCAAAATATATATGCAGCTATGTGCTATATCACTTAAATTTTGTTTGTTTATGGGCTTTCTAAATTCATCTTTATTGTTGAAAATATTACAGATGTCCACCTTTATTTCCATTGACCATATCCACCCTTCACTCACACCCTGTAGGCCAGGGGTGGGCAACCCCTGGCATGCGTGTCAAACATGGCACACAAGTAACTTTTGTTGGCATGTGAAACCTTCTCTTATAATCTTCCATTTATAATTTTTTTCTTAATATTGACTTTTTTACTTTTCAGATAAATTCAGTGTAGGTGCATCTTAGATAAATAAATGATTTTACATAACAAGTTATCTTAAAGACCATAGACATGGATTGACGAGAGAGGGGAAGAGCAATTTCTATGCCTCTGCCTTAACTCTCCCTGCCTTCCTAGATCCGACCAGTGTTTTGGTTTCATTCACATATGCTTATGAATCTTTGTTCTCAGTGATGAATTTTGTTAAGTCTCATAAGAGGAGTAGCCTGATGGATGAAAGTAGTAGCTCGTGAAGAGTTTTGAGTCAGAGATTCTGCTGGTTTTGGCATGCACTCACAAAAAGGTTGCCCACCCCTGCCTTAGGCCTTCACCACACTATTGTCTGTGTCCCTGAACTATGTGTATAGCTGTCTCAAATGGTAAGAGATCCTTCTTTTTTATTGCTGCATAGTATTCCAAGTTGTAAATATACCACAGCTTTTTATACACTCATATACTAATGGGCATTTGAGTTGTTTCACTTTCTGAGAGTTCATTATTGGTGTATAAAAATGCCATTGAGTGCTAGCTGGTTTGGCTCAGTGGATAGAGCATCAGCCCACTGACTAAAGGGTCCTGGGTTTCAATTCTAGTCAAGTGCATGTACCTCGGTTTCAGGCTCCATTCCTACTCCTGGTCAGGATGTATGAGAGGCAACAAATCAATGTATCTCTCTCACATCAGTCTTTCTTTGTCAGTGTCACTCCCCTTTTTTTCCACTCTCTCTCTCTCTCAAAAAAAAAAAATTAACTAATTAATTAATGGAAAAATATCCTCAGGTGAGGATTAAAAAAAAATAAAATAAAATGCTGTCGACTTCTGGATGTTAATTGTGTATTCTGCTATGTGGCCAAATTCATTTATTAAATCTAGTAGTTATTTGGTGGAGTCTTTAGGATTTTTAGGTACAATATCATGTATTTTATAAAAAATAACAGTTTTATTTCCTTCTTTCCAATTTGATGTTTTTTACCTTTCTTCTTGCTTAATCATTGTGGCTAGGACTCCTAGTACTATCTATATATAAAAAAACCTAAGTGACAAAATGACTGAATGACTGGTCGACCAGTCACTATGACACGCACTGCCCACCTGGGGGCAGATGCTCAATGCAAGAGCTTCCCCCTGGTGGTCAGTGGGTTTCCACAGCAGGAGCGCCTGTCAGCTGATGGACAGGCGGGCTCACAGCTGGCAAGCACCTCTGTGGCAGTGCTACTAAGCAGTGGTGAAGGCAGGCACAGTCAGGCCAGGATGAATGGGGGCAGCGTGGTCCCTGGCCTGGGCTCAGGCTCCTCCCCAGCCACCTGCCACTTCGCGCACTACTAGATCCCTTGGGGGATGTCAGACTTCTGGTTTCGGCCTGACTAAAACCAGCAGTCTGACATCCCCCAAGTGGTCCCAAATTGCAAGAGAGCACAGACCAGGCTGAGGGACTCCACCAGTGCATGAATCCATGCACCTGGCCTCTAGTGTTGTATAAGAATGGTGAAAGTGGACATCTCTGTCTTTTTCCTGTTCTTAGGAGAAATGGTTTTAGTTTTTGCCCATTGAATATGGTGTTAACTATAGGTTTGTCATATAGGGCCTTTATTATTTTGAGATATGATCCCTCTGTTCCCACTTTGCTAAGAGTTTTTATCAAGACAGGTGTTGGATTTTGTTGAATGCTTTTATTGCACACATTGATATGATCATGTGATTTCTGTCTCTCAATTTGTTTAATGTGATGTATCACAGTTTGCTGATTTACAAATATTGCTCAAGCTTTGTATCCCGGGAATAAATCCCACTTGTTCATGACCTATGATCTTTTTGATATATTGCTGGATTTGATTTGCTAATAATTTGTTGAGAATTTTAGCATCTATATTAATCAGGGATATGAGCCTGTAATTCTCTTTCTTTGTAGTGTCTTTATCTGGTTTTGGAATTAGGATAATGCTGGCCTCATAAAAAGAGCTTGGAAGTATTCCTTCTTCTTAGAATAATTATAGTAATCTAGGTGTTAGTTCTTCTTTGAATGTTTGGTAAAATTCTCCTGTGAAGCATTCTGGACTAGGGCTTTTGTTTGCTGGAAGTCTTTTGATTACTGCTTCTATTTCATCAGTAGTTATGGGCCTATTCAGGTTTTCTGATTCTTCCTGATTGAGTTCTGGAAGATTTTATTTTTCTAGAGATATGTGCATTTCATCTAAGTTGTCCAGATTGTTGAAATACAGTTGTTCATAGTATATTTTTATGATCCTTTGTATTTCTGTGGTATCAGTTATTACTTAACCCCTTTTATTTCTGATTTTGTTTATTTGGGTCCTCTCTCTTTGTTTCCTGGTGAGTCTGGCTAATGGTTCATTAATTTTGTTTATTTTTGCAAAGAACCAGCTCTTGGTTTTATTTATCTTTTATTTTTTTGTCTCTATTTATTTACACTCTAATCTTTATTATTTCCTCTCTTCTACTTACTCTGGGATTTTCTTGTTCTCTTTATAATTCTTTAAGTTGTAGGGTTAGATAGTTTATTAGAAGTTTTGTGTTTGTTTTTCAAGGTAGACCTGTAATGCTATGAACTTCCCTATCTGGACTGCTTTCATTGTGTACCGCAGATTTAGGGTTGTTGTGTGTTCATTTTCATTTTTTTTTCCTAGGAAGTTTTTTCTTTTTATTTCTGCCTTGATCTCTTTGGTAATCCACTCATTGTTTAATAACATGCTATTTAGCCTCCATGTGTTTGAATGTTTTTGAGTGTTTTTATTGTAGTTGATTTCTATTTCATGCCATTGTGATTGGGAAGATACTTGATATGATTTCAATCTGATTGACCTTGTAGAGACTTAGTTTGTGTCCCGACAAGTGGTCTATCTTTGAGATGACCCATGTGCACTTGAGAAGAATGTACATTCTATAACTCTGTAAATGTCAATTAATTTCATCTGATCTAGTGTGTGATTGTTTTGTACATGATGCCATTCTTCCCATTCTTTGGGGAAAAACTACATTTAAAACAAATCATAAAAAAATTGGTTTCTATTATAAAACTTCACAGAAAAGAATATAGTGTAATTTACCCACTTACTTGTTCTATATAATAAAAAGGTAACATGCAAATTGACCCTAACAGTGGAACAACCTGGAATGACTGATCACTATACTGTGCACTGACCACAAGGGGGCAGTTGCTCAATGCAGGACCTGCTCACTGGTGGTCAGTGTGCTCCCACAGGGGGAGCTCCACTTGGCCACAAGCTGGGCTGATGGCTGAGCAGCGGTGATAGCGGGAGCCTCTTTCACCTCCTCACCAGCACTAAGGTTGTCCCACTGTGGCTTAGGCCTGTTTCCTACAAGGACATCCCCCTGAGGGCTCCCAGGCTGCTAGAGGGATGTCTGAGTGCCAGCTTAGGGAAGTGGGCCTAAGATGAGGTAGACATTTCCCAAGGGGTCCCTGACTGAGAAAGGGTGCAGGCCGGGCTGTGGGACATCCCCCAAGTGCACAGGTTTCATCCACAGGGCCTCTAGTTTATTCATAAGAATTGCTTTTTTGTTTTCTAATTATAAAAACAATACCTTCTCATGTCATGATTCTTATTTTTTAATGAGATTGATGATTGCATAAAAAAAGCAGAGTCTGTGAATCATTAAAATTACTAAAGTAGGAGTGGTTTGGCAGTTATAAGGGTAGCACTTTGCACATCAGGGCACAAATTATAGTCAAAGATATAGCTAAATTGAGACCTATTTATCTATCTCTCTCTATATATTTTAAAATTCCATCCTCCTGCAATGCTGATTCTATTCTAACTTGGATGTGTTTTCTGCTTAATGAATAAAAGAACAAAGAAGGAAGAAAAAGGTGACATGCAGTTCACTGGGCAAATATATAATACCTTTCTAGGGAAATCCAAAATTGCCTTCCTGACTGAATAAGCCCCTATTTTTTCTAATAAATATTGTCTCTCCTATATATGCTTGCATTTTCAAGTGAAAATGCATTTACATTTAATATATTTTTCAGTTAAGTAATCAATTAATTTGGTCAAAATAACAGAATGAATAGCGCCTGCATTTATATTAACCTCTAATCTTCTGACCAACATAGATGCCATTCTTTTATATTTTCTCAGTCAGTTGTGCACACCACAAATTTGTTGTTTATGAAGATCAAAAATCCTCCATTCTCTGCCATTTAATTCCTACCATTAAACTTCATCCAATCCTCTTGGAAGTAGTCCCTGTCATCACTTTGTATTTACTAGTTTCCTCCTCTCATTTTTCTGCTTTTAAAATGTTTATCACATTGCTGTACATCAATTATTTAATGTCTGTTTCCCACAACTAAATAGTCATCCTTTGGATTTCAGACCTGTATCTTGTTTATCTCTATATCCTTTATACATAGTAGAGTGCTAGTAAAACAGTAGGTACTGATGAACCTATGTTATAAACCCTTTTATTATGTTGAATTAGTGAAACCTACAAAATTCAATAACTCTAAGGCACTCTAAATTTGTTAACATTATGTTGTGGTATAAAAAAATTCATTCCCTGGCCCACTTTCTGGGATTCCAATTTAGACATTCTAAGGCAGAGTGCATTGCCCATATCTATATTAAGCCCATAGACAATGCTGATGCACATTAAGTCTGGAGAATACTGGTCTATGTGTTTGTTTTCAAAGTATCTTACAATATTTTGAATGTTTTTCTTCAATGACTTTAATCTTATAAATGTTATAATAAAGTGCTAATTATTTGTCAACCTTTTTAATTTGATAAGACCATTATTAGTTTCAGCAATTTGGTTCCTCAAAACACTAATTTGCAGTCTGGGAACATTATCGATTTTAATATGTTCTTTTTTTCTACCTAATCATTTAAAAATATTTTAAAAATAGATTACTGCGCTAATGTACTGTGGAACAATCCAGACTTTTAATTGTTCTCTACTAGGGATAGAACTGCCCCCTAAGGGTGTTGAGGGTTGTCATAAGTTTGGAGAGCAGATGGCATTTAGTGAACAAGGGTCAGTGGTGATAAATTCCTGCTATGTTGGGACGGTCCTGTGGAATAAAGGTTTATCCTAACCCAAATACCAATAGCACTACTTTAAGAATCAATACTAGAATCCGTTTTAATGAGAAAGAAGAAATAATGATTTGATATGCCAACAAAAGTGGATTAAGGAATCTAATAGAAAAGCCACAGGTGTTTTTGTTAAACTCTGCATGTGCCCTCAGCAAAAGAACTATTAAAACAATATGAGTGGTGTCCTGCTTTCTGTATTCACCCATATGAATCTTAGAGTAATTTTATTTCTGAAATGGGCTTTTCTCTGATTGTATCTCAAAACCATTGCAAGCCCACAGATACTGTGCCAAGTTTTTCCATGTATTATCTCATTTTCTCCTCATCACAATATTCCTAATATGCAGGTGACTAAATCAAAATCAAAGAGACTATTATTTGTATTGATTTTAGAAGGTGAAATGTTTTGCCTAAGTTCACATAGCTTGTGCATAGGAGAACTAGAATTAAATGTCCAAATCTATCTAACTGGACAGCCAGTAAGTGTAGGTTTCTTGGAGGCAAACCACACCACACACACACACACACACACACACACACACACACACGCACACACATTCACTCACCAAAAACAAAACAAAACAAAACAGCTCTGGTCAAATGAACAGGTAAGAAGTTAACTTGAAGGAGATGAGATAAGGTATAGCATTCATGTGAAGCCTATAAAAATCAGTCACAGAATTTGTACGTGAACCAACAAGACCAAGGTCATGTCTTTGGTAGTAAACTTGCTCTCACTGGACAGTTATCGCCACTACAGCTGATACCACCGCTGCAGGGAAGACACTTACCAGCTCACAGCTGTATTCTCAACTCTGCCACCACTCTTCTTTCTCTTTGTGACTTTGCTCTATTTAGAATTTAGAACCACAAAGATGTGTATCCAGTCTGCTGACCCAATGTCCTCAAGTTTGCAGAGTAAGAGGGGAAGGGGATGAATACCCCCATTCTTCAACCTTAAATTTCTGTCTCTGTCAGCGGTTTTCTTGCCCCTGATATGGCATTTCCCCCAAAGAAAAGGTGTTGGAATCCTGGTGCTCTTCACATCATAAGCAATGCAGTAGTGCTGGGTTAGTTATGGACACATGCATTTCATTTATACTCTTCTGCCATTATTTACAGGTGCCTTGGTAGTTTTTCAATGCATGTAAATATGTCATCAGGCCCCTATGTAAGACCAGGTCGTATTCTATATTTTTGGCAGAAATAGGTTTAGAATACAAAGCAGACAATAATAACCAGTGCATTATGCAGGTCAATTCACAAAAGTCTATTAAATTCTAATGCAACATTTATTTCAACATTTTTGCATGGGATGCTTTGCAGTTACAAATTTTCTTTCCATATATTATTTTAGTTAGGCAATTTAAACCTCATTGCCTCATGACCCATTTGCACTCTTTAAAAATATCAAGGGCCACAAAGAGCTAATGTTTATAGTCTATATTTATCACTATTAACTGTTATAAAATTAAATTGAGAGATTTAAAAAATGTATATTACCTTATTCAAAAGAAACAGTAGTAAACTCATTATATATTTACATTTTAAGAACATTTTGAATATTTTTTAAAACAAAAATTTCTGAGAAAAATGGCATTTTTTAATATTTTGGAAAGTATTTAATATCTTGCTTAATAAAATACATTATTCCAGATTATCATATCTGCTTTTGTACTTAACCTGTTGTGACATCATGTGTCCCATAGTTTCTGAAAAAATCTAATATACACTCATGAGAAAGTGTGAGTAAAAAAGACAAATAACGTCTTAGTATCATTATTATCAAAATAGCTGTAATTTTGTGGACCTCCTAAATGGTGTGGGGAACCATCAAGTGTTCCTGGATCACACTTTGAAAGCTGAAGTTTTAGATGAACAATTATGGTGAGAGGATTGTAGACATGATTATTTCAAGTTTGTAGGACATAGTAAGTTTTTAAATGCCTTATATTTATATACTAGAAGGCCCATGCACAAAAATTTGTGCACTGGCAGGGAAGGGGGTTCCCTCAGCCCAACCTGTGCCCTCTCATGGATCATGCTCCCATTCGCCCTGTCCACCCCGCCCAAGACACGGCAGGCCAGGATCTCTCCTTGGGGGGCGCAGCAGGATCTGCCTGCAGTATGCAAATTAGATGCCATCTTTGTTTGCGGTTAATTTGCATATCTTGCTGATTAACTAATGGGAGGCATAGCGGAGGTATGGTTAATTTCAATCTTTGTCTATTATTGTTTAATTTTCAAAGAAATTTCTAGGTGGTAGTGATGGCTCTCTCAAAGGGACATGAGATTGGTAAATAGCCACTATGGAAAACAGTATGGAGTTTCCTCAAAAAATTCAATATGGAACTTCCATTTGACCCAATGATCCCATTTTTGAGAAGATATCCTAAAAAACACAACATACTAATCAGAAGGAATATGTGCACCCCTATGTTCATAGCAGTGTTATTTACAAGTTAAGATTTGGAAATAGCCCAAGTGCCCACCAATAGATGAATGGATAAAAAACCTGTGGGACATTTACACTATGGAAAACTACTCTCCTGTAAAAAAGAAGGATCTCTTATCCTTTGAGACAGCATAGATGGGTCTGGAAAGTATAATGTTAAGTGAAATAAGCCAATCTGAGAAATACAAATATCACATGATCTCACTTATTTGTGGAATCTAATGAACAAAATGAATTGACCAACACAATAAGATCTGAAGCATGGAGGCATGAAACAGACTGACATACCTCAATGTGGGGTTTGGGGGATGAGAACAGATAAACCAAATAATGCATAGCCCATGGACATGGGCAATAGGTGGTGAAGATCTGGGGGAGTTGGTAGGGGCTAGGAGGAGGGGGGGTAAAGAAGGGGAAATGGGAGATATCTGTAATACTATCAACAATAAAAAATATGATTTTAAAAAAGGGAATGGGAATCTTGGAATTGGGGACCCATACTGGGTAAGTTGTGCCTTGTTTGTGGTGTGAGGCTGTCCTTTTAAGGACTTTGTTAATTCTTTAACTTGAGTGAAGTTACAGTGCCTTCACCTTCCTGTTGTTCAGAATTGGAAACAAAATGGTAGGCTTTGAAAATCTTCAGACCTGGAGTCTTCTGACATATTCTACAATTGGTTCTTCTTAATTAATCATTTGAAATTAGGAAGTGATGGTATTTCCTCATAAAAAGGGAATGTAAGTTTCAAGGGAAAG
>NW_006298312.1:2299512-2311506 GCF_000327345.1 Myotis davidii
CCTGGAGTTCAAACCAATAGGTATTTGCTTCATGATGATAAAAATAATAGTCTATTCATTTTCATCTATAGGAGGAGAGTAAATGTTATTTAACTTATCTAGCCAACCCAACTGCTGAGTATGAAATTCCTCAATTAGAGGGCTGTTTGAACCTGCTGTGAGCTAAGCCACACCCCCTTTTACCGAAAGGCTTCACAAAAGGTGGACCCCAGGATAATTACCAATGCTGTTGACACCTAATTGGTTTCAAGTGGTTTTCATACACCTACAGAGAGTGAATAGGCTACCCCTTTCCTTTTCTTTTAAAACACAGGTTTTATTCACATGAATTAACTAAATGTAAAAATGAATGTTAACAAAGATTAGAGTCACTTCTCTATCTGTAGGAATATGGCTGAAACATTCACTGGGTGGCCAACAGAATGTAGCATCTACACTTCTGGATTGATTCATTTACCAGTAGTGGGGTGTGTGTGTGTGTGTGTGTGTGTGTGTGTGTGAGAGATGTGTGTGTGGTTGTGTGTGTGTGAGAGAGAGAGAGAGAGAGAGAGAGAGAGAGAGAGAGAGAGAGAGAGAGATGCATGTGTGTAATATACCCTTTGTGCAATGTTGTATTTCAGGTGATATTAAGCCTTTCTACTATAGACTGTATTGTTCTCACAATCTTGCACATATTATTAGATGCTAAAAAGCAATAAACAAATAAAGAACACGTTGTTGTAATGTACCCTGCGAATCACAGAAGGACGCCTCAAGAAGTCGAATTAAAGAGTCACATTTATGGCAAATCAGGGACTATGAAGGGCCATTTCCCAAATCTCATAGTGATAAGATGGCCGAAACACCAGACTTATATAGGCAAAAATCGCAAAGGTATTGATTACATCCCAGGGTTTGTAATGAGAACCCTGGTTTGCACAAAGCAGTTACAGAAGCGAGATTGAGCCGATTAGTTATCTACAAAGATTAATTACAGTTTTGGGTCTTTGGACCACTGAGTTGACAGAAACACATTATCTAGAGCCCTTGGGTCTTGGGACCACTGAGTTGACAGGAACACATTATCTGGAACCCTCAGGTCTTGGGATAATTGTGCTGTCCTGGTTCCCAGGTACATCACAATCAATGGAATAGTCACATTACAATCAATAAGGCATTCAATCGAATGGGATGATTTATACAATTCAGAAAATCAAAGTAACTTTTCTATTGTTAAACAAAGCAAATAAGTACAAAAGCCAAACAGCACAGTTACATTTAAACTATAGTTTCTACCTGAGATGATTGCTACCATACTTCAATGTGTAATAAAATGGTTTAAATCTGTAACAAAAAAGTTACATTGGACATTAAAGAAGGCAAGTTCTATAGGAAGATAAACCATTTTCTATGAAATTCTATTAGCACAGTAAAAATATCTCCTGGGAGAAGAGTCAGAGTTATTCCATGAAAGGAAAACAGAACAAAACAAAAAAATCCCATGAAAATTGTTTTTAAGTATTAAAGTCTCTTTCCCATTTATTATGCCTAAAAACAGATTTTGTGTTTGTGAAGAATATTTATTGTGAGATAAAATGATTCCCACATTTTAGTCAGCTTCATGTTATTATTTAAAAAAATATTTTGATTACTTTTTAGAGAGAGAGGAAGGGAAAGGGAGTGTTAACATAAACAAACAAACAAACAAACAAAAAGCCATTGAAACCTGTAAAGAATTTTTGTGAGTTTATTTGAGCCAAACTGTCCACATATGCCAGGAAGCAGAACCTCAATGAATTGAGGTAATGCTATGGAGAATGGCGGGTTACATCTGAATTTATACATTGCAATAAAAGGAAAGGGACAGAGGTGGGTTACATGAAATTTACTGGTGATAGACTAGAGAGGTGGGAGAAAGCAAAGCAGGGAAACCCCTGGGATTGGATAAAACATAAAATGATAGACACATACTTAGGTGGGTGCAGGAACAATTAACATGATAAAAATGAAGGAATTTGTGGTATCTGTCCTGATGCCCAGGCACATTAGGTTGTGCCCCAAGAGGTCCAGAATAATGGAAGTTACAAGTTACCTGGACATTTCGTGGATATGTTATTATAGATGCAAAAAGACAGATAGGCTCAGTTAAGGTAAAGGTTGACCTTGTCAGTGATGATACAGGCCTAGCATGTAACTACCCACCATAACTGCTGTTAGTTAAAGTTTAATTTCAGACCATTCCTTGCGGTTATTTAGGTCTCTGAGTTTGCAAGACTGCCATGCAGGCCACCCCTGAGCTTGACACGTTAGCATGTGGCACCTTGTGTCCATAGGAGAGAGAAAGAGAAACACCGATCTGCTGGGATGGAGCCCACAACCTGGTCATGTGCCTTGATCTGAAATGGAATCAGCAAACTTTGAGTGCATGGAGGACACGCAAAGAACTGAGCCACACTAACCAGGGTTATGTTATTTTTTATACCCACCTAAACTCAAAGAATGCTGGAATGGAGTCCTTGTGTCCAATACATACTTTCATTTTTACAGAGTGCATTAATTGAGAACACAACACTGCTACTAGTGATACGCAGAACAGTGAGCCTAGGTTTTGAATGGCAAAGCGAGGTTTTTTTATCCTAGGGTCATGTCCTGCAAAGCTGAAGAATGATATCTTAGACCAGAAGATTTAAGCAGCAATGTGTACAATCTATACTAATAAAAGGGTAATATGCTAATTAGAGAGGACATCCTTCCAGACAAAGCGGCAGTGGCTGCAAGGCCCACGGCTCAGGCAGCTGTGGTCTCAGGCAATCGTGAGCCCCAGTGGCTGCAAGGCCCGGGGCTCAGGCCTTGCAGCCTCAGCAGCTGGCAGTGGGAGCAGGAGTGAGGTGATGGGAGCAGCGTGTTCCCCTGATTGGCCTGGTCGCCTCCCGCAGAGGAAGGCCAGAGGCAGTAGCAGCGAGGGGGTGATGAGGAGAGGGCCTAAGCCATCAGTAGGACATTCCCTGAGGGTTCCTGGACTGTGAGAGGGGGCAGGCCAGGCTAAGTGACCCCACCTCCCACCCCAGTGGATGAATTTTTGTGCACCAGGCCTCTAATACATATATGGCTAATATGCCAAGTGTCCCCTTGGGAGTTTGACCAGGAGACCAGGAGTTCGATCGCTCACTATGACATGCGCTGACCACCAAGGGGTGGTGCTGATCAATGGAAAGTCCCAGGCGGCAGCCAGCAGCTGGGAAAGGTAGGCCCCAATTGGCCCTGATCGTTGGCCAGACCTAGGGACCCTACCGGTGCATGCACAGGGCCTCTAGTTTATTATAAGCATATTCAGACTCCCCCACACAAGGAGGGGACCCAATAATGAGTTTCCATTGAAGCCTTTTAGTCTAGGGGTATATATTTGCTACAAGCCTGTTCTATATCTACCCATATAACCACCTGATTGATTCTCTCAATTGTTCTTGTCAGCAACTGGACCTGAACTTTCTCTGTCCCTATGCATGAGTTCACCTTATTGTTTCAGATCCTCTCTTGTTTCACATACCTCTCACTCTGAGTCTAAAAACATTCTTTTATTTCAGCATAGTTGGTTTCTGTGATTAGGCTTTCTCTGACTGCCATGTCTGCCTCTGCCTATGTTCCACATGCCTTTGTTTTCCACGGGACACCTGCCCTGTCTGCCTGCATATCAAGTTAACTCCTCTCACTAGACTGCCTGGGTTTTAATCCAGACCCTAATACAAAGTAGCTTTGGACTCAGAGCAAATACAAAAAATTTCCATTGCCAATGGTTCATAACATGTAATACGAGATAATAATTGTACCTATTGAATTCTTTGGAGGTTCAGGTGACTAAAAAATATGACTTTTCTCCTGCCTTTGTCAATATAAGAAATGTTCAAACCTGTAGATAATTGTTATAGGTTTATTTGAGCCAGATTGACAAAAATTGTGGGGAAGCCTGTGTCTGTGGGTTATGCATATATGCATACAAGTTCTTTGGTTGATCTCTTCCTACCCACCAACGCTCCCCCACCTTCTCTCAGAGATTCCCCAGTCTGTTCTATGCTTCTATGTCTCTGGATCTATTTTGTTCATCAGCTTATTTTGTTCATTAGATTTCACATATGAGTGAGATTATGTGATACTTGTCTTTTTCTGACTTATTTCGTTTAGCATAATACTCTCTAGGTCCCTCCATACTGTCTCAAAGGTAAGGGATTCTTCTTTTTTACTGCTGCACAGTATTCCATGGTGTAAATGCACCACAGCTTTTTTATCCACTCCTCTACTGGTGGGCACTTGGGCTGTTCACAGATATTAGCTATTGCAAATTGTGTTGCTACAAACATAGAGGTGCATACATTCTTTCTGATTGGTTGATAGGTTATTTAAGATATATTTCCAGAAGTGGGGTCTGCCAAATGGCAGTTCCATATTTAATTTTTTGAGGAAACTCCATACTGTTTTCCAGAATGATTGCACCAGTCTTCATTTCACCAACAGTGTACTAGGGTTCCCTTTTCTCCACATCCTTGCCAGCACTTGTCATTTATTGATTTGTTGATGGTAGCCCTTCTGATAGGTATGAGGTGATTCGTCATTGCTGTTTTAATTTGCATCTCTCTCATGATCAGTGACTTTGAGCATTTTTTTATATGTCTCAACCATCTGAAGGTCTGCTTTGGAGAAATGTCTATTTAGGTCCTTTGCCCATTTTTTAATTGGATTGTTTCTCTTCCTTTTGTTAAGTTGTATGATTTCCCTGTAAATTTTTGAGATTAAATCCTTATCTGAGATAACATTGGCAAATATGTTCTCCCATGCAGTGGGCTTTCTTGTTGTTTTGTTGATGGTTTCTGTGCAGAAGCTTTTTATTTAGATGTAGTCCCATTTGTTTATTTTCTCCTTAGTTTCTTCTGCCCTCATAGATGTATCCATAAACATATTGCTATGAGAGATGTCTAAGATTTTGCTGCCTATGGTTTCTTCTAGGATTTTTATGGTTTCATGACTTTTGTCCATTTTGAGTTTATTGCTTTGTATGTTGTAAGTTGGTGGCCTTGTTTCATTTTTTTTGCTTGTATCTGCCAATTTTCCCAACAGCATTTATTGAAGAGACTGTCTTGACTCCATTGTATGCTCTTGCCTCCTTTGTCAAATATCAATTGAGCATAATGACTTGGGTAGATTTCTGGGTTTCTGATCTATTCCATTGATTTATATACCTGTTCTTGTGCCAGTACTGGGCTGTTCTAATTATAGTGGCTTTGTAGTAAAACTTGATATCGGGTATTGTGATTCCTCCAACTTTGTTCTTTTTTTTCTCAGTTTTGCTGCGTCCAACTTTGTTCTTCTTTCTCAAGATTGCTGTGACTATTGTGGATGTTTTTTGCCATATAAACTTTTGGAGTATTTGTTCTAGATCTGTGAAATATGCTGTTGGTATTTTGATAAGTATTGCATTGAATCTATAGATTGCTTTGGGTAGTATGGAGATTTTAATGATGTTAAATCTACCAATCCATGAACAAGGTATATTCTACTAGTCTATATCTTCCTCTATCTCTTTACTCAAAACTATAGGACTGTAGTTTTCTGAGCACAAGATTTTTACCTGCTTGGTTAAGTTTACTTCTAAGTATCTTAATTATTTTGTTGCAATGGTAAATGAGATTATTTGTTTAGTTTCTCTTTCTGAGAATTTATTATTAGAGTATAAAAATGCCAGTGATTTCTGGGTATTAATTTTGTGTCTTGCTACATTGCCAAATTCACTTATTAATTCTAGTAATTTTTGGTGGAGTCTTTAGGGTTTTCTATGTACAATATCATGTCGTCTGTGAATAGTGACAGTTTTATTTCCTTCTTTTCAATTTGGATGCCTTTTATTTTTATTTTTTTAAATGTACTTTCTATTGATTTCAGAAAGGAAGGGGAAGAGAGAGAGTATCGGGTATTATGATCCCTCCAACTTTGTTCTTTTTTTTCTCAGGATTACTACAGCTATTCTGGGTCTCTTTTGGTTCCATATAAACTTTTGGAGTATTTGTTCTAGATCTGTGAAATATGCTGTTGGTATTTTGATAAGTATTGCATTGAATCTATAGATTGCTTTGGGTAGTATGGAGATTTTAATGATGTTAAATCTACAAATCCATGCATTGGATGCCTTTATTTCTTCTTCTTGTTTGATTGCTGTGGCTGGGACTTCCAGTATTCTATTGAATAAGGGTGGTCTGAGCAGATATATTAGTCTTGTTCCTGTTCTTAGGGGAAATGGTTTTAGTGTTTGCCTATTGGATATCACGTTTGCTGTAGGGTTGTCATCTAAGGACTTTATTATGCTGACGTATGATCCCTCTAATGCCACTTTGCTGAGAGTTGTTATCCAAAGGGGTGTTGTATTTTGTGGAACGCTTTTCTGTGTCTATTGATATAATTATGTGATTTTTGTCTTTCAATTTGTCACTACTTGTATATTTAAAGCTGTAACCATAAGTTTTAATCAGCACCACAGCTGTAAGAACATAATAATACTATAAATTACAATTACTATTTAAAATTCCAGAGATCAGGAACACAATTAGAGTTTCATAAGTAAAATTTCCTATGTCTCAGTAGTAGTTATAGAGGGCCATTTTATCTTTTTTCCCCCATGTTATAGCCATTTCAGCTTCTATCTGAATTAATACAGTGAGTAGTCTTTGTTGGGTTAGGGAGTAAGCACATTCCCATATTAGGTTCTGGCATTTATATATACAATTCCTTTCTTAATATATTTTTTTTTACTATCTTTCTACAACTTCCCTTTTTCTTAGTTTGTCTTTTTTTTTCTTTTTTTCCTATATCATTTAGCTTGTCTATTTTATGGGTCATTTGACTTTGGTTAACCTTAATTATATAGTTATTTATTGTTTGTGTTCTTTATCACATTTTCCTTCTATGCTTTTGTGTATATTCTGATTTTTTTTTAAACACACCTCTTGCCCTGGCTGGTTTGGCTCAGTGGATAGAGCATCGGTCTGCGGACTGAAGGGTCCCGGGCCAGATTGTGGCCAAGGGTGCATGACCGGCCTGTGGGCCCGATCCCCAGCAGGTGGTGTGCAAGAGGCAGCCAATCAATGACTCTCTCTCATTGATCTTTCTCTCTCCCTCTCTCCCTTCCCTCCTCTCTGAAATCAATATGTCTTTTTTTCTTGTTGTTGTTCAGAAATAACCAACTTATTAGGACAAACTACTTTATTTTAACTTCTTTTAAATATACTAGAGGCCCAGTGCATGAAAATTAATGCACTGGAGGGAGGCATCCCTCAGCCTGGCCTGCCCCCCCCTTACAGTTTGGGAGCCCTCAGGGGCAGGAGGTGAGCCAGTGATCGGGGGGAGGTGACACCCCCATCACACCTCTGCTGCTGCCACTGCTGTCAGAGCAAGGCTCGGCCAGCCTTAGTTACCTTAGCTTTGGGCCAGCCCTGGGCTGCTGGGCAGCCACCATCTGAGGCTTGCCTGCACCTTGGCTGGCCCTGGGTGGCTGGGAAGCTACCATCTGAGGCTTGCCTATACCTGGGCAGCCCTGGGCAGCGGCCCCCACCATCTGCGGCTTGCCTGAGCCTCCGCCAGTGGGGGGTGCAGGAGGACCCGAGGCCTCAGCAGGGCTGAAGGGACTGTGGTGGCAGGAGGCCCCTGACGGGGCTGAGGGGATTCCAGCAGCAGGTGTGCAGAGCTGCCAGCCCTGCCCCGCTATGGGCACCGCCATCTTGTGATGTTGTAATGGTCAATTTGGATATTATCTCTTTATTATATAGGATATACATCCCTTTCTTTCCTTTTGCAATTGCACTTCTAGTAAATTTCAAAAGAGAAACCATAAAAAGAGATACAAATTTATTCTATACCAATTATTAATAGTTGGGCTGTACACACAAGTTTGAGAGAAACAAAAACAAAATACCCAAGCATAATTATTATAATATTATTAGCAAAAAGATAAAGACAATCAAATAAATAAAGTTCAACATCAATTTGTATGTATACAGGCCTTGAACAAATCTTGGGATAGCTGTCTGTCTCTAATGTCAGCATCTTCTCATCTCCCAGAAGTCTTTGATCTCTGCTATAGGTGGAGGTAAGTGTCAGAGACAGGGGCAGATGTCCATTCGAGGTTAAGCCCCTGATAAGGTCCCTCCCAACAATGTTGAAGAAAATCTTTAATGTATTTGCCAATGCACTAAAACCTCCTGGTTGTAAGTTGTTGTCTTTGAAGTCTTTGTCTCCTGAGATTGCATTGTGAAATGAATGTTACTGATTTCTAAGTATCTATAAGCTGGTTAATGAGCCCTTGATAATACAGAATGTCTCCTTTAAGTTTTGCTTCTATTTGGAAAACAAAAATATAAAAAAAATCAGCAATATTTTGAACAAAGTCATAAGAATAATGATTATCCTCAGATCAATCAGTCCCATAACCAATTTTTTTGTTTATCTTGATTATTTGCCACTATTTTTATGAGTTCAATTATTTCTTAGAGTTTTATAAATCATCTCGTTCAAACAAATGACCTCCTTAAAAACCTATAATTTAGAGGAAGTCAGGATCCTTGTCATGGATCTTTCTAAAGATGTAACATTTTTGCAAATGCATTAGAGCAAGCATGTCAAATTTGCTGCCTACAGGCTGCATGTGGCCCACAATGAATATTTTTGTGGCCCAGACAATATAACGGTATGTAAGAAATGTGTTAATAAAAATTTTGTAACTTAATTTTACAATATCTTGTTATATATAATTATTAATAACGAATTACTGATTTCTGCAATCTTGTTGCATTCATTTCCCTTATGAGCCTTATGTGCAAGCACACCATTTCTCTTCACTAATACTAGCAGTGAATATTTTGGCAGCCAATTGCCACCTCTTGGACTGACTTGTTTGGTGTGAGCAACAGGAAAGATTTCACTTTTAGAGAACAAGAAAAATAGGTTTATTTGTGTTATGCTTATTAATTTGTGCAGTTATTCAGTGTCTGGTAAGTTAATGTTCAAGAAAAAATATTAATTTTTATTAAAACGTTCTATTATTTTATATAATGATTACTCATTTATTTTAGCCCTTTGTATTCAGCATGTCTCTATTGAAATAAACGTTTCTATGAAAACTGAAGGTTTTTTTTGTTGTTGTTGTTGTTTTTGCGGCCCACATAAATTTAAACCTTGTTTATTTGGCCCGTATTAGCCTTTGAGTTTGACATGCTTGCATTAGAGTAAAACAATGACTGTCTACAAATGACAAAATTTAAAATGCTGTTGATATTGACCTATTTACAATGCAATTGATAAAAACAAAAACAAAAATAGCTTTGCTTTTCTTTAAGATATAATATTCCAAGATAACAATTTCTTGGTAAATAATAATTATTACAAAATGACATAAAATAACTATATAAAACCCATAAGTTTAGATTGAATACACAATTCTAATATATAAAAAACAAATAATATGCAAGATTTTAAAACACTGCAAGTGGCTTATTGCAAGTTTGCACTGAGCATTGGAAATAATTCATAAACTCTCAATGTGTGAACCACAAACACCCAGAGTCCCACTCTTGGATGCTCCTGAGGGAAACATCATTCTTGGCTTGTCTGGTGACATTGACAGGAAACCTATTACCCCGGAGACCTCCTAGTTTGAACTTGGCTCTGGATCTTTGTAAGTTCCTCCCTTGAGCAGCCTGAAATCTCTAGAACATCAATTTTAATAAAAATATACAAATGGAACATAGTTATTATTATTTTTAGGCAAAGCTTTCTATGAAATTTCAAGCTTGTCAAAATAGGCCTTATTTGTTTTAAAAATTCTCTTTTATAAAGAGAGAGAACAAATCCTTGAGATATTCCAGGGGCATATTGGAGTAACTCAAAGCCAATTCCTGGTTAAAAAAGTCTCTCAAAATTTAAACTTTGGGAAGGTTGTCAAACATATTTAACCACAAGAACATGGCATTAACTTTTTGTAATCCCAGGTAAAACAATACACTTCATAGTAATAATTCTGAAAGATGTCAATCAAACTTATAACAGTTTTTATTTTTTTAATTTTATGTAATTGTTTAAAGTATTACAAATAATAATACACATGTCTCCTTTTCCCCCCATTGACCTCCCCTGGCCTTCCCTAACCCCCCTCCCACTCCCCACACATGCACCCCCGGCCCCAGCGTCTTGCATCCATTGGTTATGCTTACTGGTATATGCATGCATACAAGTCCTTCGGCTGATTCCTTACCCTTCCCCAACCCTCCCTTGCCTTCCCACTGTAGTTTGACAGTCTGATGCTTCTTTGCCTCTGTATCTATTTTTGTTCATCAGTTTATAATGTTCTTTATATTCCACAAATGAGTGACATCATGTGCTATTAGTTTTTAATATCAAACATTCTGTTTAGACTACAGGATTCTGCTTAATTTATATAAATATTTAACCTCTCTAGGCCAATAAAATATTACACCCTAGTAATGCTACCCAGAGGCAGAAAACACCAAACATACTGTACAGATGAACACGTTACATAAAGACCATACACATAAAGACAATACACATAATCTGAATTACTAATTTTTGTAGAGAAGGAATCCAGTTTGCTAATATTTCCTTGAGAATTTTAGCACCTATGTTCATCAGGAATATTGGCCTATAATTTTCAGTCTTTGTAGTGTCTTTATCTTGTTTTGGAATTAGGATAATTCTGGCCTCATAAAATAATCTTGGGAGTCTTATTATCTCATGAGTTTTTTGGAATAGTTTGAGAAGAATAGATATTAGTTCTTCTTTGAATGTTTGGTTAAATATACCTGTGAAGCAATAAGGTCTGGGTTTTTGGTTTTGGGGAGTTTTTAGGTTACTGCTTCAATTTCATTAGTTGTAATCTGTCTACTCAGATTTTCTGATTCTTCCTGATATAGTGTTGAAAGATTACATGTTTCAAGGAATTTAACTATTTTGTCCAGACGGTCCTATTAGTTAGCATGTAGTTGTTTGTAAATCTTCCTTTAATCCTTTGTATTCCTTTTTTTTTTTTCTTGATAAGTTAGGTAAAGAATTGTCAATCTTGTTTAATCTTTTCACAGAACCAGCTCTTGGTTAAATCGATCTTTTGTATTTCTTTAGACTCTATTTCATTTATTTATGCTTTGATCTTTGCTATTTTCTTTATTTTCATCACTTTGTGCATTGTTTGTAATTTTTTTCATGGTTTTAATTGTAAAGTTAGATTGTGTATTTGACATTATTCGTGTATATTGAGGTAGGTCTACCAGTTATATCGGTTAATAATACGAATTTTGTAATCAAAGAAAACACAATAATTTCAAGAGAAACATCAAAAGTGCTTTCATCAAAGTAATGTCCATTGCTAGCTACACATTTCCCCCATCTTTCAGGTAATTTGCAGATACCATCCCAATAGAACTTTTCTTGTTTTGAGGCAAACCATTCAGAGACCCAATTTTCCACTTCTCGGTATGTTTTGAAGTGCTGCTCAGAAAGTGTGTGTGCCATCAATCAGAACAAGTGGTAATCTGAAGGAGCAAGTTCTGGTGAATACAGCAGGTGGGTTAATACTTCCCAGGGAAAATCTTTTAACATGTCTTTAATTAGTTTTGAAGTGTGTGATGGTGCGTTATCATGAAGCAAAATTACTTGGCCATGTCTTCTGGCACATTCTGGTCGTTTCACGATGAAAGTGTGGTTCAGATTGATTATTTGTTGTCGGTAGCAACAAGTATTAATGGTTTACCTGGTTTTAGAAGCTCATAATACACCACACCGTCCCGATCCCACCAAACACAGAGCATTGTCTTCTTTCCGAAGCGATTTGGCCTTGTAGTTGATGTTGATGGTTGACCTGGATCAACCGATGGTTTTGTGCATTTGGGATTCTCAAAATAAATCCACTTTTCATCGCCACTCACAATTCGATGCAAAAAAAGACTTTCTTTCATGCCATTGAAGCAC
>NW_006298312.1:2311575-2321945 GCF_000327345.1 Myotis davidii
TCTCTTCCTTCTGCTCACTTTGGGCTTTGTTTGTTGTTCTTTTTCTAATTCCTTTAAGTGTAAGGTTCGGTTGTTTATTTGATATTTTTTCTTTTTCTTGAGATAGGCCTGTAATGCTATGAATTTCCCTTTTAGGGCTGCTTTTGCTGTGTCTCAGAGATTTGGGATTGGGTTCTCATTTTTATTTGTTTCAAGGTATCTTTTGATTTCTTCATTGATCTCTTTGTTAAACTGTTCATTGTTTAATAGCATTATTTAGCCTCCATGTCTTTGTGTCTTTTTCAGTTTTTTTTCTTGTGATTGATTTTTAGTTTCATATTATTATGGTCAGAAAGGAGTCTGGATCTGATTTCAATTTCCTTAAATTCATTGAAACTTGTTTTGTGTTCTAACATGTGGTCTATCTTAGAAAATATTCCAGGTGCACTTGATGAGAATTTATATTCTGCTCCTTTGGAGTGAAATGCTTTCTAAGATAGCAATTAAATACATCTGATCTTGTATGTCATTTTAGGCTGCTGTTTCCTTGCTGATTTTCTTTCTAGAAGATCTATTTATTGATGTCAATGGCATTCTATAATTTCTTGTTAATCATCTATTAGTTTCAGTGTTATAGAAAATCAGATTTATTTCCCAGTTGGTGTGGCTCAGTGGTTAAGCATCAACCCAGGAACCAAGAGGTCACAGTTTCATTCTCTAACAGAGCACATGCCCAGGTTATGGGACCAATACACAGTAGGGGGTGTGCAGGAGGCAGCCAATCATGATGTTCCTTTCTCATCAATGATCCTCTGTACCTCTCTCCCTTCCTTTCTAAAAGATAAATAAAAACATACTAAAAAAAGAAAATTGGAATTATTTGATCCAATAAATATGTATTATGTCATTTGCTATCTGAATGGGAAAGATTAAAACTAATATTTTTGATGTGCCAAGAATTTGATAATGCCAACTCATTTACTCTTTAGAACAACTCTATGAGGTAACAATAATAACACACACCATTTTGTGTGCATATGCCATGTCCTGACATTGTGCTAAGTACCTAATGCTCTCAATTAATTTTCATAACAATGCTCTGAAGGACATCCTGCTTTCATTTCCACTTTATAGAGAAGGAACCAAGACTCTGAGAAGTTACATAATCAATCCATGGTCTTATAAGAGGCAAGGGGGTAGGAGGGAGAGGATGCTAAAGCAGCAGAACCTGAATTTAAATTCAAGTTTGTCTGAGGGCAAATGACATACTTTTTTGCATACATCCTGTCTCCTTAGCTCCTAAAACCTGCACAAAGCCTGATTCGCACTAGCCAAACATAAATATTAGTGTAATAAGTGATTGCAAGAACAGGTATGGTGTAAAAAGAACATGAGGTTTAATGTCAGAGAGCATTGGGTAGAAACCTTGAGTCACTGCTTTTTAAGTAACTGACAATTTTGTTTCATCATTTCTGCAACTTGGTTTCCATTTCCCTAAAATGAACTTAACCATAGATATGTTATATTATGAGCATTGAGGTCTATTAACAATGCTTAACCTAGTGCCTTTATATTCTGTAGTATATACTCAATTGCAGTTTTCATTATCTATGTGTCGGAAGTATCAAATGCATTAAATATATTTTATATATTACCATAAACTGTACTTCCTACAGTTTATATTTTATTATTAGGGGCCCAGTGCACAAATTCGTGCACCTTGAAAGGAACTGTGGGTTGCAGTGGGCACAGAGGTGGGTCTCGCCCATTCTCTGTGCCCCCACCTGGCCCCTTCTGCCACAGCCCCTGGCTCCCTGTCTGCCAGCAGCCCCACTCCCACTGCCACCACTTCCATGTGCTGACAGCACTGGCCCCGCTCACACCTGCTGATGGTGCGGAGTGATTGGGGTTGTTGCCAGTAGTGGGTGCGAGCAGGGCCAGTGCCTTCAGTGGGTGTAAGCAGCAGCTGCTGCCCCTATTGCCCCTCAGGATCAGGGGGAGGTGAAAAAGCCCTCAGGGGGGATTGGGGCCAGCAGCTGCCACTTGCACCTGCTGATGGCACTGAGCAATCCGGACCTGCGCAGGGCACCTGCCGTGGGTGTGAGTGGGGCCAGCACTGGCAGTGGGTGCGAGTGCCAGGTGGGACCATGGTGTGTGAGAGCAAAGAATTTTCAGTAACCACCAGAGGCTTGCCCCAATGACAGCGACCGACGCCCTGACTTGTTCTGGTGCCCCTGCTCACCTGCTCCACCATCCCGCCATTTCTGTGCATCGCTGGTGGTCAGCACATGTCATAGTGACCGGTTGTTCAGTTGTTCTGCCGTTCAGTCTGTTTGCATATTAAGGTTATATATATATATAAATATCTTAATCCCTGAGTTTTTGTTCTAAAGTCTTATTATTCCATCCATTAAGTTCGTTAATTTCATTCAATCAAAGGAATTCTCCTTTGATTTTTTTTCTCTAAATTAGAAGAGTCACAATTACTTGTACATAAAACATTACCAAATATGTCAAGTATACAAAATGTGCTTCAGTGAATTATTTTATGAGTAGGGGATGAAAGGTTTCATGAAAACGTTTTAAGAAAAAAATGTATTTATATTATAAATATATATATATTTGTATATTTAAATATATTTATAAATTAGAAGTTTTACAGATGCAGAGTATTTATGAAAGTATTTTCTAGGATTAATTATTCTGTCCAATTTGTAATAAATTTATTCAATAATCACTTAATTAATTCTTATTTATAATATTTAGATTATAAATAGCTTGTAAATTCATACAGTATATCATATAATCATATATTTTCTTCCCTCATTTGAACTACTAATGCTATTTATTGATTTAGCCAGTAAAAATAAGTATTTCAGACCTCCAATATTTATTGGCATAGATCTTGATCTCATGTTGAAGTTGTGTAAAAGTGAAACATTCTGTTGAAACACCTAGATGTGAGATAGCAATTCCAGAATAATGGGTATTTAAGTTAATTCTGATAGAAATATTTTTTTAGACAAGCACCTCATTCTTTTCCATAACATATGGATCAAAGTTTCCCTTTATAGCTCTGGCAATTCCAGCAAATGTTCTAAGCACCTACATTCATTCTTACTATTTTCTGCTTCTCCTTAGTGAAGAGTTCTCAGTATGTTTAGTACTAGAAGATTTAGTACTGAGTAGCTCTTGTTACCATATCCTCTGAGGATTTTTTGACATTCAAAATGATGTTCAACTACAACACTGAAATCTTTTTTCTTTATGCCAAATTCTCAGTGTATAAGTTATACATCTAAAAATGAGTTATCCATGTTAGGGCACCATGCTTTATAGACATTTTGTAATGACAAAAAGGCTTTCAAGATACAATGTACAATGTCTGATAGATATTGTCTTTCAGAAAATAAATGTCGGAGAAAATAATCTCATTCAGATCTGCTATGCTATCTGATATTTTAAAAACCCTTTACTATAATTAAATGTTTTTTTTTCATGCTAAGTGTAATCTTCATTCACTTATTTGTACATTGATTTTCTTACTTAATTTATTTGTCCAAGGTTATTGATGGCATTAAATAACAACAATAGAATTCCCTCCTCTATATCATAACATTATTTTCTATACCTGTGGAGACATCAAACATTTTCATGGCTTCCATTATATAGCTGTTGAAATTTCTTTGTAAATGCTTCCATATATGATCTTAATTAATAAAATGTTATTCTGAAATTCTTTAAAAAGTTTATCAGATTTCATTAGACCCTTGCTAAATAAATCCTGTATTTTTTGCATACTTGTCATTTAGTGCACTTATTTCAGGGTTCTCAGGTCCAAGGACTTTCTTCCAGTGAAGCTGGAGATTAATAGAAGGATGGTCACAGGAAACCACAACCTGTAACTAGCAAGTAAAAAAGGAGGGCAGGGTGGATGGGAGACATCTGTAATATTATCAACAATAATATATATATTTAAAAAAAGAACAGAGAAGATGAAATATTTCTATGAATGAAGTTAATATAATTAGAATAAAGTCAAAGACATACTTTTGAATGCATATATATATATATATATATGTATAATTTTAGAAATGTTGTAAAACTGATGCAGCAGATGAATTCCCAAGTAACAATGGTTGCGTTAAGTTTTTAAAAGTAGAGTTTATCTATTAGAAAAGAATCAGTTTGATTTTGTCGTGTTTTGGCACTAGATTATTTTTCTTATGTACCTTTGCTATCTTTTCTCATTTTGCTTATCCACTAGTTTTCTTTTAGAAAACAGATGGATGCTATTGACATAGCTGTTTTATTAATATATTTTTATATACTTTAAAAGTTGAAGCATGTAGAAAAATATAAACTGACATTTACCTAAATTCCCTACAAATAAGACCATAGAATTCTGCAAGGATATTCTCAACACTCTCAATATAAATTATTATAAAATTATTTTATAGACATATAAAAAGGCATTATCTATTATGGTATTTATTAATATGCAATGATAATTTTAAGTAAATTTAAAAACATAAATGCTAGCCATTAATCCTTTAATGCTTAAATTTTACTAATACAGAAGTTTAAGGTTCTGTGATGCTTTCTGTCATAAGAGTTCATACAATGTTATTATCAGAAAAAGTTTATTATGTAGAATTAAGTATAATATTAGTCCAGAATGAGACAAGACATGCTCTCTTCTAAATGTTTGAAATTAAACTCTACCTTCCTTTTCACCAAACTTTGGTTGTGCATATTGTGTTCTCAAAGAGTCATTTGGGTGATGATGAAATAATGGATTAAAAATATGTAATATTTTATAAAAGAGAAATTCCACCAATCCCTTGTATCAAAATTATACACTGTTTGTAGAAACAAAATAAATATATTTTTCTTTAAGCATGCTTAGTAAAAACCATGAAGCTCAATTATTAAATTTTCTTAAGCATGTATACAATTACTTGAACTCATATAAAAACTTTTACAGTCCAAGAAGTGGTTATCCACCATTTAAACTGTGTAATTGCTACATGCCATCCCTTCTAGGCCTGCTTCCATTTTTATATTCTCACTTGCATAATGGTATCACCCGAGAAATTAATTTCTATTTCCTCATTCTTGAAAATGGATCATCATAGCTACAACATAAAATTGTTCTGAGGATTTAATTGAACACTGCGTACAACATATTCAGGGCAATGCCTGTCATATAATAGGATAGAATGAATACTAGATTTTATCCTCTGTCCACCTACTACATTTCAATACATAATGCTATCATATTTTTTATTAAGAATATGTGAGAGACATTCTTTTTGCAATCTAAAAATTTCCTTCTTTATAAAGATAAAAACATTGTGATTCTGTACAGATGTATAGTAGCTTTTAAATAAGAGTGAATATTTTGATAGGGCTTGGGAAGCAGGACATTAACTTCTGGGGATCTGATCAGTTCTTTACATTAAAATACCAGCATCATAAATAGCAACTGCTTTTCAGAATTGGACTAGGATGTGCTCCTTGCATTGTCAATTAAGACATGTACGCTATAGTAGCACAGCTTGTGCTATTTTTGCATTTTCTAAAAAAGTATTTTTTCAAAAGTAGCATTTCAATAATATTTTAAAACTAGATTCTTGTTTCTTATGAAATTTAATTTTTCATTGCCACAAAGTTGTAATATTGGGAACATTGAAAATTAAATCCAGATTCTGGGAAATCAGTTATATCAGTACCAGTACTAGTAATGATATCTTGATTTAACTTCAGATCAGATATCATATAAGACAAATCAGAGACTGTATAATGGTATCAAGGTGGCTAATCATCATTATTAAATTGAGGGCAGATGAGTCAAGTGTGTGAAATGAATGTGTGGACTCATTCCAATTCCTTTGCGAAAGACCCTATAATTGGCATAAATTAGTCCTCTTCTTGGCAGTTTTAGTAAACCATCTGAAATTTAATAAACAGAAACTAAAATGCATTTACAATGAAAGACAGTCATCTTGGGCATTGATGAGAGTTGATTAGCAAATTGGCAGCTGGTATTCACTCTCCTTTGGCAAATATTGACTTTGTTGACTTAATGCTTTCCCCTCCTTTATCAGCATAAGACTTCATTTTTAGCTTTTTCAAAAATAAATTGTCCTCAATAAATATTCATGTGACAGTTTTACTTTGACTCCCTTGAATATACACTGATATTAATGCATGTGCTACAGGGAAGTTTAGGAAACCCCAGGGTGCCACTTGCTGCATTGATGTCATACACATTAAACAAAACTATGACCTTAAACAGTTGATGCATTGTCTCAAATGCTTAATTTAGTTATGGGGAGTTGGGTTACTCACAGAGATTCTGAAGAGCATTTTCATTTTAAACTCACAACATTGTAAAATAGGAAATGGCATTTTTTTCTCTAATTTATCTGTGAGGTAATATGAGGCACCAATCCCAAGAGAACTTAGTTCTAGAAAACACAGAAAATTATTTTGTTTTTAAATGTTCTTTTCTTTTCATTTTCATTTTTTATTTTTTTAAAATATGTTTTATTGATTTTTCACAGAGAGGAAGGGAGAGAGATAGAAAGTTAAAAACATCAATCAGCTGCCTCCTGCACATCTCCCACTGGGGATGTGCCCTCAACCCAGGTACATGCCCTTGACTGGAATCAAACCCGGGACCCTTGAGTCTGCAGGCCGATACTCTATCCACTGAGCCAAACTGGTTTCGGCTCTTTTCATTTTTAACTTCACAACCACCCCGTCTATGTTTTCAAACTTGACTAAGGTCCTTAAATTTAGCATTAAGGATATATACCTATGCATGCTATCAGTTATAGAAGAATCATAATATGGGGGTATGTAGAAAAATATTAAGGAAAATAGTAAGACAGCTCACCTGTCATGTTTTGTCATTTCATAATGTTAAGATAATTTGAAGATTTTTCTCTTTTGACCATTAAACAAGTTTCTTTTAGTAAATGTATTTGTTTATGATTTTGTACATGTTTTGTTTTAGATACCTAAAAAATCTATTGTCTTTTTCTCTCTAGCAAGTACAAATGCTAATTCCACATCTGTAAAAATTCATATTTAATATTCACTTTTAAAATATCTACTAAACAATGTAATGAATACTGAAAAAAAATATGGCACAAAGTGAACTAGTTTAGGATTCATCTAATTCATATTCTTCTAATAAGACATAATGCTGTCCATTAGTGGATAACATTTATCTAAGTCTATTTTACACATAGCGTTTAGAGATTTGTATTTATGCTAACCATATTCTGGAAAATTCTTCAGTTTGCTGACTTGCCATTGCAATGAGACCCAGGATTCAGAACATGGGAGTTGAAGTTGAGTTTAGAAGTTGCCTTTTTTTCAGTGGAGATGAGCCACTGCTCACTTGCACTTTGGCATGTAGTATAGTGACTCTGAACAAAATGGGGTTCATGTAAACCAGAAGGTAGGATAAAATGTGTTAACACTTTGTAGAGTGATGTAAATCTTCATGAAGCTTTTAGATGAAACCTTACATATTACGTGAAGTCATCTTATGACACTTGAATAAAATGGGCTGGGCCCACTCTCCTACTACTGTGAGAAGGGCCTCCCCAAATATATGTGATTTCTAGTGGTGTGCAATCACAAACCCCCTCTGACTCTTTTACTTCCATCTCATACTTCAGGCTGTTCTCACTTCTTTGCTCCGAAAGAATGCAGATGTGGTAGGTCAACTTTGCTTTGATTCAGCCCAAGTACTTGGCCACATCTTTAAATCTCCCAAACCTTTTCTTCTGGCATCTTATCCATTTTATTTATTTACTATAGGCCCGGTGCATGAATTTGTGCACACTGAAAGAAAATTAATTCGAAGAAACATTTTAATATTGCTATTTGCCCTTTCTCTATAATATAAGTGTCAACCAAATTCACGATCAACAATGACAGATGGAAACACATGTGTGTGATTGGTGCCAGTGAGAGCTTTATATGTATCACACATGTGCGAGTCAACTTAACCTTTTATAGATATAGAATAAACTTGTTTAGTTAGACCTGCTTTCTGATTTAGCTAACTTTTTTCCAGCCTAGTGAAGCACCCCAACTTCTCTTCCAGGTAATTGTCAGCAATACAGCAGTAAATATCAACACAAAGCAGATTATTATTGTAGATCACACAGGGAGAACACAGGGTAAAATATTTAACTGCAGCAGTGTTTGACTATATTCTGTGCAATGAAAAAACCTGAAGTCATTTTCAAGGTCCACTGTTTCTTACTTCTTTTCAGTCAGGTCAAGTTTCTAAGCTTTCTAAATCTCCATTTTCCAGCTAACGAAAAGAAAATAGTAGTGCACCAAGTCTCTTATCTACCTACTCCAGGACTTCTGTGAGGATCAAATGAGATGAGGCACAGGAAAATGGTTCACAGACATTTGGTTAAAGTGTTAAATGTTTCCACCTGGCTATAGAGCAAGTCATGTTTCTGGGCTGAAGAAACTACAAGGAGACTAGTCATTGCTAGGGAGAGGAAGCTGGGCATTGCTATGTGATGTCATTACCCAGTGCCCAGAGTCACTGTTTCCAGGCTAGACTGGGCTGTGGCGCATTTTGCACCACGGTGTCTTGGCAGTGTTGGCTGCAATTTGGTGAGCTGTTGCTCCGGGGTGATGGTGGGTACTGTGTCCCACATGGGGGAAGCCGAGTGTTGCTTTGTTGGTGCCAGGTCCATGGTGCCATTTCTCTGTAAATGTGCGCATCACGGTAGCTCCTGCATTGAGCGTCTTCCCCTTGGTGGTCAGTGCGCATCATAGTGACCAGTCAGACCGTCGGACACTTAGCATATTATTAGCCATATATATATATTATTTTAAGTATATTTTTTATTGAATTCAGAGAGGAAGGGAGAGGAAGAGAGAGATATAAACATCAATGATGAGAGAGAATCATCAACTGGCTGTCTCCTGCATGCTCCCTACTGGGGAACAAGCCTGCAACCTGGGCATGTGCCCTTGACCAGAATTGAACCTGGGACCCTTCAGTCAGCAGGTCGACACTCTATCCACTGAGCCAAACCAGCTAGGGCATGGCATCTTATCCATTTTAATTTTGCTTGGCTTTCCCAGTGTGTATAGACATAGGCTCACTGTTTTGCTCTGCTAAACTAAGAGGTCTCCTCCAGGGTCATTGTTTCTCAGAGAAGAAATGAAAATGTTGGTCTTTTCTTTCTTAATTTCTCTACTGGTCACTAAAAAATGGTACAAGAGAGAATTATAAGACAGACTTACCTTCATCAACTTTGGTTATAAATAGTGTTTTTGTCGTTTTGTTTTCAAAGATATCACATTGCTCCTCACTATTTTTATTGCCATACCACAGAGGTCAGATTTCATTATTATGGTAAGTTATCATCTCTGTTGAGAGCATAGCACCTTGTCAGACAACAAATTCAATGTTTCCTTGAAGCATTGTAGCTTCACTGAAAAGAACACACACACATGCACACACACACAAATACACACATATACACACAAACAGATGGCTCTTAGTAGCTTCTACATGATAGAAGAACTCCAAGGACAACTATGTCTATGACTTCAACCAGAAGTGGATCATAGAATGAAATCTGGAAAAAATAATTCTGACCTTGCATGGAAAAATAATTCCCAGTGTGTTTACTATTTATCTAGAAGTTCTTAGAGTAGTCAGATTTTTACAGAAGTAAAATATTCTAAAACCAAAGTATCCCAAACTAAATACAGTACTATTTGTCCCTTTTCAGGATTTATCTCTGCAAACCCTGTTTAAAAACCCTTCAGTATCTGTTCTACTGCAGATAATAGTTTCCTATTATGCCAGGACTTTCCTATTATGTCCTCAGCTAATAATGAGGGATTTTTGGGGAAAATTCTTAGAACTGAAAAACTATTCATAATTAAATGAGTGAATTGTAATGGAGGCTATTCAGGAAGTAAGAAAGACATTTTTGGACTAGAGCCCTATAGGCATTCATATCATGTCTTTCTATAAAATCCAAATCAATGTCTTATGAATATTATATTATATTATATTATATTATACCAGAGGCCCGGTGCACAAAAATTTGTGCTCTCGGGGGAAAGGAGGGTCCCTAAGCCCAGCCTGTGCCCTCTCTGCAGTCTGGGACCCCTCAGGAGATAACGACCTGCTGGCTTAGGCCTGCTCCCGGGTGGCAGAGGGCAGGCCCAATCCCTAGGTGCAGCCCCTGGTGGGGCTCAGAGCAGGGCCCATTGGGGAGTTGGGGCATCGCCCCCTGTCATGCACAGAGCAGGGAGATTGGGAGGTTGTGATGCCACCCTGAGTCACGCTCAGGGTAGGGCTGATTGGGGGGTTGGGGCACCGT
>NW_006298312.1:2322052-2322628 GCF_000327345.1 Myotis davidii
GCCCCCCCCCCCCTGTCACACTCAAGGCAGGTTCGAGGGGGAGGTTGCAGTGCCACCCCCTGTCACGCACAGAGCAGGGCCAATCAGGGGGTTGGGGTGCTGCCCCCTGTCACTAACAGAGCAGGGCCCATCAGGGGGGTTGGGGCTCCATACCCTGTCACACAAAGAGCAGGGCAGATCAGGGGTTGGGGCGCTGCACTCTGTCACACTCAGAGCAGGGCCGATGGGGAGGTTATGGCCCTACCCCATCACATACAGAGCAGGGACCGTGGGAGGAGGGGGTTGGAGCGCTGCACCCTGTCACACCCAGAGCTGCAGGGTGATCATGGGGTTTAGGAGCTCCCCCCTATGAGGCACAGAGCAGGGCTGATCAGGGGGTGGGGGCGCCTTCCCCTGTCACGAACAGAGCAGGGTGGATAGGGAGGTTGTGGCCCCACCCCCTGTCACACACAGAGCCACAGGGTAATCAGGGGGTTTGGGTTCTGCACCCTGTCACGCTGCTCCAGGGGCCAGGAGGCCTTGTGGATCCGCTGATCCCAGTGAAGGGAGGCATATTACCCTTTTACTATATAGGGT
>NW_006298312.1:2322857-2325622 GCF_000327345.1 Myotis davidii
AGTCCGGTGGAATTTGTTAAAATGTTTCAAACTGCAGCCTCAGAGGCCTGCAGCGGCAGGCAGGGAATGTTGGAGTCCTCCGTCACTGAAGCAAGCAAGCCTCATGTTAGTTTCAAGCTGCCTGGCTGCCGGCCGCCATCTTGGCTGGCAGTTAATTTGCATATCTCGCTGATTAGCCAATGGGAAGGGTAGTGGACGTACGCTAATTACCATGTTTCTCTTTTATTAGATAGGAGTAGTTATATTATATTTAAATCTAATAACACAGATTAATATATACATATAAATTATGAAATTATTTTATCTGATAATATTTATAAAATCTTTAATACTGCTTGTCATTGTTTCACTTGTCTTTGGCCATCTTCCTATCATGTTTCTCTCAGCAATTATTCTCAGCATTTCAACCTTTTCCTGAATCCCACCTCAACTGATGATTGTGCCTTCCAGTCCATAGAGAAAACTGAGGACATAGGCATGCCTTCAATTAAATCCATGCTCATCACCCACCCAAATTTCCCAACAGCCTTTTTTATCTCCAGAATCATAGAATAATTTAAAGAATCATTCATAGAATGAGTTATTTTTCTTTCCATTCTAAGACAATCTTTCTATCCACCTGCCCTCTTCATTCCATTTTCTCTCACTTTCTCCAGACTCTTCCTTGCTCTATTATCTCTTGCTTTCCTTTTAGCTTCAATTTCTCCTTATCTACTGTTTTCCTGCTTTTAACCTATATAAATCTGATAAACTTCTTCTATTCTAAAATAAAGACAAAGCAAAACAAAAAATATCCCTTGAATTTATATTCTCAGTCTACTATGTACCTCTTCCTCTTCTCATTCAAAATTTTTAATGTAATAATCTTCTATCATAGGTTCCCTTACCATTGGATGAATGCCCAACCAGGTCCTGTCCTGTTTCTGTCTCTTAATTCTGCTTAATCCTGTTAGTGAAATGAACCTTAGATAGATTTTTGCTGATTTTCCTTTATCTTAAATTAAACAATTTAAGAAATTGCTAGTCCATCAGGCACATCTCATGACAAGTTTTGGAAACACTGGATCATGATTGTAGCCTGGGAAGTACTGGGAACAAGATGGCCACTGGTTCTCCATTTCCTGGAGTTTGTGTCATATGGAAACGGAGATACTGTTATTCCTCCAGGGCTAGTCCCTTGGTTATATAGCCATGTCTTAGGCCCACTGCTTTCTAATCTGTAGTTTTCATTCTCCATTCCCACCCCGCCCCTCATAATCTGCTTAAGTCCCTTCTTTTGAAACCAGGCTTCCTGTCACTACTTGAGCCAATTAAGCAGAGACAGAGTTGAATAATATGAGCTTTTTTATTTTCCAATATTGCCATCAGCAGGTCATCCACAAATATCTGCTCTTCATCACCACCCTCCCCAACCCAAGCCAGCTGCTTATATCGGGTAGAAGAACAAATATTATATGGGGAAATAGGCCAAAGGAATAAGAATGGGTATAATGGTTACAGGTTACAGGCAATGGGGCTTAGGGTTGCACAGGTCAGGTGCCTCTGGGACTCCATTGTTTCGGCAACAAGGCTGTTCATCTTTCCATGATGATAGGCAGTTCTCGGATAAGAAGAATGGACCACATTTCAAGGTTAACTCCTAGGTCCCTGGGCTTATAACTCCTAGCCAGATTAGAATGTGCTCTTTTGCATCAGAAAAAAACAATCACAGAACTTGAGTGATATTCCTTATAGCTGTAGCTTATCCCCACGATTCTATTTCTCCCTCTTGCCCTAACACTTTGTCTCCATATCTCTTGCTCTTCTCTCTAGAAATACTTCTCTTACTCCTGTGGGGTCTTCTTCAGAAACATGAGCTTCTTTTTTCTGTTTCTGAACGCATTCCATTTCCTCCTTCTGCTTCATTCTTTCTCTTCTGCCGGCCTTTGCAGTTGTCATTTATTCTGTCTGTCTTCCTTAGTATTTAGTCAGCAGGATGTTTCCTCCTTGGGAGTCCTCTCTTCAGCAACCTTTGAGCCACTTTCCCCCTCTTTTTCCTTGTGACTTTTTCCCTCTGCCTTCATTCTCATTCCTTCTTGGCTGCCCTCCTTTCAGCCAGCAGTCTTGTGTCCCTGCAGAGGGCTTACTAGAAGTAGGGACAGGGAAATTATATTGTCAGCATAGGTAGCTAGTTATTAATATAAGGAAGAAAGCAAAATGGAACTAAGTAATAAGCTTAATAACCTGGGAAGCTGAAACAAGTATCAGTGTGCTGCGAAACCGGATGGAATAGTGTAAACAGACTCATTCACGAACTCCGGGGATTTGCCACAAAGGAGACTTCATCCTGCAAACAAGAACAGAAAGAAGCTCTTGCTGATGTGTTCAGTGGTTAGAGCAGGGGTGGGCAAACTTTTTGACTCGAGGGCCACAATGGGTTCTTAAACTGGACCGGAGGCCGGAACAAAAGCATGGATCGAGTGTTCGTGTGAACGAATATAAATTCAAAGTAAACATCATTACATAAAAGGATACGGTCTTTTTTTTTTTTTTTTTTTTAGTTTTATTCATTTCAGATGGGCTGGATCCAGCCTGCGGGCAGTAGTTTGCCCACGGCTGGGTTGGAGTGTCTTGCCCACAGCCTGAAGGGTCACAGGTTCGATTCCTGGTCGGGGCACCTTGGTTGTGGGCACTTCCCCAGTGGGGTGTGTGCAGGAGGCAGCTGATCGATGTTTCTAGCTCTCTATCCCTCTCCCTTCCTCTCTGTGAAAAATCAATAAAATATA
>NW_006298312.1:2326131-2341580 GCF_000327345.1 Myotis davidii
TCACTGTTCTCTCTCTCTCTCTCTCTCTCTCTCTCTCTCTCTCTCTCTCCCTTCCACTCTCTGGAAAAAATACCATTGGGTGTATTAATAACAACAACAAAAGAGAACAGGGATGTTGCTGGCCCAGTAGCAAATTCCCAGAGGAGGAAGGAAGGGAATTCCTCTGCTGAGCACATGCACAGTGAAAGGGCGAGACCTCAACCTAGAGGCCCTGATACCCAGCGCTCCCCGCGGTCGGTCCCGGGGTTCCGTTCCCGCCCGTCTCCCAGCACCAGTGCTGGGTTGGCCGCCCCCGGTCTATGACCACATCCTGTGTAACAAGACACTGACTTGCGCCTGGCCAATCGGCAGGGCCCACAGTCCTTTCTCCTCCCCTTACCCCACCCCCCTATAAAACCTCTCTCCACACAGAGTTTTCTCTCTCTCTGCCACTTGCTGCTGTGCCAGTAAGGGGGGGCAGGGGAGCCAAACCTAAGTTTGAAATAAATGACTCTTTGCTTTTGCATCGGACTCGCTGGCTCCCTGGTGGGCTCTTGGGAATCTTGAAATCTGGGCACAACACACAGTAGGAACCAGATGACCATACCGGATTTCCCCCTAGGATGGGAGAAAACTAGAAAGGTAATTGGGTCGGATATAGGTAACAGAATCCCAATAGGTCCAAGAAAAGGATTTGCTGACTCAGGCCTGGGAACATTCAGAAAGTTGGGTTGGATAGTTTCAATGGTAGTTTGTTCTTTATATGAACCAAGAAAATGGAGGATTAATAGCAGCCTTGTAGCATGCTTCTAGAGCAGTGGTTCTCAACCTGTGGGTTGCAAACCCTTTGGGGGTTGAACGACCCTTTCACAGGGGTAGCCTAAGACCATCAGAAAACACATATACAATTATGTATTGTTTTTGTGATTAATCACTATGCTTTAAATATGTTCAATTTGTAACAATGAAATTGGGGGTCACCACAACATGAGGAACTGTATTAAAGGGTCGCGGCATTAGGAAGGTTGAGAACCACTGTTCTAGAGCCTACCCATCTTCTATGTCCCTGAGGGTGTATTAATTCCCTTAAACCAAAATAAAATCTTTCCAACACGTTAAACATCTCCACACATGAGCCTTTGAAATTCTTTTCTCATGACCCATGCAAAAGAACTTGTTTTCACTGGTAATAATATGACCAGGCTGTGACCACGATTGGGTCTGTGGCTGTGGCTAGAACAGCAGGATTATCTTTGGTTGAGCACTCTTCACTTTGGGATTCTTTTGCCTTCACTAAAGCTACTCTGCCCTTTAAAAGGGCTTACTGGCACACTGGCAGAGTGGTTCAGTGGTTGAGCATTGACCTATGAACCAGGAGGTCATGGTTTGATTCCTGGTCAGGGCACGTGCCAGGATTGTGGGCTTGATCCCCAGTAGGGGTGTACAGGAGGCAACCGATCAATGATTCTCTCTCATCACTGATGTTTCTATCTCTATCTCTCCCCCTCTTCCTTCCTCTCTGAAATCAATAAAAACATATTAAAAAAATAAAAAGAAAGGTTCACTGGCAATTTCTTTCTCTCAGTTTTCTTTCTCAGACAATGGATCTGACTTCTCTCTTTGCAGGGAAGATACCTGGGGCTGGAGCCAGGCCTAAGGAGCTCGGGGCCAGAAGAAAGCCAGGAGGGAGTTTATCTGAGTATGCCAGGCATTGAGGAAAAGACTTGGATAGAAGCCAGAGATGGGAGGGCCCCGGTGATTTACCTTTGGGATTAGGTGGGATTTAATAGAGTCCATCTGAAGCCAAATGTAAGGCACAATAGAAGGGCACATATATTCTCTCTCTCTCTCTCTCTCTCTCTCTCTCTCTCTCTCTCGTTCTCTTGCTCACAGAGTCCTCTGGTGCCATTACAAATAATTTATTCATTTTGTAGGACATAGTGTTAATATCACTGTGAAATGCTGCATCTTTGGACAAGGCCACTGTGCATTTATTTCTGGTTAGGAACCAATATGTGAACATCAGGAATATATTAAACCAAAGAAGGAATGTGTGGGGTCAAGGAGTCAGAAGTGACCCTGGGAAGGATCGCAGCATTGCACAGCAGCTGGTGATTTTTTCTAATCCCGCCTGTTTGAAAATTAGCCTGTAGTATATTAAATGTTCTTGTAACGTTTTTATGAGAACTGAAGCTCATGTCTTTCTTAGCAAAGTGCCCAGCATACAGCAAAATGTTCAAAATTGTTACCTATTAATACTTTTTAAGGCTGTTCTACAAATTACTGTGGGAAAACAGAAAATCTCAAATGGCATGAAAAATTATGTAAGTTTAATAATTTCTTATAGAATAGGGTTCGGAGAATATATTTCTTTACTTTTACTAAGATGGTAGTTGGAAGTTTATGGATTTTTTCTCTAGGCTTTTATTACTGAAAATGAGATTTCAGAATCCACATCTATCACCAAATGACATCTTTTACTAGAGTCAGATCAAAAGGATGTGGCTTTGTCTCAAGAAGATAGTTTGGATTTCTGACGCCTTCCCCCGAAGAAGTACCTTTTCATTAAACGTGCCATGAGCTCGGGAATGAATTATACAGTTAAAAAAATAACTGAACTTTACCTGAATGCTGTCTTGACCTTTAAAAAGTAATCCAGAAACAACTTAAATATATTTAAAATATATTTTTTAATTTGCTTTTTTTCTCTTGCATTACTTTTTCCCTTTCCTTTTTTGGGGTGTGTTTACACTACTTCTAATGGATGCTTGCTGTGTAAATCAAAAGAGGAATGCATTAGAAGTTCACTCTAGATTAGATGTTCCTTCCTTCAGTGACAAGAAAGAAAAACTATCATTCAAAAAAGTCTTTCTGGATTTTGTTTTCAGCCGATTCAATTCCATTCAACAATGTATGCTTGGGCCCTGTGAAATGTCATGCATGGAACCAGGTGCTATTTAGCCATATATATATACACACACACACACACACACTGTATATGAGGCCCCTAGAACTGTAAGAAACGCAAAAAATTCATGGTTAATAACTTATTCTCGAAACTAGTTGGCACAGTGAACGTCACAGTGAATGCCACAACATCAGCTCAGCATCTCCTGTCTCACTCGTTCACAATTGATTTGACATAGGAGTAATTTGAGTTATGAGCTCCATCACGGAACGAATTAAGCTCGTAAGTCAAGGCCCCACTGTGTGTACACATATATATTATTGATTTTTTTACAGAAAGGAAGGGAGAAGGATAGAGAATTAGAAACATTGATGAGAGAGAAACATCAATCAGCGGCCTCCTGCACCCCCCCACCACACCCTCTACTGGTGATGTGCCCGCAACCAAGGTACATGCCCTTGACTGGAATCGAACCTGGGACCTTTCCGTCAGCAGGTGGATGCTCTGTCCACCGAGCCAAACCTGTTAGGGCTGCTATTTAGCCTTTCTATTAAGTACTAGTGCCCCAGTGAGTGAAATAGCACAGCCTCGCCCACCAGTGCGCACCCGGCCCACCCCCAACTGCCCTGCCTTAAAACCTCTCCACCCAGCCCAAACCGGTTTGGCTCAGTAGATAGAGCATCGGCTTGTGGGCTGAAGGGTCCCAGGTTCGATTCCGGTCAAGGGCACATCCCCAGTAGGGGGTGTGCAGGAGGCAGCTGATTGATGTTTCTAACTCTCTATTCCTCTCCCTTCCTCTCTGTAAAAAATCAATAAAATAAACCCCCAAAACAAAAAAAAACAACCCTCTCCACCCAGAGCTCAAGTGCGCCTGGCCCCGCCCTCTGTCCCGAGAGTCTCCTCCAGGTGCCCCCGGCTTCCGGCTTCCGCCATGTCCTCAGAGCAATGCAGCAGCTCTGCCCCATCATGGAACCAGCTGGAAAGTTTCAGGTGCTGCTTCCCAGCGTGCAGGCGCTGCACTCCTTCCCCTGGCAGGTGGACAGGGCATGGTGCTCTGAGAGCAAGCGGTGGGAGGTGAAGGCCTGGTGATGGTGGTGCTATGGGCTCTCACCCCTGCCCTCCCTGCCACGGGATGGTCCCGCCTTCTCTGGGTGCCTCCTCACTTCTGCCCGTCTCCGGAGCAATGCAGCGGCTCTGCCCCACCACGAACGCAGCCTTCTGCTGAATTGTCATTACAGCATGAGAGCATCATGACCATTAGCATATTAGCTCTTTATTATATAGGATTACATTAAAGAACTGGTTTGGATGCAACAAGCATGCTTATAACTTGGCAAATATTTGCTTTTTTGCCTTGTATGTAGCTTAAAACATAGTTACTGTTACTTGTAAAATGGAGTGCAAATTGAGTCCATATGATTTTATACTGAAAATAAGTGTATCATTTGCCCTTTATCTCAAGACATGGCAGTGGGCACTTTGTTATAAAATAAATAAATAACCCCATATTAAATATTAAACTATCATTTTTGCTTTTTGACTGCAATAGAGCATTTACAGACTGAATCCTCCCAATAGTGAAACATTAACAATAGAAACCCTTGTTATTGAGATAATGGATAGATAATGGTGGAAGACACATTTCTATTTTTTTTTTAATTAAAAATGTATTTTATTTATTATTTGCATCCTTAAGGTCTTCTTTTTGGTGAAAGCTATAAGTAGAGCAAACAAAACTCCAGGTAGCGCTGACTCTCAAAGATTTTACAATTTATTTTTGATCTTCTTCTGGCCTGCAGAGCAGATCCAGGTTGAAGCCTACAAAAGTGCACCACATGGAGTTCATCTTCAGAGGGATCAGGCAGAGCAAGAAGAAACATGAGTATGTTTTAAAACTGCATCAGGTTAGAGGAGAAAGCAGTGGTTATGCATCTTTTATAAAGATTTTAAACAATTTTTCACCCTGTATACAATTAGCACATACATCATACATCTGCTATGACTAAGCCATGAACTCCACGCAAAGGGAAGAACTCCTCAAGTTTTTGGATGCTGATTGTAGTGCTACTATAAAGCTGATCATGTTAACTAAAGAAAACCTGCTAACTTAAGGCAAAATCTCAATTTCCATCCAGATTGTAAGTAAAATGCTGAGTGTGACCTAGAAGATAATCTGTCCAGTTTTGAAATGCAAGTGTTTGGACCCCCATCAGGGGAAGTAATAATTCTAAGTAATCAGCAATGTAGATGTTTTGTTTTCCCAGCAGGGTAAACATGACCTTGTTTAGCAAGTTAGCTAAAAGCAGTTCTTATTTTACAAAAGGTTGAGTAAATTTATAAAGAGAAACACACACACACACACACACACACCAATTAAAAAGCTCTTGACCAGGTGGTTTAGGAATTTTCAACTAAAGATATGAATAAACTCCCATCTCTTTTCAGATTCAAATCAATAGGTTCTTTGGCTAAGGCTATGAGTGAAAGTAGTCAGACATGTTTTTCAATAAAATTCATTTCATGCTTAACACTTAACCAATAATACACTTTTATTCATTAATTTATTAATTCAAGCACATATCTTAAAGGTCTGCAACATAGGTGTTAAGGCACAGATTCTGGAGCCTCACTCTAAGTTCAGATCCCAGTTCTTCCATGTCTAGTTGTATGAATTTAACCAAATTTCTTAACCTCTCTGTGCCCCAGGTTTCTTACATCTAAGAAGCTAGTAATATCTATTTTATACAAAAATTATATAAATGAATGATGCAGTGAGCACTCCTGTTAGTTATTATTAGTAACATGTGCTAGACATTAATTAGATGTAGGGCAAAATGGTTGACTTAATAGAGATAACATTCGAATAAAGACACATTAAACAAATAAACACTAGTAAAATGCAGGTTATGATAATTGCCCTAAAGAAAAATTAAAAGGGGATAAGTATATAATGTTTGTGTTGTTGGGGTGGAGGAAAAGGTATGGGACGAAATTATTTAGACTAGGGATTGCAGGCCATTCTGGAAAAATAACATTTGCAAGAGACATACTAGGCATACCAGTTAAAAATGCGGATTTTTTTCAATAGATGGAGTTAGATATATGTTGATATATATGCGATTTGATATGTATGCTATTTTGTTGTATTGACAGCAAGCTTCAAAACTTCATGTCAAACTTGCTGAAAGTGTTAACATCATTAATATTTTAATGCTTAAAAATGTAAAATTTCATGCCCCCAAAAAGAGAATATGTGGAAAGTTTTAATTCATTACTTTATTTTGAAGAAAAAATTATCATATACTTTGGGAAGCTTATGGTGAACATGCTCCATCTCAAGATATGTGTGAATGATGGTTTAAATGCTTTAAAAGTGATGATTTCAATGTGAAAGACAAAGAACCTCCAGGTCAACTGAAAATGTTTGAAGACCAACATTTATATGCATTACTGGATGAAGATGCATGTCAAACTCAAAAACAACTTGCAGAAAGATTAAATGTTGCTCAGCAAACAATTTCTGATCCTTTTTAAGCAATGGGAAAATTTTTAAAGGAAGGAAAATGGGTGCCACATCAACTGAACGAAAGACAAATGGAAAACTGAAAAGTCATCAGTAAAATGTTGCTTCAATGGCATGAAAGAATTTCATGAAAACGTACCATCACACACTTCAAAACCAGTTAAAAACATGTTAAAACATGGGTGGGCAAACTTTTTGACTCGAGGGCCACAATGGATTCTTAAACTGGACCGGAGGACTGGAAGCAAAGCATGGATGGAGTGTTTGTGTGAACTAATATAAATTCAAAGTAAACATCATTACATCAAAGGGTACAGTCTTTTTTTTTTTTTTTTAGTTTTATTCATTTCAAATGGGCCAGATCCGGCCCGTGGGCCGTAGTTTGCCCACGGCTGTGTTAAAAGATCTTGCCTGGGAAGTATTAACCCACCTGCTGTATTCACCAGAACTTGCTCCTTCAGATTAGCACTTGTTCTGATCAATGGCACACGTATTTTCTAAGCAGCACTTCAAAACATACGGAGAAGTGGAAAATTGGGTCTCTGAATGGTTTGCCTCAAAACAAGAAAAGTTCTATAGGGATGGTATCCACAAATTACCTGAAAGATGGGGAAATGTGTAGCTAGCGATGGACATTACTTTGAATAAAGCATTTTTGATGTTTCTCTTGAAATTATTGTGTTTTCTTTGATTACAAAATCCGCATTATTAGCCAGTACACCTAGTAAACAGGGAAAATAAGTTTTATAAATACTCAGGTAAGAACATTCCTTTATTTCCCCTTTGCCTGATTTTTGCCTACCTTATACAATATTTTTTAAAAGATTGATTTATCAGTTGAGTAATATCATAAATTGAGTAATGTTTCATAGGTTTCAATTGAATATGCACAAATTATATTTGAAAACTCAACAGAGGAGAGATGTGAACTTTGTCATGTAATAATAATGGAGAGCCAACACATTCTTGATATCACAGGTATAAAATCATTGAAACATATTGAGTAATATCTGTTTATAGAATTTCACCAAAAGTTTACAGGAATTGTGAAGACATACTGATGGAAGGAGAGCTCATTAGAGCTGGAATGGTGATCCAGTTTCTATGGGAGGGACATGAGTAACAGTTTTATATAGTAAAGTGTACTAGTCATGAAGACCTGGATTCTGTGAGTCTTAATTGTTGTAAAAATTAAGTAGAATTAAAATTGTGAAAGTATTTTACAAATCATAACATGTTCCGTATAGAAGTTATTTTTTCAAAAAAGATGATCAATTATTCTCACTTGTAAAATGAAGGGGAAACTGCAGCTAGAAACATTTTTATTTCATGCACCATTCAAGCTTAAGATAAATTATCATAATGCCCTGCAGGTGGAGAAAATGCATAGTTTTGTATAAAATGTAAAATAGATATCTCTTTTGTGTTCCTTCTCTTGGCTGGAAAAGAAATTACCAATCAAAGGAGTAGAATGCTCCCTGTAATCATCCTCTTTCCTCTCTGAACTATTTTTGTTTAACTCCTAGATCCGAGATAAAGCACGTCAGGATATATTAGCCACTGAAGTCTGAACAGAAGGGCAATTCCTAATCAAATTGGTACTAATTTCTCTCAATACAAATTATCATCATTCACAGCAAATTTGCTTTCCGTAAGCTGTGCCAACTTGAGGAAGGTTCTCAGCATTTTCCTCTTCACCCCTCAATAAACAGATCAAATCATTTTTAATAGCTATGTCTCTCCCTCCCCCACTTATTCCAACTCTCTTCCACTTAAAAGAAAAGTACCATAAGTGGATCTGTTTTTCTTTATAATATTTCTTATTGCAATAAATTTGGGTAAAATGAAAAATTTTAAATGCATTTTGCAAATGTTGTACTAATATTAAGAAATATGTCTGATTACTTATCTATTGGGTACTTTTAATATTATATAGCCTAATACTTTATAATCAAGAAGATGTATGTGTGTGTCAGATGACATATTTGTGTTTCCAACTGTTATGCTACTTTATAAAAATTGTACAGACTTTCAGGTGTCATCATAATATTTATATATAGTTCTCTTATTCTTCATCATTTACAGTTGCAGTTTGCTGTGCCATCTGCTCAAAATATACATTTTTATAGGTTTATGCTAATGTCATCATTTAAATTGTTTGCCAAATTGCAAATATTTCTAAAATATTCCAGAAAGATAAAAACTCTAGGCAGTGGTCTATGGTTCTGCAGTCTTATACTCCCCTGCGTTTAATTAACTTTTGATGTTGCTTAGGTGCAGAGCTGTATTGTGCAAACTTGTGGCTAGCAAATTATGGCTTTATTATTTTAGTTCTGTAGTATGAACCACAACAAGATAAAAGAGTTCATCTGAATATAACCATCTTTACCAGTAAAAAGTATTAATTACAACATAAATGATGTCAGTGACAATATTGGAAAATTTCAGGTTTAATTAAGAATACTACAAAAATAGAACTGTCATAAAACTTGGCATCTTGGCAGTTTTAATTCCTGTGTGAGTTTTCCTATTTAAAAGGATCACATATAGAGAGTGAGAAAATGAACATGTCATTTGTTGAAAACATATTCTTCAAGTGTGTACCCAAGCTGAAGTATAATATCCACTCACAATATGTTATAGTGATAAAATGTTTTCAACCACACTTTCCACAGAGAAACATATTCATTTCTTATGTATTGCCACTTTTTCTTTCCTTTTCCTTAGATATGATGAGAGCCTATGCCTATCTAGATAAAAAACAGTTCCTCAGAAATATTTTGAAGAATTGTGCCTTCCATATATTACTTATCTAGGTTCAATAATCTTGAGTCTTGGAAATAATCATAACCAGAAGAGTAGGATATATTATAAGTCCAGTGGAATAACAGAAGCAAAACCTCATACTGCAGGAGAGTACTCTTCCTGCAAATAATAAGATCTTAATTGCTATAATTAAAAAAAGAGTCACTTTTTATTAAAAATTGAACCCCCATTGTCGATATCATTCTAATAACTTTGTATAATACTCAGAAATTCATAATACCTAAGGATAATACAAAATGTAACTTTCCCTGACTACTTGTAACTGTAAATATATGGTTTTCAGTGACAATTTTAAATAATCAAATGGAGATATTAATTTGTAAGTTGAATAATAAAAGCCCCACATAAAGATTAAAAAATAAAAAAATAAATAAATAAAGATTAAGAAAAAGGAGAAATTGGAATATGATTGTATATTTTAAAAATATCAGAATTTTCCTTTTATTTCTAACAACAAAACAATTTTATAAAAAAATATTTTGTATGGCTGTCACCCCCAAAACTTAGCATCCAACAGGAGCCATGCCAACAATTAAATGAAGAACCAGCAGGATTCCACAAACAAAGCCAATGAAGTGATTAAAAAAAAAAAAAAGTCTTGTTTGTGACATGGAATCTTTGTCTTCATGATACAAAAGGGAATAAAATGTTGCATATGGATCCTGGTGATAATCCTCAACTCTAAAATGTTTTGTATAATAATGAGTCAGCCTTGGAAAAAATAGGTGTTAACAGCCCAAACAAGTAGGAATAAGTTCTTAAGGTAGTTATGTGTATTTATCCAAATTCTGATACAGGCATTGCTTTAGCTTAAAATATTCAGCCCCCTTTTGTTCTCTTCCACTGCTAATTTATAGTTCCTTCTTCATCTTTGCTTTGAACACAAAATAATTACATTTTCAGGAGAAAAAGTAGCCACATTTTCCCAAAAATGACTAAGAGAAATCCTTTATATTTTCATCAGAACTAGGCAGAAGTTGCCCTGCTCTTCTTACCAAGTAATCCCTCTGAATAAGAAGGCTTTGGTGCATAGGCATGAGGAGAGGCACATTTGAGTCTGGATCACCTGCTTTGAGGGGAGTGAATTGTTAAAGGCATAAGTCTATAACCTCTCTGACCCCTACACTTTCAAACTCAGGTTTGGCTGCCTACCACAAATGAAAGCCAAACTCATAAGATAGGTGCTGGTGAAAAAGGAAAGAGGTTTATTCAAGTGCTGGCATCTTAAAAAGATGGGGGCCTTTTCCCAGTCCTCAAAAAACCAACTTAACAACTCAGTGCAGATATTTTTATTAAGAAGAAGAAAGAAAGGAAAGCAAAGAAATCAGGGGGGAAGGGACCATGGACATGCAGGCAGTGTCCTTGATGGTCTCAATATGGATTTTCAAGGTCAGCATCCTTGATTTGGCCATTTTGTTTGTGTCTGGGGGACTTGAGGTCAGGCAGTTCTTTAGGTTCACACAAGAATTGAAATTGCTAATTCTAGTAAAATCACTTAAAAAAGAAACTTTTAACATGTAAGCTAAAGTTTTGAGAGGAAAGGTCAGATTAGAATAACAAAATGGGTTTAACATTTATTAAGATTAATATAGGTAGCTTCATATATGTATAGTGTATTCATTCCCTGTTACAAGGAGAAGTTATGCTCCCAAAAAATCACTAAGCAAAATTAGAAAACCCTGAAAAGAGTGGGGACTAGACTTTTGACCTCAGACTAGATGCTTTTTGGGGATGCAGTCTACAAGGTTATTCAAATTACAGCAGAGAGGAACAGGATGAAGAAATTCTTGAACAGGTTTGATAGTTCTCCTTGGAATTTAGGGATGTGTGCAAATTTAGAGAATGGTTCATATTTCTTACCAGGAAACTTCAAAGCTGAGAGGGTTTCAGAAAAATATTTTTCCCCAGTTGTTTTTAACTTGGTGTAGAGTACCAGGAAAGAAAAAACAAAAAGCCTTTCCCACATTATATTTTTTTCTTTTTTAAAAATTCTTTATTGTTTAAAGTATTACATATATCTCCTTTTACCCCATTGACTCTCCCTGGCCACTCCCACCCCCAACACATGCTCTCACCCCACTACTGTCTGTGTCCATTGGTTATGCTTATGTGCATGCATACAAATTCTTTGGTTGATCTCTCAACCCTCCTACCTGCTCCCAACCTCCCCTGCCTTCCCTCTGAGGTTTGATGGTCTGTTCCATGCTTCTATGTCTCTGGGTCTATTTTAATTTATCACTTGATTTGGCTCATTAGATTCCACATATGAGTGAGATCATTTGATACTAACCTTTTTCTAAGTGGCTTGTTTGGCTTAGCATAATGCTCTCCATGTCCATCCTTGCTGTTACGGATGGTAAGAGTTCTTTCTTTTTTACAGCAGAGTTGTATTCCACTGTGTAGATGTACCACTTTTTTTTTTTTTTAACACACTCATCTGCTAATGGGCACTTAGTCTTTTTCTAAATCTTAGCTACTGTAAATTGTGCTTCTATGAACATAGGGATACATATGTCCTTTCTTATTGGTGTTTCTGGTTTCTTGTGATAAATTCCTAGAAATGTGATTACTGTGTCAAATGGGAGTTCAATTTTTAATTTTTTGAGGAAACACCATACTGTTTTCCACTGTGGCTGTACCAGTCTGCATTCCCACCAACATTGCATGGGGGTCTCTTTTTCTCCATATCCTCACAAGCACTTATCATTTATTGATTTGTTGATGAAATCCATTCTAACAGTTTGAGATAGTACCTCATTGTCATTTTGATTCGGATCTCTCAATGAGTTCCCTATAAATTTTAGAGATTAAACCTTTATTGGATATAACATTGGCAGATATGTTCTCCCATGCATTGGGCTTTCTTATTGTTTTGTTGATGGTTTCTTTTGCTGTGCAGAGCTTTTTGTTTTGATGTAATCCCATTTGTTTATTTTATCCTTAGTTTACTTTGTCCTAGGATCTGTATTGGTAAAGATAGTGCGACATCATATGTCTGATATTGTGCTGCCTATGGATTTTTCTAAGACTTTTTATAATTTCACATCTTATGTTTAAGTTTTTTTTTTATCCTTTTTGAGTTTATTTTTGTGAATGGTATAAGTTGGTGGTTTAGTTTCATTGTTTGCATGTATCTGTCCAATTTTACCAACACCATTTTTGAAGAGACTGTCTGGACTGCATTGTGTGCTCTTGCCTCCTTTGTCCAATATTAATTGGGCATAATGGCTTGGGTCGATTTCTGGGTCCTCAATTCTGGTCCATTGGTCTACTTGTCTGTTCTAGTGCCAGTACCAGGCAGTTCTGAGCACAGTGACTTTGTAATATAACTTGATATCTGGTACTGTGATCCCTCCAACTCTGCTCTTCTTTCTCAGGATTGCTGCAGCTATTCGGGGTCTTTTTCTATTCCATATAACAATTTGGAAAGTTTGTTCTAGGTCAGTGAAATATGCCATTGGGTTCTTTAATGTAGTTGGGTCTTGAATGTTATTGTTTCATTCATGGATGAAGTCTCCTTTCAGGGTGTTTGATTATGTGACTCGCTTGCTACTATGTCATCCCAACCATTGTGTAGGCACTGACTGAACAGCACAAAATACAAAATGCTAAGACATGACACAGAAGGAAAAGAAGGTACATAAGATACTGACAACCCCAATAAAGGTGACCGACAGAGAAAAGAGAATTAGGAAAGAGAACAAGAATGTTATTGAGAAAAAAAAGGAGAAAGAAAAAAGAAATGAAAGAGTATGGGGAGAAAACACAATAAATAATGATAATAAAAAAAAACACCAAAAAACACAAACTAAAAACACCCAGAAATAAAAGGGAAGGGGCAGAATCTGCAGATGCAAAGCTTAAATAGAGAAAATAAGTTTGAGGCATTGGATGAATAGGGGAAGGACCATGGTTTGGAATAGAGGAGAGAGAAAAGAAATGAGAAGAAGAAAAGATTTAAAAATATTTTTAAAATTTAAAAAAAAAATATATATATTTTGAAAAGGAGAGTAGAGGAGAGAGAAGATAGGTCTAAATTTAGGAAGTGAAACAAGTTAAAAATTAGAAGAAAAGAGCAAGAGGAGGGAACAAAAAATATTGAGTAGTGAAGAGAAAGGAAAGAGAAGGAGAAATGGCATAGGATCAGGGAAGAGGAAATTAGTTATATGAAAAAACCAACAGAGACTAGAATAATAACACATCAATAAAGAAGATAAAGAAGATCCATTTTTAAAATGGGGAAAACAGAAAGGAAATATAAAACTAAAATGGGGAAAGGAGAAGAAAAATTGGATAAAAGAGAAATGATGAAGAAATAGGTGCAAAAAAAAGTAAAAAAAAAATAAAAATACAACAAAACAAGATATCATGAAAAATTAAAAATTAAAAAATAAAAAAGTGAGGTTAACTGTTGCCTGCTTCAGCCGAGTGTTTATGCCCCATGAGAGCTGGTTTAGGATCCCACTCTTCTGTCTGCTAATTCTGGGCTTCCTGTTAGGTACTTAGGTGCTGGCCACTGTCAAGTACTGTCTCTTAGCACCCTGCTTGAAGCTCCAAGTGATCCACAGATCCTCTGCTTGTGTTTATCTCCACAGGCCTTGGCTGAAAGCTGGCAGGGCCAATCTGCCCTGTTTGTCTTTCTGCCAGCTGTCAATCTCAATCATTCAAAAGTCTGATTCTGACAGGGATTTAGGTGGAGCTGGTGCTGTTTCACTTTCAGGAAGCAAGATGGCTGTTTTTTTCCTGACCCAGAGCTACTCTTCTTCGAATGGCCCAAAATATTACTCTGATCTTGGTTGGTGAGAGGTCCTTGTATGGAGACCAATGAGGTTGTCTGGAAATCTGGAATTATTATCAGTCTGGTTCCCAGAATAGTGGGGCGGACCATCCCCTTTTCAAATCTAGTTACTTATGTCTCTTTGGGCCTGTTAGGGTCCATGAACTTGGCCTCTGCCTTTGTTTCCTTTGTAAAGCTCCAACTGCAGGCATAGTGTGGCAGGATGTATTACCTGTCTTGAGGCTACTTGGAGGGGCTAGCTCTTCTGGGAAGAAATGGCCATTTAGATGTGGAAGCTTAAGAATGTCCCAATGCAGGATTCCTGGTCATGTCTCCTTGCCTGCTTATCTCCTGAGCCTCTTCTCAGGCCCCTCAAGTCTGTGCCTCTCTCCCTGCACCAAAGCCTCGGGTGAGTGTTTGCAATTGAAAAGTCCTGTGTTCTGGGTTTAGCAAATAAAAGCAAGGACAAAGAAAAGCAAAATATCCATGAAATTGCTAGTTTCCCACCAGGACCATGCTGCTCCAATGGCCTTTTGCAGTGCAGCCTGTTTGTGGGTGTGGTCTTATGTCCAGATTCCCAGGCTGGCAGCATCCCTGTGGTTTTTCCTTTCCCCATTGGATGTCGCCCCTATCATCAAAGGATGTGACTTTGGTACAATGCAATTTTCTCCTCACCCTCTTGGCCCACTGGCTGGCTGTACCTCTCAAGCCCAGATCCCTGTTCCTGCTGTTCTCCAGGTGTCCTCTGTCCTTCCTTGTTGTAAATGGCCTCCTCAGCTGTGTCTAATTTGTTAATCCTGGGTGGATGTTCTCTGATTTAGTTGTTTTGCCAGTCTGTCCCTGGGATGAGGTGCATGGCACGTCTGCCTATTTGGCCACCATTTTCTCTCCTCCACACTATATTTTAAAAAGAACTTAAAAACTGTCATGTTTCTACATGTATATTCCATAGTGTTTGGGTGAAATATTCTGAAGATACCAATTAATTCCACCTGATCTAGTGAGTCATTTAGGATTGCTGTTCCTTGTTCATTTTTTGTTTAGAAGATCTATCCAGTGATGTCATTATCAAAGTCCCCTACTATGATTGTATTGCTATCGATCTCTCCCTTGATATCCTTCTGAAGTATATATACATACATATTAGAGGCCCGGTGCATAAAAATTTGTGCACTTGTGGGGGGGTCCCCTCAGCCCGGCCTGTGCCCTCTCACAGTCTGGGACCCCTCGGGGGTTGTCCACCTGCTGGCTTAGGCCCTGCTCCCTGGGGGAGAGGGTCTAAGCTGACAGTCAGATATCCCCCTGGCAGTCCAGGAGCTCTCGAGGGATGTCCACTTGCCAGGAGGGACCAGGCCTAAAGCCAGCAATCGGACATCCTTAGTGCTGTCACAGAGGCAGGAGAGGCTCCCGCCAACGCCGCCGCACTTACCAGCCAT
>NW_006298312.1:2341638-2343127 GCF_000327345.1 Myotis davidii
GGGTACATATATGTTATTGCCACTTGTATTTTTAAGTGGCTTTTGTATCTCTTTTTGTAGCCTTCACTTTGAGGTCTATTTTTCAGGCATAAGTGTTGCTATCCCAGCTTTTGTTTACTTTCCATTTGCCTGGAACATTTTTCCTATCCCTTCACTTTCAGTCTGTGTGATTCCTTTGTTTGGAGGTGGATCTCTTGTAGACAGCATATATATGTGTCATGTTTTCTTATCCATTCTTACCTTATGTCTTTTGATTGCAGCATTTAATCCATTTACATTTAAGGTTATTATTGAGAGGTGCTTGTTTGTTGCCATTTTTATTCTTTACTAGAGGCTGGTGCATGAAATTCATGCACGGGTGTGGGGGTGTGTGTCCCTCAGCCCAACTTGTACTCTCTCCAATCTGGGAACTCTCAGACATGTCTCTCGCAATTGGGGACTGCTGGATCCTAACCACTCACCTGCCTGCCTGCCTGATTGTCCCTAACCACTCCGTCTGCCTGCCTGATCACCCCTAACTACTCTGCCTGCCAGCCTGGTCACCACTAACTGCTCTCCCCTGCCAGCCTGATCTCCCTAACAGTTAGGGCCTAACAGTTAGAGCCTAACTGTTCTCCTCTTCTGGCCTGATCCTCCTAACTGCTCTCCCCTTCTGGCCTCATCGCTCCTAACTGCCTCTGCCTTGGCCCCGACACCCTGGCTTTGTCTGGAAGGACGTCAGGGAGAATATCTGAAAGATGTCCAGTTTAATTAGTATATTACCCTTTTATTAGTATAGATGCCTATGTTCCTTTCTCCCTTTCTATTTCTTCTTTTTACAACAGTCCCTTTAGCATTTCTTGCATTGCTGGTTTGGTGGTAATAAACTCCCTTAGTCTTTTTTTTTTTTTTTTTTTTCTGCAAAGCTCCTGAATTCTCCTTCAATTTTGAATTATAGCCTTGCTGGTTAGAGTATTCTTGGATTCAGTTCCTTGCTTTTCATCACTTTGTGTACTTTATGCCATTCTCTTGTGGCCTGCTATGTTTCTGTTGAGAAATAAGTTGATGTTCTAACAGGAGAGGTCTTGTAAGGTAACTTTCTGTCTCTCTCTGGCAGCCTTTAAGATTCTTTCTTTGTCTTTTACATTTGCCAATTTTATTATGATGTGTCTTGGTGTAAGTCTTTAGGATTCGTCTTGATTGGGACTCCCTGTGCTTACTGGACTTGTGTGATTTTTTTATTCCCAAAGTCAGAAGTTTTCTGTCATAATTTCATCAAACAGGTTTTCTATTCCTTGCTCAGATTTCTCTCTTCTGCCACCCCCATTATGTGGATGTTTCATTTTTTTAAATATATTTTTTATTGATTAAGATATTACATATGTGTCCCTGTCCCCACATCACCCTCCACCCCCCGCCCCGTTGTCCGTGTCCATTGGTTAGGCCTCTATGCCTGCATGTAAGTCCTTTGGTTGCTCTTTCCCCTTTACCCTCCCCTCCGCTCCCCTGC
>NW_006298312.1:2344504-2357881 GCF_000327345.1 Myotis davidii
AGAATTTCACTTCAGCACTGCGCCTCCTCTGAGTCTGGATATGATATTCTCTTTACTCCTAGTTGTAGAATTTCCACTCAGCCAGCCCTCCTGTGTTTCTGGATGTTGTCCGTTCCCTGTTTCAAGCTTAATTTGAATTGGTTGTTCAAGGCAGCAATCTCCGTGGTTAACCTATGCCGCCATCTTCGGTTCTTCTGTGGATGTTTCATTTCACATTGTCCCAAAGCTTCCTTAAACACTCCTTCTGCTTTTTAATAGTTTCTTTTTCCAGTTGCTGCTCTGCTTAGGTGCTTTTTTTTCTAACTTGTCTTCTAACTTGGCCTTATAATTCTCATTGAGTTGCTTGTAATTCTCATTCAGCTGTTTGAGCATCCTTATAACCATTAATCTGAATTCTTTCTCTCACAAAGTACTTGCCACCTCCATTTAATTTAGTTTCTTTACTGGTGATTCCTTCCTTCCTTTCATTTGTTTTTGTTTTTTTTCTTTTTGTCTCCTCATTTTTGATATTCTTTTGTATTTGTTTCTATGGTTTAGAATAAACTGCTATGCCACCCAGAAATTTTGGATTGATCTTATGTAGTAGATGTTTTATGGGACCTAGTGGTGCAGTCTCTGAGGTCTCCTGAGCTAGGTGTTCTAGTGAGGCCCCCTACTTGAGATATTTGGGTTATTCTGTTGTAGTTGGGTCTTGGGTGTTATTGTTCCATTTGTGGATGAAGTCTCCTTTCAGGGTGTCGGATTATGTGGCTCAGTCCCTACCACATCGTGCCAGCCATTGTGTAGGCCCTGACCAAACAGCACAAAATACAAGACAAGACATGACACAGAAGGAACAGAACAAGAATGTACATAAGACCTTTATAGCTGCCCCAAAAGTGACCACCAGAAAAATGAGAATTAGAAAAGAGAAAAAAAGGGACAGAATTATAGAAAAAAAGAAAGGAAAAATATGGGAGAAAACACAACAAAACAAACAAATAAATAAACCAAAACGCATAAACGAAAAATACCCCGAAAAGTGGGGGTGGGGGGAGGGCAGAATCTGTAGATACAGAACTTAAATTTTTTAAAAAAGGTTAAAGAATTAGAGGAATATGGAAAGGACCACAGTTTAGAATAAAGGAGGGAGAAAATAAATGAGAAGATCAGAAAAATAATTTAAAAATAGGCTTAAATTTAGGAAGTAAAACAATTTAAGGAATTGGGAGAAAAAGAAAAGAGAAAGAGAAAAGAGAAAAAATGAGTAGTGAAAAAAAAGAAAAGAAAAAAGAAAGGGAAACGGAGTAGGAGCAGGGAAGAGGAAATTAGATATATAAACAAAATAACAGAGACTAGAATAATATCAAATCAATAATGCAGATATATAAAGAAGATCAATATTTTAAAAAGGGAAACAAAGAAATGAAAGAGAAAAACTAAAAAGGATAAAGAAAAAGAAAAAGGATAGGACAAAAAGAGAAGAAGAAAAAGGTGCTAAAATAAATAAATAAAAAATTAAAAAGTGAAGGTAAATACTGTTCAATTCAGACGAATTTTAAAGCCTCATGGGAACTGGATTAGGACACAATTTTTCTGTTCTGTCTGCCAATTCTGGGCTTCCTATTAGCTACTTATGTGCTAACCATTGTTGGGACTATCTTGGCTTTTAGATTCCTGCTTGAAGCACCAGTCCACTGTTTGTGTCTGTCTCCACAGGCATTGGCTGGAAGCATGAGGGGCCAATTTGCCCTTTGCCTATCATCCAGCTGTCAATCTTAATTACTGAAGATTCTGTTTCTGATAGGGCTTTAGGTGGGGTTGGTGCTATTTCCCTTTCAGGGAATATGATGGTTGTTTTTCCCTGTCCCAGAGCCACTCCTCCATGAGTGTCCCAAAATATTCCTCTGCCCTTGGCTGGACAGAAATCATTGTTTGGGGATCCATGGGGTCAACTGGGACCCTGGAGTTTTTATCATACTGATTCCTAGAATAGTGGGGCTGATGGCCCCTCCTCCAATCTGGTCATTGAAGCCTCCTATACATTGTTCAGATTTATAAGCTTGGCCTCTGCCTTTGTTTCCTCAGTAAAGCTCAAAATGTAGGGTGTGGCAGGCTGTATCACCTAGGACAGGGTTTTTCCTTTACCTGCCCTCTGGTCTTGGGGGCAGGTAGCTCCTCCCAGGGACAATGGCCATTTGGGTTTGGAAGCATATGAACAACCCAATGCAGGATTCCTGGTTACTGCTTTTCCAAGTCTCCCTGCCCTGCTTCCCATCCCCGCCTCTCCTCATCCACCTCAATTCCGTGCCCCCCTTCCTGCACCAATGCCTTGGGTGTGTAGTTGCAAATGAAAACTCCTGTGCTCCGGGTTTAGAGATTTAAAAAAAAAATTGAAAAATAAAAAGGCAATGGAAACTGCAGCTCTCTCCCACACTGACCCTGGCCTGCTTGGTCTACTCTGCGGCCACCAGCCATCTTGCTGCCTTTTGTAGCTGCTTGGATGATAGGGGCATTGTGGGTCATGCCATCACAGGTCATGCCTCTGTGGGCAAGTGTGTGGAGCCGGGCCTGTGCTCCTATAACAGTTCTACCTATAGCTCACCTCCTTCCTTTTCAGGCTCTTACCTCTCGCAACCTTGCCCTTCCTGCCAGTCTCCAGGTGCCTTCTGTTCTTCCTTGTTATAAGTCACCTCCCTAGATGGACTAAATTGGAAATTCCAGGTGAATGATCTCCAGTTGAGTTTAATTCCAGCCTGGCCCTGGAATGAGGTGCCAGACAGGTCTGCCTATTCAGCTGCCGTTTTCCCTCCCTGACAAATTGTTCCTTTTTAATCCTGTGACTATGCAAGAGATTTTAGAGGTCAAGAAACATTTGTATGCTTAAAGACATCGGCACAGCTGAGAAAGGGACAAAGACAAAGTGTCATTGGAAACCATTAAGGATTATTAATTCTTTTTTTGGTTGAGATAATGAGACCCTCTTAGGAATCTAAATGAATATGCATGAAACATTTTAGGTTATGAGGGAAACATTATCTGTTTCGGAAAAGTTCTTACCCCAAATACAACCAAATTAGTAAATTTTGTTAATAATAAAAGGATTCTAATTTTACATTCTAACTTTTCATATTTAGATTTATTCTTTAATATCAGATTAATAGTTCCATTCCAAATTTTTTGTTCATGATTAAATTTCTTCTTCTGTTTTATTAAAAAAATTTCCATGTTTCAGCAAAAGTTCTTTTTAAATAATCTGAATCACATATCCTCAAACAAAAATGTATGAGCAATTTTCAAAATAACAAGCATGTATCATATACAGTCTTTTGATTTTTCTTTGTTTTAATATATATATTCAACCCGGTAGAAATTGTTGAAGTATAGATGATTCACAAATTACTGACTATGTTTTGAGCCCTAACCTATGCGAGATTCTTTGGCATAAGAAGACGACAGTAAGTTCAACAGATGGATATTGATCACATAATTAGAGTGCAAACTGGTAAGTGTGATAATGAGTCATGTGCAGAGAGCTAGCGACACACAAACTTCAGCTGAATCAAATTGCCAACATATTTAACAAAAATTCTGTTCTTTCTATAAATATAAAAGTAAATAGTTTAGTAGATTTAATAATTAGCCTAATCAGTTTGTTTTTATTGAATAGAGAATTGTGTGTAAAAACCTCAATTCCTTTAAAAATGTGCAAAAACTTGAAAATAAACAATTGATTCCAAGTATTCCCTTAATTGATTTAATGCTTTGGTCAGTCTGAATAACTTTCTGCTCAATATTTGACTGAAAACAGAAAGAAAGAAGTCAAAGCTCTTATTGCCCTAAATAATGATGCTTAATATAGCAGATTCCAGATTATAGTGTGTGTGTAAAGACAATATCTAGATATGATCCAGGTATTCACTTTTATAGAATGCTATCTTATTGCAGCTATATCTGCAAAATTTTATTTATGTTACTATTAATTTTGACTTTCTGCACATCCATAAGTTGTGTAATTTGTAAAATAACTTTTCTTGTTATATATCCTCACAGATTTTTTTTCTTAAGTCATCATTTAGGCTTTGTCAACATTATCTTTAATGGTAATTATTATATTCATGGGACAAAATCAGCACTTTTTTCTTTATTTATTGAATTTATTAGGGTGACATTGGTTAATAAAGTTATATAGGTTTCAGGTGTATAATTCTATAATACATCATCTGTATAGTGTAGTGTGCATTCACCAGCTAAGGTCAGTTCTCCTTCCATCACTGTTATCCCCCTTTACCCTTCTCTACCTCCTCCTACCACCCCTTTTCTCTGTTAATCACCCTACTGTCGTCTGTGTCTATGAGTTTTTGTTTGTTTGTTTTTGCTTAATCCTTTCACCTGTTTCTCTCAGCTCCCCAATCCCCTTTACCTCTGACAACTGTCAGCTTGTTCTCCATATCTATGAGTCTGTTTTTATTTTGATTGTTTATTTTGTTCATTAGATTCCACATACAAGTGAAATCATATTTATCTTGCTTGGACTGCCTTATTTCACTTAGCATAATACTCTCTAGGTCCATCTATGCTTTTGCAAATACTTTTTTTTTTCTCTTTTTACAGCCAAGTAGTGTTTTATTATGTAAATTACCACAGCTTTTTTATTCATTCTTCTACTGATAGGCACTTGGGATGCTGCTTCCAAACCTTGGCTATTTTAAATAACACTGCAATGAACATAGAGGTATATACATATATATATACTTTGAATCAGTGTTTGAGGATTCTTCAGATATATTCTCAGAAGCCAAATTGCTGGGTCATATGGCACTTCGTTTTCTAATTTTTTGAGGTAACTTCATACTGCTTTCAACAGTGGCTGCACCAATATCCATCCCACCAACAGTTGACTTATTGATGATAACCATGCTGACAGGTGTAAGATGATGTCTCATTGTGCTTTTTTTTTTCAATAAAATGAAGATTTTGTATTGTTGACACTATTACAGATGACCCCCCTCTCCTTTTGCCCACCTCCACCAGGCCATCCCTGGCCTTCACCACACTGTGGTCTTTGTCCATGGGCTATGTATATGTGTTCTTTGTCTATTAATTTTCATTACTCTGATGATTAGTTAAGAGTGACATTGAGCATCTTTTCATATGTCTATTGGCCATCTGTATGTCCTCTTTAGAGAAGTGTCTATTCAGGTCCTTTGTCCATTTTTAATTGGATTGTTTGTTTGTTTTTTATTGTTGTGTTATGTATGTTCTTTATAAATTTTGCATATTAACTCCTTATCAGATGTATCATTTGTGAATATATTCTCCCACTCAGTGGGCTGTCTTTTCATTTTGTTGATAGTTTCCTTTTCTGTGCAAAACTTTTTAGTTTGTTGTAGTCCCATTTGTTTATTTTTTTCTTTTGTTACCATTGTCTGAGGAAATATATCAGAAAAAAATATTGCTAAGAGAAATGTCTGAGGTTTTACTATTTTTTTCTTCTATCCTTTTATAGTTTTGAGTCTAACTTTTTATCTATTTTGAGTTTATTCTTATATATGGTGTAAGAAGGTGGTCTAGTTTCATTTCTTTGCATGTATCTGTCCAATTTTCCCAACACCATTGTATGTTCTTGGCTCCTTTGCTAAATATTAATTCACCATAAAGACATGAGTTTATTTCTGGCCTCTCTATCCTGTTACATTGATCTTTATAAGTGTTTTTATTCCAGTATCATGCTGTATTGATTACTATGTCCTTGAAGTATAGTTTGATATAAGGTAGTATGATTCCTCCAAATTATTCTTCTTTCTCAAGATTGCTGTGGCTATCTGGGGTCTTTTGTGATTCCATATAAATTTTTGGAATATTTTGTTCTAGTTCTGTGAAATATGTCATTGGTATCTTGATAGGAATTGGATTAAATCTATAGATTGCTTTGGGTAGTATAGACATTTTAATGATGTTGATTCTTCTAATCCATGAACATTGTATATGCTGCCACTTATTTGCATGTTCTTCAATTTCTTCAGTTTCTTATAATTTTCTGAGTACAGGTCTTTTACATCTTTGTTAAATTTATTCCTAGGTATTTTTTATGTAATTGTAAATGGAATTATTTTCTTAGTGTCTTTTTCTGATAGTTCATTATTGGTATGCAAAAATGCAACTGATTTCTGAATATTTTATATCCTGCTTCTTTGCTGAATTCATTTATCAGTGCTAGTATTTTTTATTTGGTGGGATCTTTGGGGTTCTCTACCTATAGTATCATGTTATCTGCAAATAATGAGAGTTTTACTTTCTTTTCTCTCTAATTTAGATATATTTTATTTCTTCTTCTTGTCTAATTGCTATGGGTAGGACTTCCAGTACTGTTAAATAAGAGTAGTGAAAGTGGACATGGCTATCTTGTTTCCAATCTTAAGGGAAATACTTGTAGTTTTTTCCCACTGAGTATGATGTTGGCTGTGGGTTTGCCATAAATCATCTTTATTATATTGCAGTATGATCTCTCTATTCCCACTTCGGTGAATTTTTATGCTAAGTGAGTGCTGGATTTGTAAAAATGCATTTTTTAATCTATTGGTATGATTATGTTGTTTTCATCCTCTATTTTTTATGTGGTGTATCATATTTAATGATTTGCAAATATTGTACCAACCTTGCATCCCCAGAATAAATCCCACTTGATTACGGTGTATGAACTTTTCAATGTATTTTTTTAATATTTTTAATTTATTTTAGAGAAGATGGGAGAGGGAGAGATAGAAACATCAGTGAGAAAGAAATATCAGTTGACTGCCTTCTGCCAGCCCAGTAGGTATTGAGCCTGCAACCCCAGCATGTACCCTGACTGGGAATCAAACCAGTGGCCTCTTCATTCCTGGGTCGATGCTCAACCACTGAGTCACACCAGGACAGTTTGTTTATATTTTGTTAAGGATTTTAGCATCTGCCTTTGTCAGGGATATTGGCTCATAATTTTCTTTAATTGTGGTGTTTTTATCTGGTTTTAGAATTAAGGTAATGCTGAACTCATAAAATGACCTTGGGATCTTCCCTCCTCTTGACATTTTTGGAATACTTTGAAAGGATAGGTGTTAGCTCATCTTTGAACATTTGTAAAAATCACCTGTGAAGCCATTCGTTATAGGACTTTTGCTTGTTGAGATTTTTAAAAATATTTTATTACTGCTTCAATTTCATTAGTTGTAATCTGTCTATTCAGATTTTGTGATACTTCCTGATTCAGTTTTGGGAGATTGTATATTTCTAGGAATTGTATCTATTTTGTCCAGATTGTCCAATTAGTTGGCATATAGTTGTTCATTATATTTCCTTACAGTACACTGTAGATTTTTGGGGTCAGGTGTTACTTCTCTTTAATTTCTGATTTTATTTATTTGTGTTCTCTTTTTTTCTCAATGAGTCTTGTTAAAAGTTTATCAATCATATTTATCTTCACAAAGAACCAGGTCTTGGTTTCATTAATCATTTGTATTGGTTTTTTTAGACTTTATTTTAAAAAATAATGTATGGCCTGATCTTTATTATTTCCTTTCTTATACTCACTTTGGGCATTGTTTGTTGTTCTCTGTCTAGTTCCTTTAAGTGTAAAGTTAGGTTATTTATTTGAATTTTTCTTATTTCTTGAGGTAGGCCTATAATACTATGATTTTCCTCTTATAACTGCTTTTGCTATGTTCCACAGACTTTGGGTTGTTTTATTCTAATTTTCATTTGTTGCAAGATATCTTTTAAGTTTTTTCTTGATCTCATAGTTAACCCATTCATTATTTAGTAACATGATATTTAGCCTCTATGTTTTTGTGTGTTTTTATTTTTTTCTTGTGATAGATTTCTAGTTTCACACCATTATGACCAGAGAAAATGCTTGATATGATTTCAGTCTTCTTACATTTATTGAGACTTATTTCATGTATTAATATGTGGTGTACTCTGGAAAATGTTCAATGTGCAATTGAAAATAATGTATATTCTTCTTCTTTAGGGTGAAATGTTTTGAAGATATCTGTTAAATCCATTTGATATATTCTGTCACTTAAGGCCAGTGTTGTCTTGTCTTCCAAAATGCTGATTGATTTTCTGCTTCATCCAACCTACTATTTATGCCTCCTAGTATATTACTCATTTAAGATATTGTATTGTTGCCCTAACTGGTTTGGCTCAGTGGATAGAGCGTCGGCCTGGGGACTGAATGGTCCCAGGTTCGATTCCAGTCAAGGGCATGTACCTTGGTTACGGGCACATACCCCGTGGGGGGTGTGCAGGAGGCAGCTGGTCGATGTTTCTCTCTCATCAATGTTTCTAACTCTCTATCCCTCTCCCTTCCTCTCTGTAAAAATCAATAAAATATATTTTAAAAAAAGATATTGTATTGTTCATTTCTGATTTTTTAAATGTCTTTTTTCATGCTATTGTAGTTTTCACCAAGTTCCTTGAGCATCCTTATAACCATTTTTTTTTTAACTCTATATCTGTAAATTGCTTACTCCATTTCATTTAGCTCTTTATCTGGAGATTTCTCCTGTTCTTTCATTTGGGGTATGTTTCTTTGTCTCACCATTTTGGTTGCCTCTTTATGTTTGTTTCTATGTATTAGGTAGCTCTGCTATAACATCCAGTCTTGATAGACCAAGTGGTGCACTCTTCTTCATCACCTGAGCTGGGTGCTCCAGTAATCCCTTGGGTGTGTTATGTGGGATTTCCTGTTCTTACTGAGTCTTGATTTCTATTGGCCTCTTCATTTGACGGGTCAACCCTCAGGCTGACTGACTGTATCAACCCTGATCAGAGTGTACAAGCTGCTGTGCAGATGCTGACCACCTAGAGCATAATTCATCTCAATAGGGTGAGGTTCCTGCCAAGATCTCCCTTGCCAAGTTAATTGGATCCTGCTCTATTGTTGTCGAACCTTGGTCACTGAGTGTGCTGGTTATTGGGCCTCTTGGGAGCAACTTTGGTGCAGGCTAATGTCAGATGCTGCTGTGACTGGCCCTGGGCAACCTGTTCAGAGTTACAAAGTGATCAGCAGTTTGTGGCTGCCTGCACTGGGTCTGGGTGTGTGTGTTTAGGACCAAGCTATGCACCAAGGCTAGCTTTTACAGCACCAGGCTTGAGGCAGGTCAGCAAAAGTCCCAAGACACACCAAGATCCATGTTCATCTGCCTCTGCCTGTTGGCTGTCCATTAGGCTCAGCCACTGAAAAAGCCTCTCATGGTAGTTAAGTTGCATAATGTAGGTTCTCAGTGAGTCAACAGGTAGGAGCAAGTGGTGTTTAGCAGACTGATACTAGTTCAAGCCATTGCCAGTGCTATGTCTGAGGCCTCTCAGCAAATGTCCCATGGGATATTAAGTCTAGCCGCTACTTACTGAGTGCTTATATACCTCAGGAAGTTATCATGGTGAGGCCAGCAGAGTTTATCAGGCCCACACAGACCAAGGTTTGGCTGTGAGAAGGGAGGGGCTCTGCACCAGTCAGGTGTGCAAGGGAAAAATGCCCTCGTCCAAGGGCCACACACCTCAGTCTTTCCCTGATTCTGCCTGGAGTCTGGTCTCAGCAGGGCAGGTCACCAGGGGTCAGGAGGCTGGGGTCAGTGGCTCTCCTATAAGGGGGATGTTCCTGTCAGACTTGAGGGAAGGTGGAGGGAGTGGCTCCCACCCCAAAGCTACACCATTCAGCCTATCTTAGATTCTGCCCAGATATTGGCAGGGCAGGGTGGAGACACCAGTAGATGGGAGGGTTGGGCCTCCGGAAGCCCTGTGTGGGGGTGGTGCCAGTCAGGTTTACAGGAAAGTGAGGGAAATGGCCTTTTCCCCAAAACTTGACTTGGTGATGACACCCCCTGATTCTTCCTGGACTCCTGTACCTCAGCTTAGGTAGTTGAAACCTCAGCAGGGCTCTAGCTTTGCAGGATGGGGTGTCAGGGAGTTCAAAGGGTTGGGCTATTGCATGCCCCCAGGCTGATGCCCTATGGAGGGGTGTGCTTCACCTAAGAAAGCTGGCCTGTGTGGTTTGGGAGAGAAACTCAGCTCAGGGATCCCGGTGATTGTCCCTTCAGCTCTCTTCCCAGAGCCACAAATCCCAGTCTCATGTGATTCTAGTCTGCCCTGCCCTCCCTCCATTTGTTGTGAATAAATTTTATGCATTGGCCCTTTAAGAGGGTGCATGTGTCTTTAGCAGACTCCTTTCTCTCCCTGATAATCAGAATCCCCAATGATTTTCTTAGCCAGATGTTATGTGGGCACCTCTTCCTGGCTCTGATGCTCTGTGCTGTGGAACCCAGCTTGGCGTTGAGATCCCACACTTTTCAAGGGAAACATTTGCAGCTGATTTATCCCTCTGGAATTTCAGCTGCCATCCATGGGAGTGGAGTCAACCCTTTTTGCATCTGTGCCCTTCCCACCTGTCTCAATATGGCATCTTCTGTGCACCTTTGGCAATAAGATTTCTTTCAGCTATTCTTCAGCTGGTTGTTCAGGTAGATTGTTCTAGATTTTAGTTGAAGTTCCAGTTTGGTCCTGGAGGAGATGAGTGTATCATCCACCTAGTCCATTGCCATTTTGGATGCCCTAGCATTTTCTTTTTTTTGAAAATAATAGCCCTTTGCTTCCATGCATTTTGAATTGTTTCCTTAATAAAGATGCCTTTCTTGGTTTTGAGGATTTTAAGTGAACCAAACAGAATCAGAGAGGGCTGACAGATAAACTGGAGAGATCTTCACTAAACTCAGCAGTTTCTGCTCTGTAAATGAACTGAAAATGGCAGCCATCCCTTACTGCCGGGGTTCTTGTTCCAGCATTAAGAAGGGTTCAGCAATGTGGAAAAGGGGCTGGTGTAACTTAAGTAAGACTTCAGAGACGAAATATAATTTGAAAGGCATTTGGGAGTCAGAAGAGCCTAGCTTAAGAAACTAAGATCTCCTTGTCTCAGGACCTCATGCTTGTTATTAACACATATTGTCCTGAGGCGAGGCAGAGATATATAATTCAAAGGGTAGGGTTTCATATACAGAGTCCATTATCAGATTGGAAGAATTAGCCTAGGGCTGTTCAAGTGTTTGGCCAGTAGGAGCAGTATAAGGCAAAAACATGTAGATTAAATGCCCTGAGCTGTCTGGCAGCAAACAACCATCCCTTTTCAGGTTTGGGGAAATGCCTTTAGCCATTCCCAACAGGTGACAACATATGTGGCTCAGCCCTTGTTGAGTCCCCAAGTTCCATAAACCTTGTGATGAAACTCTTGCAATTATGACATGCTGCAATTAGCTTCCAGCACCTTACACTGTAAACAGCAATTCTACAGTGGGTTTAAATAAAATGAAATGTGAAGAGATGACATTTGGGCTGCTCTGCAGAAAATAAATGATGCAACTATGTTGACTTCTGCTATCAGGACCCTATGACCTTTAGAAAAGACTCTGATGTTTGCTTAGAACAACAGACAGCAAAGAACAATCCTATATAATAAATAGGTAATATGCAAATCTACCGAATGGCAGAATCACTGGAATACCTATGGCCCCTCACCCAGGCCGGCCCCACCCCCAAGCGGTCACCCCCCACCCTGATTGGGGTGGGGCCAGCCAGAAATCTGCCCACAGCCCCTCACGCCAACCAGCTCCACCCATGGCCCCCTGCCTCAGCCAGCCTGCCCTTGATGGCCCCCATTGGGGTGGGCTGGCTGGACCCCACCAGTGCACAAATTCGTGCACTGGGCCTCTACTATAATATAAGGGAAAAATTACTGGTGAGTATGCTAAAAATGAAAGTTCAGTGAAAATCAGTAAAAAAAAGAAGTTTATACTTCTAAGGAAACAGCACTGTAGAGTTTTCTAGGAATGATGAAATTGGTTGTGATAATAACAACAGTAATATTGTTGATTACTGATTACTTACTATGTGCCAGTCCAAGGCACTCTGCTAAGAATTTTACATGTGTTGTGTCATTTAATTCTCATGACAATCTTTTATGATTGTTATTATTATTGTGTGTGTTTTTAAGTAATGGTAAAAAAACAAAAAAAAACAAACTAGGTTGTAAGAGATTAAGTAACTTGCCCACAATAATATTAGTAATTCAGGTCAAAACTAGATTTCAAATCCAGAGTGGATTCTAAAACCTGTGGTCTTAATAGTAGACAATAACTTAAAATTTAGGGGCTAGGTATAAAAACCTTTATTAAATGGGAAGTTCCAGTAAAAGGATTCAGTTTCCAGAAATTAGTGATTCACAACTGGAATGGTTTTAGCCCCCTTCCAGAGAACATATAGCAATGTCTGAAGACGTTTTTGGTTGCCACAATTGAAAGGAGGTGCTATTGGCATCTAGTAGGCTTAGGTTATGTATATTTCAATAAACCCTACAATTCAGAGGACAATAACTCACAGCTAATAATTATCTGGCCCAAAATCTGAAGTGCTGAAATGGAGTAATCTTTAACTAAAGTATCAGGGCCAATTGCATAGTTTGTGGGGCCCAGAACAAAATAAAAATGCAGACATCAGGCCCAAAAGCAGAAATAAAAGTTTTGTTTTTTCCTTTTTTCCTCCCGTAATTAATGCTATGTTTCCTTGGACAGATTAGTGACTGAGCAGCTGCAGGTCCCCAGAGACATCCAGGGCTCCACCCTGAAACTGAGCCCTGACTTTGAGTCTCTATTTGCCCACCATAGGCTCTGCCAAGGGAGAAGGGTGGCATAGGTTGCTGGGCAGAGATGAGGGAGTAGGTAGCAGAGAACCCATCCCAGGGAGGCAGAGAAGCATCAGGAGTCAAGTGCACAGTGAGCCAAGGCTCTACGCCATTGAAGTGTATGCTTCAATTGCTCTAGCAGAATTTACTAACAAAACATAAGTTCAAAGATGGTTATTCAAATGTACAAGAAGGCTACCACACAACATTACACACCCAGCACTCCCCCTCTGAGTCCAGGTCCTTGTGTGTGACTGCATTGGTTCATCACCCATGAAGTTGGCTCTGTAGACTTATAATGACACCTGGAAGTGATGAAAGAGGTGACTGCATGGCTGGAGCAGAAATCTTAAGAGAGCAACTTTAAAGGATCATATAGGAATTGCTTTTTAAATCCAATGGTTTAGAAATGACAGCAGGAAATCAAAATTTGACTGTCAAAGTTTGTCCTCATTAGGGACATCAGAGAGCAGCAATCTCTTTTTTTTATTATATTTTTTATTGATTAAGATATTACCTACATGTCCTTATCCCCCCGTTCCCCCCTACCCCTCCCCGCCCCCCGCTCATGCCCTCACCCCCCTGTTGTCCATGTCCGTTGGTTAGGCCTATATGCTTGCATATAAGTCCTTTGGTTGGTCTTTCTCCCTTACCCCCACCCTCCCCTACCTTCCCTCCGAGACCCAACA
>NW_006298312.1:2358885-2373671 GCF_000327345.1 Myotis davidii
GCTTTGATGCTCACTGAGACTGCACCCTGAGTGTGTCCCTTATAGATCTGAGAAGTTGTGATCTGAATGGTCCCCCTCTGACCACTGGGTATAGTGGCTCTTGAATCTAAGGAGGTGCTAATTTAGCCTCTGCCTGAGGTTACACAGCAGGAACTATGAAGAGAGCTGCAGATTCCCCTTCCTTTTTTTTTTGGAGTTTGGAAGTGCCCTGATAAGGCTCAGCTGTGAAGGATGCAAGCGTTGTGGGGCCTTGGGCCTTCTCTTAGAAGTTCTGGGTCTGTCTGACCCAGCTGCAGTTAGGTAATTACAGGTTGCAAATGGCCGGGGCATTCATATGCAAAAGCCTCTGCCGAAGAAGCCTGGGTGGAGCAGGGTCTCAAGGAATCAAAGGGCAGAGCAGGCATCTATGGCGGAGCCTCAGCCCTGCCCTAAGAAGTGGCGAGTCTCAGTGTCCTGTAACGGCTGCAAGCACCTCTGAGGGAAAGCCGCCCTCAAGATCGCCCACTGTCAAACAGTCCAGTTTCTCCCCGTATGAGTCCTGGGTCCCCAGAGACTTCCTGGAACCGGCGATCAGAGCAGTCGGGAGCTTGTGACTCCCTCCGGATTCAAAAAGACAGCTGCGTCCTCAGGTGCCAGACCCTTTCCATGCGCACGAGCCCCCTACCTTTGCGCTTTACTTCCACAGCTCCTCTGGCTCTCAGTGTGCTTTTCTTTCCTTCTAGTTGTAGAATTTACACTCAGCCAGCCTTCCTGTAGTTCTGGATGATGTCCGTTTTGTGCTTTTGAAGTAATTTCAATTGTTGTGGGAGGCAGCAATTTCCCGGTGTTTATCTATGCCGCCATCTTAGTTTCTCCAGCAGCAATCTTTTATAGGGACCAAAGATAGATGGAGAGGAGAGCAACAATAAAAAAGTTAAACTAGGGTGTAAACAAGGTAGGATAGAAGGTGGCAGTCCCTGGAATACATTTAGTGACAAGCTGTGAGTCTGAGCAGAGATAGTAGAGATTCAGAATAGGTCCAGGCAGGAATGGAGGCTTTGGAAGATCTAATCTGAAAGATGGTGCAGTAATGGCTTTATAAGCATGGATAATGATACTTTGGGTCGTTCCAGGATGCCATTGGAAGCAGGAAAAGGGGCAGAAGTGTTTGGTTTCTTTGGTTTGGTTTGATGCTACCATAAATAAAATGTTAGTGTTTGTCAGAAACATATTGTGATAGACACAATGATGCCCCTCTTCCCAAATGCCCACACTTTGTGAATATGTTACCTTACATAGTGAAGGGGGGATTGCAGGCGTGATTAAGGTTACAGTCATTGAAATCAAGAGATTATCCTGGATTGTCCAGATGTGCCCAATCTGATCACATGAGTACTTAAAAGTGGAGAACTGTTTTTGTTTGGCTACCGTGGCCAAAGAGATGCAAAGAGAGAAGGATTTGCCCATGAACCAAGGGATCAGGTTCCCTTAAAATTTGGAAAGTTCAAGAAAACAGATTCTCCCCTGGAATCTCCAGAAAATGCACAGCTCAGCTGACACCATGATTTTAACCCAAATGGAACTATGTCGGACTCTGTTCTACAGAACTCTAAGATAATAAATTTGTCTTGTTTATAGCCATTTAATTTGTTTTGGCAATAATAGAAAACATACAAATGTACTCAGCTTTCATGGTAGACTGAGAACTGTGAGAACATATGGAATCATGGAAAATTAGAGCTGGGGTGATCATTGAGATAATTAAATCTAACACTCACATCTTATAAGAAAGCTGTTGTTTGAAGGAGGTCATCAGTGTGCCAAAGGTCACACAGCCAGATCCCTGTCAGCCAAATCCTTGCCCTTTCTACTGTACTATGTATTTTCTGATAACAAGATTCTTGGGCAGGAGGGCAAGCATAGATGTATATAGATGCAGAACTCGCATTATCAAGAGAAAAGCTATAAAAGTCAGGGAGAGCATAAAAAGAAATGAGGGAAAGAAAAGAACCAAGTGAGAAGTAAATCTTATTGGTTCAAAGACAAGTTCCAGTTAGAACTGGAAACACTTAAAACATAGCATGCAGGGGGAAAAAGATGAATGGGCCCCTAGAAACAGAGTAAAGCATGAAAAATGTTCAAATGAGATGGGAGGGAGAAGCCCTCGCCTGTGTTTCTGCACCATCTAAATCAGAGTAGCTTCCTTTTTGTAGTTGCTCCCAGAGTTAACGTCTCCTTGATAAACTAGGTGGTGAGTCTGTGAGGTGGCTGGTGTTGTGGACCTGCATATCTCATTAGTCCTGTGAAGGGCAACAGGGGAAGATGTACTTTCCCTCAGAGAAACAGTGCTGCCCTGGAAGAGTAATATATACCACCCCCACCATGGCTGACCCCAAAATAGACCTTTTCCTCTAATACCAAGTCTCAAAGGAGAGCTGCCTTTCTCGCGACATTCTTTATGAGCTTTCTCTTGGTTAGAAATTAAAGAAAAATATGTCAGATACAGAATCTAGGAACAAAGTATAAAACATGACTCTCATAGATTACTAATAGTGATAGTGCCATTGGAAATACCCAGAAAAGAGCAAATTGTCAGGATTTAAAAGGTCACTGGTATCTTCCATCATGAATGTCTTGCTCTTATTAGCAATTTAATTTCTTTTGTAGTAAAGCACACCTGAAAAATCCAGTGGCAGACATTTTTTTTCAGTGCAGATTCACTTTGAAATCGAATCACATTCCTATCCATGCAATTGATTTTCCACCTCTTATGATTAAACAGCCATAGCATTGGTATGAAGAAACGTATAGCATAAGTAGAAAAGTAATCAGAATTACTATGTTAGATTATTTTGGTGACATATAATAATTGTGGAAGTCAATATGCAGACTTTTAAAATACAAGATATTTATCTTTGCACATTTCTATCTGTCAGGTCCTCATTCAGGTGCCTCATTTGCCATATGCCCATGCCTTCCTTTTACTCTCTTTTGTAGCTTCTCTGTAGGATGCTTCTCTAGATTTCCCCCCATCCCACCCAAGGGTAGCAGCAGAGACCAGGTACTAGTAAAAACTCATTCTGCAATTGTAATACAACATCTAGAAAAATCTGTGCCGTCTACTTGGAGAATAAAAGCTTTCTTCTGAAAGGCCCACCCCCATTTTGCCCAACACCAAACACACCTATTCACAGACCAGAGCTGACATATCTTATTGTGATGTTGTCAACTATTAATTAGATGACAAGTGACTCATCTAATCTCTATTGCATTCTAGGAATCAGATTTGATATAAAAGTAAAAACCTTCCTTTTTCTTCCCCTAATCAGCGTCTCCCTAGATTTCTGCTAACTCCTTTGTCTCAGGTTATCTGTGCTACAAGTATGGAAATGACATAAGCTCTTATTCAAAGTTGTTTCTTTTTGCGTGTTTGGTAGTTGATTATAGGTCTCCTATATATTGTTGAACTAGGTGAAGATGTCTTTTATTATTATTATTATTATTACCCTTAATCAAAATATGTGTTGTTTTTAAGTAGTAGTTTTGTTTTTAGATGCTAATTTACCTCTGAGATTGATTTTAGGACAGTGTACTTAATAAAGGTTAAAAATTGTTTAACTGTGTTTTCAAGGATTTAATTAATTTTGTACTCTAAATTTGCTCTCAATCTTACTCAGAAAGTGACTAAATCCATATCATTTAGTTATAGTATTTACCAGACACCATGTCTTTGTCTTAGTATAGGGAGAAACCTAGGTATGGAGAGGTTAATAAATTTATCTGTGATAAAGTAGAATCATCCTTCAAATACATGTCCATCGGAATAGAAAACTCATGCACTTAACCATTTTACTACATAGCTCACAGTCATCCTTTATAAAAACTTAGGATCTTACCCTTAACATGTTTAGATATAACACATACATTTTGAAACTGGTACCAAAACAAGATAAATAGCCAAGAGTAAAGAAACAAAAATGATGTGATAAAAGAGAAAAAAAAATTATGATTTAAACATAAATTCAACTCAGATCCGTTCGCAAGTTTCACTCTTTCACTTGCTCATGTCTACTGATGAAGAGACTATTAGGAGAAACTCTGCTATCCCTGCTCAATGTGAAGGTGCATGCATTTTTCCAGGTCATTGCAGGTGCCAAGGTCAGTTCAGGAACAAAGTTTTGACTCTCTTCCTTTACCCTTTCTTTAGGAATACAGTGTCAATGAGAGTTCTCTCCACTTTGACTTTGGAGCCAGGTAAATTCACTTACTACACACTAAAGCTTTACATGTCAACTTGCCATGGGGTGCCAGGATTAAACATTATTTCTGGGTGTGTTTGTGAGGGTGTTTCCAGATGAGATTAGCATTTGAATCAGTGGCCTCAGTAAAAGTAGATTGCCCTCCCCATTGTAAGGGGACATCAACTAATCTACTAAGGGCCTGGATAGTACCAAGGGCAGAGAAAGAGGTAGTGAAAAATACATTATATAAATATAAATATATATGATGAGGATTATATTATTATTACATTATTTTCTTAAATTTTAATATAAAATTAAGCATCACACTGGAAACAACCTAGGTGTCCATCAATATATAAATGAATAAAATGTGGAATAAAATGAATAAAATATACTATTCAGCAATAAATATGAATAAAATCTTGCTATTTGTAACAACTTGGATGGACCAAGAGGGTATTATGCTAAGTGAAATAAGTCAGAGAAAGACAAATACCGTATGATTTTGCTTATACGTGAAATCTAAAAAACAAAGCAAATGAACAAACAAACAAACAAAAAAACAGTAATAGTCATAGAAACAGAGAACTAGCTGATGGTTGCTAAAGGCAGGGTTGAGGGGGCGGGCTGGGAAGGGGAGATTGGGGGACAGGGGAATGGGTAAAAAAGTTAAGTGCCATGGAATTGAGTTTGATTCTTTACCCAACATTTTCAGTGAGGCACTTTTGACCATGGGAGCAAAAACGCAACAACAAAACAACAACAAAAAACCAACAGAGAGGTTGCATGCACCTCTCACCTGGTTTTCCCACTGGTGTCATTTGGCATAGCTACAGTACAATAATATCACGGCAGAAAGTTGTGCAATCCACAGCTTGCTCAAATTTCACCAGAAAAAAAAATTAAGCATTACACTTACTAATAGGAATGAAAGATAAATTGATGATCAAGATACTCTGGCACAAACTACTTTTCAGAATTACAAAGTAGGCATGATTTGTGGGAGAGGAAACAAATATTTTCCTGAGGAAAATGCCCCTAAGTAATGATGGATTCTTTTTATAACTTCAATTATGTAGTAGCTCGCTTCAGGCTTCACATCTTTCTGGAAATCAGGAAACCTGAACTATATTGATGTATTGATCCAGCACTCATCTTAGTAGCTATATTTAACATTTCCTTCCACAAGGAAGAAACTGTTTATATTTCTGCAGCATTTTGTGAATATATATACTGTGAAAACCCTGGCTAAACAACTGCTTTCTGTTTAGAAATAGGAAATATGTTTTAACATGGGTTCAAACTGCCAAAGAGAAAGCTCTGAGTAAGAGTTCTCCAACAACACTTGTGCATTTTAGATATTTATATTATAGTTTTTCTTGCACTTGAAGAAACAAGTATTCCTCTTGTAAATTCCTCCGTTTAAAAGATTAATATCATAGAATCACAATTTTTTTGGGAATACATTCTAATCTTGTTATTTTTATAAGAAAAATGAGAAATATATTTATCTACCCATCTTCAAATTATTAGACAAATGACTATGATAAGAACTCAGTGTTAATTACGTTTTGGTCTTAAGTTGAGGAGGAATATAGGGTGCAACCTGGGGGGGGATGCTAGCAATCTGAATCTGTGCCAGTGACCGGTATCCTAGTGTATGCTCTTCTTAGCCTATAATTAAGTCACTGCCCCTTCAGTGGGCAACAGTCTGTTTTCCTGGGTGGTCCCAGTTTGTAGGGGCCATGGGGCCAGAAATTTGGCAGTTTGGCCAGAGGGGGGGTCGCTGGCATTTAGATACAATCTAACTTCCCCATTCTAACTGACTCAGGAGGGGCGCTCAAAGCCCACACGAAAGCCCAGTAGTTAGGAAACAGATAGGAAACAAAGAAATTTAGAGGTATATATATATATATATATAAGGGGTGACCTCACTGTATTAGTTGTTCAGGCTTTGGATCTTTGAATCCCCCTGAGCCAGCAGCGCTGCTTTAAATAAAGGGTTTTTCCTGAATCTCCAAGTACTCGTGTATTTTCCCGTCCCTTGGTAAATTCTGCAACAAAGTCAGCCTTGTTATCATGGAGCCTCTTTGGGAAACTATAAGTTTTATCTGTAGCTGGTACTGAATTACATGCTTCACATGTAACTGAGCTCTAGGAAGAAAATTTCTTCAAGATGACATAGAAAGTGGAAAAGTCATCAATTGCAGTCCAAGCACTGGATGGCTTTTCCAGCCATGCCTCACATATTAACTGGCCACTCTGAGATTAACTTGCAGTTCCCAGGGAGTCTCTGGTCAGTCTCCTATCTGACCAGGGATGTGGTCAAGAACCCTATTCAGAGAGTTTGTTTTTCTCACAATATCACAAAATATATCCTGTGCAAAAACAGGAGCTTGAACACCATATTTTCAACTAAGAATTTGATAATAATTAGAGTCCAGAAAGACAGAATACTAATTCTGATTAATCTATTTAAGCATATAAAGTGGCCTAGTGCTGCAAACAGTAACTGGCCAAATGTATTCAGAAACAGCTCATAAATATGGACCCTGAAGCCATGTTGCAAACACTGATTCCAACTGTCTAGCTCTTGCCGAATCTCTTTTGGAACTGAATATTGTTAGTTATTACTTAGAAATAATATGTATTTATGTGAAGTATAAAATGAGCACCAGTTTATTAACTGCAAACATGGATAATTTAACTCACCCTCTTGAGCACTTCAAGTTCAACCCACTTATATGTGATTTTCAGATCAATTGGATCACAGCACAGTCCAAAAAGTTATCTCTACAGTTTTTTTTCTTATCATATGTTCAAATTAACTGTATTTTTCTATACTTATTTTTCATATTTGAGGTATCTATGTGTCAAATACTTAAGTATAGTTTTGATAACTGTCATGATCACAAATTCTATATGTCTACTGGGTAGTACACAGAGGGCTGGCTATATCTAGTTCATCAGTCATCTAGATTTAAAAAATTGTCTCTCTTTAAAAAATTGTCATATGTGTGTGTGTGTGTATGTATGTGTGTGTATACATTTATCTTATATGCTTTCTGCAATTTTAGTTAACTGTAGTCAACCACAGTCTCAAAATATTAAATGGAAAATTATATAAATAAATAAATTGGTTAAGTTTTAAATTGCATGCCATTTTGAGTAGTGTGATGAAATTTCTCACCATCCCACTCTGTTTCACCTGAGATACGAATCGTCCCTTTGTCCAGTGTGTCCTCATTGCATGTCAGCCGCAGCCCCTTCGTCACTTAGTAGACATCTTGGTTGTCAGATCCACAGTCAAGGTATCCAGGTATCGGTGTGCTTGTGTCCAAGAGACCATTCCTTGACTTAACAATGGCTCCAAAGCATGAGAGCAATGGTGCTGGCAATTTAGATGTGCCAAAGAGAAGCCTTAAAGTGTTTCCTCTAAGAGAAAGGTATGAGTGTTCAGGGGAAAAACATGGTCTATTCAGGGTTTAGTACTACTCACAGTTTCAGGCATCCACTGGGAGTCTTGGGGCATATCCCCCACAGACAAGGGGCAATTGCAATGCAGTCAATTTATTGAAAACTATTGAACTGGTTGTTGTCTGTTTAGACACTTCTTTATTCTAACAATGGCAAGGTCAAATAAAATCAGTAGATAATAGCATGAGGAATGTTCTACTGTATGATTTGAAAATCAAATTAACTTGCACCTATTGCAAATAATCTCATTGCTTGTTTCATTAAATAATTCTACATTTATGGGAGAAACACTGAAGGAAAAAGTTAGATGCATGTTGGTATTTTCATCACAGTCATTCATCACCATAATGAGTAACCAAAGGCCCTTTGAAAAGAATATATCTGGCATTGCATAGATTCCAAAGCATTTACTTCTTGTGTAACACACTTTGAGAGGCATAAATATGAATGTTATGCTAATTTGTCTGCTTTTGACCTAGAGTTTATTTTAAATCCTAGAGGATTTTTAAGAGGCTATTGCTTCATTAAATTAACTTGCAAAGCAAAGCTAACTTCAGGCTTTTATTAGGATGAATTAATCTAAAAAATTATTTGAAGAGTGAATCAATACAAGGTCTTCAAAAAGTATCGCTCAATTTAAGCATTAGTTGTGAACTGCAGGAGTAGCTTAAAGCTAGAGTCAAACAGTCCTTAATTTAATTCGCTACTTAACTTCTTACTAGCTGTGTGTCCTTCAGTATGTTATTTACACTGTTTTAGTCCTGAGTATACTCAGTAGTAAATTTCAGTAAGTGATAATACCTATCTCCCTGATTGTTTTTAGGATTAATATAATAATTATTCAAAAATTTAAGAACAGTCTCTGGCACATAGTAAGTACTCTATATAATTACTATTAACTATCTCTTAATAATAATTTTCAGAACCTGAATTCATTACTGGAATTGTGTAGAGCAAAATACAAACCATTATTCAATTCAGAAATTTTTCTCTATGAGCAATCATGATGTTTTAACAATTTGAGGATATGGTGGTTTTTTATAAGATTATTTAAAATATTCAAAATATAAGCATTTTCAAATAAAATTTATCATTGACTTTCACTGAATGAGGTCCAGGATAAGTCCTGTAGTTAAGATAAGGTTTCTAACATCAGACACTTATGGCCTAGTTTTGCAGAAAGGACATGTATCGACCATAACAATAAGCATCACAAAACAATGAATAGCAAGTAATAATTAGGAAAAGAACAAGTGACAAGTGACAAAGAATTTTAGAGAAAATAAATTATTATGAACTCATGGAGATGCTAAGCCTTAAACTTACCTTTTAAGAAAGGGTAGAATTTTAGTTTAGAGAATTTCAGAGAAATTAATAAAATTTAAATTTATACATGTGTGGGTCAATACGAATAAGAAGTTCAAAGATAAGAATTTTATAATGTATTTGGTAAACTAAGAATGGACTCTTCATTTAGAACAGAGTTCTTTTTAAAAAATATATATTTTTATTGATTTCACAGAGGAAGGGAGAGAGAGATAGAAACATCAATGATGAGAGGGAATCATTGATCAGCTGCCTCATGCACGTGTCCCACTGGGTATTGAGACCACAACCCAGGAATATGCTCCTGACAGGAATTGAACCTGTGACCTCTGCCCACCCCCCCCAAGTCTGCAGGGCTATACTCCATCTACTGAGTCAGACTAGCCAGGGCTAGAACAGAGTTCTTATAGGAGAGACGAAGGTGAACATCTTGGGGAGTTCTCAGATACTAGGAAAGAAATATAACTTTATATACTAAGAGTGTTAATTAGCTAACTTATCTAAATTAAAACATAAACTTAAGAAAACCATGGGAGATGTAAATATAAAGATATATATTTACATGTATCTTCTTTACAGATTTTTGGACTTGTTTGTCATTTTTGGACATCACATAAATAAATTAGATTATTGCATAGTCATCCAGCTATCAACTTTGCATACATATGGCTATCTTTTTTTTTCTGCCCTTCACCAATCTCTTTATTAGCTTCCATAAAAAATTAATTAGAGAACATCATGGTACTTTTGGTTTTACTTTACAGTACCTACAACTTACTGAAAAGTTTCTTTACACGTAATCTTCTTCCTTTTCTGTCACATCTCCATGTTGGAGGCTAGGTCTCTGTGCACTCCTCCTTCCCAACACACACACACACACACACACACACACACACACACACACCTTGGCTCTGCTAGTTCCTTCCTCTTTGCTTCTTATCTTTTCTACCCTTCCTTTCCCAAAAACATCCATATTCTCTTTTCAAACAGAATATTCTTCCCTAGGTCTGCAAGTGCCAGTTTGACCCAGAGGATGTCAGTTCCATTTTACAGTTTTCATAGCATTTTCTAAACAATGGCTGCCTTCTCTCTTCTCCTAAGATTTCTGCATTTGTTACAAAAAGGCAAATATTTCCTCTGAATTAGTTTATAAATACAAACTGGCATTCAATTGCTATTAAAATGGATAAGTGACAAGATAAAAATATTTATTAGAAGTTAAGTCAAAAACACTTATGGAACAATGTATAGATTCCCTTTTTGGTAGAATACACATATATGCACAAAACATCTCACAGCAATTACAGCAAATACTAATTTATCATTATGAGGAAGATATGAAGGGATTTTCTCTTATTATTTACACTCCTAAATTATGTTGAATTTTTATAATAGGCATATATTAATTTATGGTAGAAAATAACAATGTTTTCATTTGAAAAACAGATTACATACATGGAATTTTTCAAAATGAATTTGACAAAGCAAATGTGGTATGCACTTATATCTTGAGCAAATTATAAAAGCACTCCATTTTATTAAGTATACTAGAAGCCCGGTGAATGAAATTTATGCACTGGAGGGGAGGGGCGTCCCTTAGCCAAGCCTGCGCCCTCTCATAGTCCAGGAGCCCTCACAGGAGTCAGCCTAAACTCGCAGTTGGACATCCTTAGCGGGAGAGGCTCCCGCCACCACCACTGCACCTGCCAGCTGTGAGCCCGGATCAGCGCTTCTGGATGAGTGGCGCTCCCCCTGTGGGAGTGCACTGACCACCAGGGGCAGCTCCTGCATTGAGCGTTTGATGTTATTGAGCATATGATGTTATTACACTGTGTATAATAACATCATATCAGGGTCAGGAACTGTTCCACTGAGTATGTGACACATAATTTGTGGCCTAAATATGACCGAGGACTTATTTTGTAAACAAGTCAGACTAATAGTTATGGCGGAGGAATACCTCAAAAAAGGAGGCATGAAGAAGCTTGACTCATCAAGAGAATGTCAAGAGTAGTTTGGAGTAGTAGTAGGGAATGAAGTTAGTTAAGAACAAATTCATGAAGACCTTTGAGGAACATGCAAACATTTTAAATTATGTCCAAAATAAACCCTTTTCTTCATTTTTATAGAACTGTCACTACTATTTATCCAGATGATGAAGAAGGAAAAACGTGAGACGAATTTTTGCCTTCACCCCAAACTGGCCCTATACTCACTGCCAAATTCTATCAATGATCCTACCTTCAGCAAGTTTTCAAGATATTTTCTCAATCTTCATTGATAAGATCTTACTTTAAGACATTATCTTCTCCTAGAAACTAAAATGAAACTACCCTAATAGTTTTTCTTTTTTCTCCAGCTTCTGGCCCTTGTGATCTGAGTTTATGTAATGAAAGAAAGGAGCTAGCAAGAAAAGAAAAGATGACACGATAGGGAGAAAAATAATAAAAAGTGAAGTATCAGGAGATGAAATTTAGAACACAGAGAGACAAATTTGTCGGATATGGAAGCTCCCTATTTTCTGAAATGACTGGAAAACAATATGGATGAGTTCAGAGGTGCAGTCAGTTCTCTACAACATGACATGTATGTTCCTAAAAATCAGTGGATGTATTTATTAGAGTTCTCCAGAGAAACAGAAGCAATAGGATGTATATCTATTTGTACTTTATCTCTGTTTCTATTCCCATCTCTCTATCTATCTAGAGAGGAGAGGAGAGGGGAGAAGCGATAGATACTGGTTTATTTTAAGGAATTGGCTCAGAATAATGGAGGTTGGCCAGTCCAAAATCTGTAAGTCAGACTGGCAGCCAGAGACCCTCGGGAGAGGTGATGTCACAGCTCAAGTCCAAAGATGGTCTGAAGGCAGTTTTACCTCTTTTTCAGGGGACCTCAGCTTGTCTTCTTTTAAGATCTTCAACTGGTTTATGAAGACCCAACTATATTATAGAGGATAATCTGCTTTACTAAAAATCTACTAATTTAAATGCTAATCTCATCTAAAAGATACTTTTACTGCAACATCCAGACTAGTGTTTGACCAAATATCTGGGACCATACTCTAGCAAAGTTGACACAAAATTAGCCATCCCACAAGGCTATGCAAAGTCATACAATCAAAACCATGGAAATTATGGTAAAAGTGGAATTGAGAGTTTAACATTCAAAATTCATCAATGACACAAAAATATGCATACTTTTAATGGTTAAGAAACATATACATACTACAATAAATATGACACTTTACCTTAAAACCTGGTTTATTTATGGAAGTGGATGTGGGAAGGGTTTCAGTTTGTGAGTCATTGTGAAGTGATGGAAGGAGGGTTAGCTAAAATTGCTCAGAAATTAGTAGTGCCAGATATGGATGGGTATGTTTATAACACACAGTGGGGAACTAAGCTGGTAGATGTTTGAGGTAGATCTTTGTAGGTGCGTTTTGTTTATTACTCTGCTGCTCAGTTCACTTTGGCGATGCTTTCTGTGTTTATTTAGTGGATGAAATCAGAAATCATAAAATTTGAGTTATATTTAAATTGTGTCTTAATTTATTAACTGTATTGGAACAAATTCCCATTTTTTAAAAACAGAAAAAAACTTTAAATATATGGCAAGAGGTGGCAGGATGGACAGAATTAGCAGAATTCATGTTATCATCAGTGTTCTTTACAAAGAAGTATAATTCATCTGCTGAAAAGGAAAGTGATGGGCCGGAGAATCTGATAACATATAGAGATCTTCATTAAACACGTTACATGCTGAGTAGGTAGCCAGCGAGGATATATTGAAAGAGAGAATAAATGAGTAAGTAAAGGAATGTTATGGTAAATGAAAGTCAGAGCAATTTTTGCATGAGACAGTGGAATTCTAAGTTGGCATTGATTGTCTGCCTGAGTTAAAAGAAAGATCTTTGCATTGATTCAAGGTGGGGAATCATGAAGATCCTGGAAAGAGAAAGAGTTGGTACACTGTATGGATCCAGTTGGACAAGAAAGAAAGTAAACCTGGAAGAAGAATAACAACAGGAAAAGAGAGGAAGAGAGAGAAGGCAGGAAGGCAGGGAGGGAGAGAATATGGAATAAGAGGTGTGAAGACAACAGATATCCTAATGAGGACACAAGAAGATTGAGTGGAGATAAAAAGCATGGCGAGCTGAAAGGGTTTGAATGTGTGGCCTAGGATAGCGAGGATTCATCTCACAGGCTTTCTGTACATCTCAGTTATAGCTCTAAGGGTAGTGTTAGACACTCTGGTGGGAACCGTGGCTGCTAGTATAATTCCTGCATCTTGGGCAGTCTTGTCTGGGAAATTGGGTGGGAATAAGCTTGTGGTGGAAATACTCTATCTGAGATGTGATGGGAGAATTAGCATTTTTTTTATTTACCACGAGAGTACGATGAAAATCATAAGCAATCAGGTTTAGGTTAATATAACAAAGCACTTCCCAATACTTTGAACTATAAGACAATGTAATGGTCTGCATTGTGATGTATTGATACCATTAATAACCTGGTTATTATTAATGGAAAGGGAGCAAAGGGGAGACTACATAATATAAGCATGCAATTTATATAGCTTTGCCAGAAAGCTACAATTTAACACCCTATAAGTCTATTACAGCAAGTCAATGGGGAAAAGGACTGGATGAAGGCAGTTTAGACACATGCCCAGTAAGGTCTGAGTGACTTGGGAAGATGCTTACCTGTCAGTCACACCTGAGAGAGAGTCAGTGGCTAGAATAGGTGTGGCCAATGCCAGCACACAAAATCTGAGCTGGTTAACTCCTGAATAAAGAAGGTTCTCTCTCTAGCTCTCTTGCTGCTCACTCTTGACTGCTGGCTTGCAGGACTGCCATGCTCTGCACTTGCCCACATGGCCCATAGCCATGTGGATTCCACGTAATGGACTAATGGATTTTAACTAGCCTGATGCTACATAGGGCCTGGCTCTAACATGGAATGCAAACTCTGGACACTGGCTTTGCTTTCAGCTTTGCCAAAGCCTCAGCTGCACCTTTTTTCAGGATTGGTTTAAAGACTGTGGGACTTTTCAAGCCAAGGGATGTACCTCTATACAAATAAAAATCATCTACTCTCCCATGTGAGTCTTAGAAAATTCTTTTTCTGAAGATATCACAAGAGTCCCACTCCCACTAGTGACAGAGAAACTCCACCCAGCCAATCCTCTGACAGCAGTATGATATGCATTTGTCTTATAAGACTAGGGAACTCATTAGTGCTACTTTTGTTATTCTTGTTATTAATGCTTACTAACAATGAGATGTTGTCAAAAGTATTCGTCAATTACCAGAGAAACTGGGTTAGAAGAAGTCAAATGATCTGATTTTTACATTTTGTGGTGTTATTAAATAGTTGGATTACAATCAATTAAATCATTCATATATTTTTATTTTTTCTTACTTGGATATATGTATATATTAGAGGCCCGGTGCACAATATTTGTGCACTCGGGGGGAGGGGAGTCCCTCAGCGCGTCCTGTGCCTTCTCGCAGTCTGGGACCCCTCGGGAGATAATGACCTGCAGGCTTAGGCCTGCTCCCGGGTGGCAGAGGGCAGGCCCAATGCCTAGGTGCAGCCCCTGTTTGGGCTCAGAGCAGGGCCGATTGGGGAGTTGGGGCGCCGCCCCCTGTCATGCACAGAGCAGGGCTCATCAGGGGGTTGGGGCGCCTCCCTCTATCACCCACAGAGCAGGGCCGATCAGGTGGTTGGGGTGCCTCCATGCTCACACTCAGGGCAGGGCCGA
>NW_006298312.1:2373790-2384477 GCF_000327345.1 Myotis davidii
TCAGCTGGTTTTCCGTGAAGGGTGTCCTGGATCAGGGTGGGGGTCCCCACTGGGGTGCCTGGCCAGTCTGGGTGAGGGGCTGAGGGCTGTTTCAGGCTGGGGGTGACATGCTCTGCCACTTGCTGCTGATGCCCGCCATGTTCTGCACATGTCCCCTGGTGGTCAGCACACATCATAGCAACTAGTTGGTCGATTGTTCAGTTGTTCCACCATTTGGGTCTATTTGCATGTTAGCCTTTTATTAGATAGGATACTTTGGCTATTGGGGCATGATTTCTTTCATATGTAAAATAAAAATAGAGAATATTTTCTGATTTCTGCAGATGGACTCAAGAGCTGCATTTAATGTCTGAAGGAGCATCTAGAATTATTAAACCTTGAGCAAGTTCTATTCCACTTTCCATAGCTTAATTAGCATTGGGGATTTCCATCTGTCTGGATGTTAGGCCTCAGGTCTTATTACAATGTTACTTTTCCAAATTGTGAAGTTCGAGAAACACCTCAAATGCACTTTGCTAACACTGCCCACAAACAACTATAGTTTTAGAATCATCTTGGATACTTGTTTAAAATACAGTCCTGTGCCCTAGTCCAGGAAATCTTTATTTAGTGGATTTGGGTTAAAAAGCAGAACCTTTAGTTTTAATCAGATTGTAGAAATTCCAATGCATATTGCCTGTGGGCCATAGTTTGAGAAACAACAGCCTGAGATGATCAATCTTAAAAGTTGATCAACTTAGTCTTATATCAGTTTGATTGATACATTTTCATTCAATCAACTCATTTGAACTGAAATATAAGTTAAATCAGATGACACTGGTTATAAGAATAAGCATAACCTCATTATATGGCCTTAGATTAATATTTTAACTTTCTGATGCTCAATTGTTTGATCTATAAAATAATAACTACATTTTTTCACTGTGTTGTTTAAAGAAAGAACTATTAAAACATTACAAAACAAGTTTTAAATGCAAACACTTAATGGCAGAATGCTTTCAGTGTATTATGGAAATGAAATAATTAGTATGAGGGGAATTGATTTCAGTGTTATATAAAAGTATATATTTCTGCTCAACAAGGAGTAGCTTTAATTCTGATTTTACTTGATCTATTTTTATACTGAATATGCATCACTGTAAATAGGTCACAGCAGGAAGACAGATTAAGAACATTTAAAGGAAAACTAACTGTAGAAACTATAAAAAAGAAATTTGCAATTGCATTAAGAGAGCAGAGCTATCTCCTTTTCTTTGTTTACTCAGGCAACAGTATAATCACCCTAGGTTTTATGTACATGAAGTTAACCCTTGAATCACCTGATGTCTTCTTCCACATCCTTAAAAAAAATAAAGTAGTCATTTTCCTACTGGTTTTAATATTAGAACTAATTGTGTGCAAATGTGAGGCCAAATGCTCCATAATTATTAAACTGAAACCATAATCGCCAATAAGTATAATTTATTTATTTTTGTTTCAATTTTTAAAAATCTATATTGTTAAAAGTATTACATATGTCCCTTTTTCCCCCCACCCCACTGGATCTCACCACCCCATTGTCTATGTCCATGAGTTATGCATATATGCATATAAGGTCATTGGTTGATTGTCTTCCCTCTACCCATCCTTCCCCACCTTCTCTCTGAGATTCCACACTCTGTTCCATGCTTCCATGTCTCTGGGTCCACTCCTTTCATCAGTTTATTTTGTTAATTAGATTACACATATGAGCAAGATCATGTGATATTTGTCTTTCTCTGTTCTGATTTCTTAGGATATATACCTAGAAGTGGGATCATTGGTCAAATGGAAGTTCCATATTTATTTTTTTGAGGAAACTCCATACTGTTTTCCACAGTGGCTGCACCAGTCTGCATTCCCACCATCAGTGTACTAGGGTTCCCTTTCACCACATTCTTGCCAGCACTTGTTATCTGTTTATTTGTTGATGGTAGCCATTCTGACAAGTGTAAGGTGATACATCATTGTCCATTTAATTTGCATCTCTTTGATGACCAGTGAATTTGAGCATTTTTCATATGTCTCTTGGTCATTTGTATGTCCACTTTGGAAAGTGTCTATTTAGATCCTTTGCCTATTTTTTAAATTGGATTGCTTGTCTTTGTTTTGCTAAGTTGTATGAGTTCCTTATGTATTTTGGATATTAACCCTTTATCAGATGTATCATTGCCAAGTATGCTCTTTATGTTGTAGGGTTAAATAGTTTATTATTAATTTTTCTTGTTTTTTGAGGTAGGCCTGTAGTGCTATGAACTTCCCTCTCAGGACTGCTTTTGCTGTGTCTCAGACATTTTTGGTTATTGTGTGCTTATTTTCATTTATTTACAGGAAGTTTATTTCTTTCCTGATCTTGTTCATAACCCATTTGTTGTTTAATAATATGCTATTTAGCCTCCATGTGTTTGAATGTTTTTGGGTATTTTTACTGTAGTTCATTTCTAATTTCATTCTACTGTGATATGAGAAGATGCTTGATATATGATTTCAATCTTCTTGAACTTGTAGAGACTTGTTTTGTATCCTAACATGTGGCCTATCTTTGTGAATGATCCATGTGCACTGTAGAAGAATATATATTGTGCAGCCTTGGAGTGAAATGTTCTAGAAATGTCAATTAAATCCATCTGATCCAGGGTGTCCTTTAAAGTCACTGTTTCCTTGTTAATTTTTTGTCTGGAAGGTCTATCATCTGAAGTCAACGGGGTGTTAAGGTCTTCTACTATGACTGTGTCATTGTCAACCTCTTCCTTAAAGTCCTCTAGAAGTTTTTTATATATTTAGGTGCTCCTATATTGGTGCATATATGTTTACCAGGGTTAAATTTGCTTGTAGGATTGGTCCCTTGAGTATTATATAGTGACCTTTGTTTCTTTTGTGATGGCCTTCATTTTGGAGCCTATTTTTTCAGATATGAATATTGCTACTTCAGCTTTTTTTTCTTTTTCATTTACATGGAAAATTATTTTTCATCCCTTCAATTTCACCCTGTGTATGTCTTTTGTTCTGAAATGGGTATCTTGTTGACAGCATATGGTTGGGTCATGGTTTTGTATTCATTCAGTTACCCTATGTCTTTTGATTAGAGCATTTAATCCATTTAACTTTAAGGTTATTATTGACTAGAGGCCTGGTGCATGAAATCTGTGTATGGGTAGGGTCCCTAGGCCTGGCTGGTGATCAGGGCTGATCAGGGCCTTCAGCTGCTGGCCAGCAGCTTCCTTCCAGCTGCTGGCCAGGGCCTTACTTCATTCCACACCGGTCCCTTGTTGTCAGCACACATCATAGCGAGCAGTTGAACTCACATTTGGTTGAATTCCTGAGGGGACAATTTGCATATTAGCATTTTATTATAGAGGATAGTTTCTTATTTATTGTCATTTTAACTTTGTGTGCTTTAGTTTCTCTCTCTATTTCTTCTTCTCATTACAGCATTCCCCTTAGCATGTCTTGTAATGCTGGCTTGGTGGTGATGTACTCCTTTAGCCTTTTTTTTGTTTCTTTTTTTTTCTGGAAACCTCTTTATTTTACCATTTATTTTGAATTATATCCTTGCTGGATATAGTAAACTTGGTTCCAGATCCTTGCTTCCCATTACCTTGAGTACTTCATGTCATTCCCTTCTGGTCTATAGAGTTTCTGATGAGAAATCAGGTGTCAGCCTTATGGGAGCTCCTTTGTAGGTAACAGTTTGCTTTTCTCTTGCTGCTTTCACGATTCTCTTTGCATTTAATTTTTGGCATTTTAATTATGATGTGTCTGGGCATGGGCCTATTTGGGTTCTTCTTGCTTGGGGTTCTCTGTGCCTTCTGAACTTGTGTGATCTTTTCCTTTATCAGATTATGGAAGTTTTCTGCCATTATTTCTTCAAACATGTTCTCTATCCCTTTCTCCCTTTCTTCCTCTTCCAGCACACCTACGGTGTGAATATTGTTACATTTCATGTTGTCCCACAGCTTCTTTGAGTTGTCCTCCTGCTTTTTAATTGTTTTTTTCATTTTGAGTGATTTTTTTTCTACCCTGTCTTCTAATTCACTGATCTGATCTCTAGCTTCCCCTAATCCCCTGTGTATTCCTTTAACTGTGTTCTTTATTCATGTTATGTCAATCTTCCTATTTACTATATCTTTTCTCATGCTGTTGAGCATCTTTGCCATCATTCTTCTGAACTCTATGCCTGATAAATTTCTTATCTGCATTTCATTTAGCTATTCTTCTGGAGAATTCCCTGTTCTTTTCTTTGGGGCTTGTTTTTTTGTCTCCCCATTTTGGCTGCCTGTTTGGATTTGTGACTATGTATTAGGTAGATCTGCTATGCCTCCTTGTCTCTAGTGCAGGACAGCGTCAAATGCTGTTTCTAACTAATTTGATCAGGCAAAGACTCAGAGTCTCCAAAGACCTGCCTCTGCCTGTAGACTGATTATATTCAGACTTGAGTAGCCTCAGAGTATCGCCCACAGGTGGGTCAGAGTTTTTCCAAAAGGATGGGCCAATTGCTTCAGCCTGGAAGCTAATAATTATTCTCAGTCTTTTAATGGGCCTCACAAAGTCCACAGGGTGGGGCATTGGGTTTTCCTACAGGGTGGGGAAACTTCCTTTCCCCAGGCCCAAACTGCCTGGATAACAAAAGCCCACCTGAGAAAGTTGTCCTCTGCAACATGAGGGAATGACTCAGAACAGGAAATTGTGGGGTCTGCCTCCAGAGCTGTAACCCCAGAACCCCTAATCCTGGCTTATGCTCACACACCTCCAGTCCCCTCTGCCCATCCTCTGCCAGAGCACAAGGTGAATGGTATTACAGAAAATTTCTGTGTGTTGGGCCTTTAAGAGGGTGCCTGAATTTCTAGCCATCTCTCCCTGGCAGATAGCAAACCCACTGCTTTTCACAGTCAGATGTTATGTGGGTACCTTTCTCAGTTCTGGTGCTTTCTGCTGGGGGGCCCAACTTGGGGATTAGACCTAAGAGTTCTCAGTGGCAACCCCCCACAGCTGAGATATTTCCCTGGAACTTCATCTGCTGTCTGAGGGAGTCCAGCAGGCCCTTTTGCATCTCTGCTCCTCCTACCAATCTCTATGAGGTCTCCACTTTTTGTCCTCAGTTATCAGGGTTCTCTCCAGCAAGTCTTCCATTGATTGTTCAGGAAGTTTTTCTGTATTTTAGTTTTAATTCCAGTTTGGTCCTTGGGGCATGTCCATGCAGCATCCACTTACTCTGCTGACATTTTTAATTTTCCCCTGCAAGTATAATTTAGAAGATAGTTAAGAATTAAGACAAAAAAAGAGGAAGGGGCAGAGAAGGCAAAACATGTAAATATGAGAAGATATGTGTGAAGAAATATGGGAAAACATGCAATATTAATATTTTGATGGATGAATATTGAATTGTACTCATGAAATTATGGGATTATTATATTTTAATAGTTCCTTTTTTAGCCAATGTAGTGGAATTAACAGTTTTCTATCACACAGTTCTTCTTTCACACCATTCCAGCCATACTGCTGTCTGTTTTTCATCTAATACACCCTCAAGCTCTTGTCTTTGGGTCCTGTTTCCTATCCTGGACCATTCTTCTCCCAAATTACTGTGTGGTTCATTTTCATAGTTTAATCAGACCCTTCCACAATATCATCTCCTTGGTGAGGCCTTCCTTAAGCATCCTAGTTAAAATAATGTCTCAGTCCTGTGTGCTCTAAGGGAGCTTTGAACCTCCTAGAGAGATTTTCCTGACACAGACATACAGTGTATCATTCATAAATGCCTGCCTGCCTAGTATTCTGAGACTACCAGGGAGAGTTGGGTCTATAATGCCGAAGAAGGTCATTCAATAGGGAATGAGAAATGACCCAAATACATCCAGATAAGTTCTTGTGGTCAGCCCTATAACCTGGAGAACTTTTCTAGACTGTACATTAAGACCAGGTGAGATTTAAAAGATGTTCTCATGAGGTGGCTGCAAATGCCCTGAATTAAGGTGGATTCTTAACAAAAAGTATGAGGTGTAGCTTGAATCAGCAAAAAGGGGCAAATACCACAGCTGCAGCAGAAAGCAGTGTAGCTATAGCTGTTGAGTCAACGGGTCCCCAAAACTGACATAAACAATGGCAATAATGATGACTTTGCCACCTGATATAGGGATTTAAATGGACAAAGAGAATCAAAAAGTTATTTTTATTGAGCCAGGAGCAGTGCCAGCTCAGCTCAAAACCACAGGTAAATGTTCCATGCTGTCTTACTCTGTTGGGATGGCTATAACAAAATACCACAAACTGGGTGGCTTATAAACAACGTGAATTTATTTCCCACAGTTTTGGAAGCTAGAAATCTGAGATCAGAATGGTCAAGGGATAAGTCTTTTCTGCACTGCAGACTTCTGGGTGTGTCCTCATATGGTGGAATGGGCTACGGAGCTCTGTAGAGTCTCAGAAGCACTAATCCCATTAATAAGGGATCCAGCTTCACAATTTAAGCATCTCTCTAATACTTCTTAATACCCCCATATTGGGCATTAGAATTTCAACATAAAATTTGGGTGAACACACATATTCAGATAATAGTACTTCCTTATTGGCACAGAGCCACTTTCTCCTCCCTGATTTCTAAGCCAACTTTAGCTGCTTAAAGGAGAAAGAAAATTGCCATGAGACCAAGGTTTCCCTGACCCCAAGGGGAAATAAAGGCCATAATCATCTATTTTAATATGTTAAGGAACTTCCAGCAGAGGTAGGGCATGAACTTTTACAGTTCTGTTGGATACAGAAGGCAAAGTTACCATGCTACCAGGTCCTGTGTGGGGAGCACTGTCTTTCAACTGTTGGTGAAGGTTAACTAAGGAGAGCTGTTTGTGGGGCCTTTGGAGCCCATTCAGTTTGCAAATGTGGTTTCTCCTGCTGAGTGTATGTAATTCACCCAATCTTGAAGAGCCACATGTAGGAAGTAGTAGTTGGACTTAAATATTGCCCCCCATCCCAGTGAAGCCTTTTTCTGAGTGGTCCAACAGAAGCTGTTGTTGTAATGTACCCTGCAAATCACACAAGGACGCCTCAAGAAGTCGAATTAAGGAGTCACATTTATTGCAAATCCGGGACTACGAGGGGGCATTTCACTCTCCCAAATCTCGCAGTACCCTCCCCAGCCCCAACACCAGATTTATATAGGCAAAGATCACAAAGGTATTGATTACATCCTAGGGTTTGGAATGAGGAACTGGTTTGCAAAAAAGCAGTTTACAGAAGCAGAATTAAGTATGTTAGTTAAATTATAGTTTTGGGTCTCCGGATCACTGAATCAACGGAAACACATTGCCTGGAGCCATGGGTCTTGGGACCACTGAGTTGACAGGAATACATTATCTGGAGCCCTCGGGTCTTGGGACCACTGAATCAACAGGGACACATTATCTGGAGCCCTCGGGTCTTGGGATAATTGTGCTGTCCTGGTTCCCAGGTACAGAAGAATGTGCTTTCTAAAACCAGTATGACCACAACCAATGGGGTATTCACATTACAATCAATAAGGTATTTAATCGAATGGGATGATTTAAATAATTCAGAAAATCAAAAATAACTTTTCTATTAGTAAACAAAGCAAATAAATACAGAAGCCAAACAGCAGGGTTAAAGTTAAACTATAGCTTCTACCTGAGATGATTGCTACCATACTTCACTATATAGAATTCCAGGAGAAGAAAAGAAAATCAGAGCTTTGAACAAGGACATAAAAATAGCAAGGATAATATGAAATGCAGGATGTTAACATAACAACTGTGCATGGATAGTTAAAGGGAACTGGGAGATTATGGTCAATTGAATTGAATTGTTTCCCCTATAGATCAAGCTATTCTAGACACAGTTATACACATAGCGTGTTGCACAGACTGGTGGTGTTTGATATACTTACTTCCTGTCTTGGATATTGACAATACCTCCTTTTCTATTTCATTGGCACTAAAGGATCAAGATCAGTTAACATGTTATATTTAATGACTTTCATACTGAGCTTGGCCACTTAAAGGTCTTAAGCAGGAGAGAAATATAACTGAAAAAAAAAGAATTTCAGTTAGATGAAAAATTCAGTGGAGAGACTGATGCAAATTTCCTGGAGGTCGATCTTCTCTAGGCCACTAGAATAAATGTGCCTTAATTATGCATGGGCATATGAGCTATGTAAAAGTCCTCCCACAGGTAATGCTACCCTGCCTTAGAATTCCCTCATGTTTGCCTTCTTCAGGAAATATCTACTGCTTGCTTCCTTATTCCTTATGCCTTTAACCCAATATACACTATACCCTCTCCTCCAAGTTTAACTCCAAACTAAAAACATGGCCTCTCCTCCTCTTAATTTTTTTTTTCCAGTTTGACCTAGTTTTTTCCACAAGTGTTTTTGTTTTGTTGTTGTTACTCTCTTGTCTAGCTCACAAATATTCATGTTTGCTCCTATAAGCCTTTCTCTCTGGAAATACAGTTAGACAAGAAAGAGAGGTGATGACAATAGAATTAAGGCAATAGAAGTAGGAAATGGAAATATGTTGGTGGTGAGGATGTTGTTTTAATGCTGGTGTACTGAAATGGACAGACCACAGTGAGAAAACCTGAAAAAGGGGAGAAACGAAAGAATATAAAAGGACTCACAGGATTCTAGGTCTAGTAACTGATAGATACAACAGAGTGCCATTTTCTGAGATTGAGAATACAATGAATGAGCAAATTTGGGATGGAAAGAGGGGGATGATTAGTTTCATTTTGACCTGTAAGAATAGACAGGCTTACATAGTCTTCCCCTTTAGCTATAGCTGTTTCTGTCATTGGATGTCCTAAGCACCATACATTTTCTGCAAGAACACTGTTATTTTTAAGATATATAGGAAAATAGTGCAAAAGTAACCCACTTGGGAGGACTATCCTTGACCCACTGTATGCCCAGAGTTTTGTTCTTTGAGGTAATCTACTTATGTGCACTTTCTAAAGCTATCTATTTCTTTTTTAAATATACCTTTATTGATTTCAGAGAGGAAAGGAGACGGAGAGAGAGATAGAAACATCAATGATGAGAGAGAATCATTGATCAGCTGCCTCCTGCATGCTCCCATGGGGATCGAGCCCACAACCTGGGCATGTGCTCGACCGGGAATCAAACCATAACTTCCGGTTTCATAGGTCAATGCTCAACCACTGAGCAACATCAGCTAAACTAAAGCTATCTATTTCTTTCCTTTTTTTTTTTAATCCTCACCTGAGGATATTTTTCCATTGAACTTTCGAGAGAGTGGAATGGAGGGGAATAGACAAAGAGAGTGATGTGAGACTGATGACCAGGGCCGGGGATCAAGTCTGTAAATGAAGCATGTGCCCTGGACTGGAATTGAATCAAGGACCTTTCAGTCTGTAGGCCAGATGCTCTATCCACTGAGCCAAACCAGCTAGGGAACTATGTATTTCTTGAACTTGATACAGCAAGGTTATCCAAAGATAAATTATTCATTACACCTTATATTTTTCCAAAAGAACTTTATGTAGGGCAATAATCACCTCTTCTGAAACAGTAACTCATAATGAGATATTTACTTGACTTTGACATCTTTGTAGCATATCTCCTTAACACCCACAACACTGACCTAAACAAGCTCACTTGAAATTGTGAATAGCACTTATATAATGAAAGTTATTTTTCTATATTCTTTTATCTCAACAAAATAGTATAATGATTCTAAAAGAAAAACAGATAATGTACTTTTAAATCAAATTTATAGACTTTATTTAATAACTTAAAATATTAATACTTTCATTGTACTTATTCATGTCTAAACTCTATCTTTTATCCATGGATCTATAGTTCCTCTATTACAAATAATCAATTATTCTTAAGGGCTCTCAATTCATTTTATGTGCTGTTTTGTATAGAGCAGTGTAGTATTTAGGGCAGGTCTTTCTCCTCCATTGTCAGTGATCTAAAATGTCCTTGAAAACAAAGACTCTTGTTAAGTTAATCAGGAGTTATTTTTATTTGTAAATAAAAGACAAAAATTCATCTCAAATTATTTTAATAAAGAATAAAAATAGAATAAACAAGTTTTATCTTACCTAAGGAGAAGTCCAAGGTATATAAACTAGTTTCTGGTATAACTAGGTTTCAGTGTTTGACAGATGATACCATTCTATATCTTTTAAAAAGTTTATCTTTATTGTTGAAAGTATTACAGTTGTCCCTTTTATTCTCCATTGACCTCCCTTCCTCCCCACTCCCATCCATCCCCAGGCCTTCACCCCACTATTGTATGTGTCCATGGCTTATCCATATCCTATATCCTATCTAATAAAAGACAAAAAGGGTAATTGACCATACCTTCTCATTGGCTAATCAGGGTCATATGCAAATTAACTGCCAAGTAAGATGGCTGCCGGCAGCCACTCAGCTAAAGCAAGCAGGAGGCTTGCTTGCTCCAGTGATGGAGGAAGCCAAGGTTCCCTGCCTGCCGCAGCCCAGCTCTGAGCTCCGAAAGCAACAAAGTTTCAATTATAGATGCTAAACAAACCCCAGATACCTGCTTTCAGCCGGTGGTGGCCACGGAGCTGGAGCCAGCATGATGGCAACAAACGTTCAATTATAGAAGCTAAACAAACCCCAGATACCTGCTTTCAGCAGGCTGTGGTCTCAGAGCTGGAGCCAGCTCTC
>NW_006298312.1:2384750-2385293 GCF_000327345.1 Myotis davidii
AGGCACATCCCAGGCTAAGGAAACCCCCCCCCCCACGCTGAGTGCACAAAAATTTAGTAAAGATAATAAAAGCCTAGGTGGCATCGCTCAAAGTTATCACAAAATGGCCTCCGTGGTGTCATCACAAGATGGCCACAACCATGTCATCACAAAATGGCTGCCCAAACGTCATCAGAAGATGGCCACAACAAAATGGTCACCACAAGATGGCCAGCAGGGGAGGGCAGTTGGGGGTGAGAGCAGGCCAGCAGGGGAAAGCAGTTGGGGGAGATTGGGCCAGCAGGGGAGCAGTTAGGAGGCAATCAGGCAGGCAGGCAGGCAAGCAGTTAAAAGCCAGCAGTCCCAGATTGTGAGAGGGATGTCCAACAGTTAGTTGGACATCTCCCAAGAGGTCCCAGATTGCAGAGGGTGCAGGCCTGGCTGAGGGACACACCCTCCCCCTGCATGAATTTCATGTACCAGGCCTCTAGTATGCATACAAGTTCTTTGGTTGATCTCTTCCTTTCCCCACCTCCTCCTTTCCTTTGAGGACACTGAGTCTGT
>NW_006298312.1:2385308-2410748 GCF_000327345.1 Myotis davidii
TTTACTGCTGCATAGTATTCCATGGTATAAATGTACCACACTTTTTTTTTGTTTTTGTTATTCATCTACTGATGGGAACTTGGGCTGTTTCCAGATCTTAGCTACTGTAAGTAATACTGCTATGAACACAGTAGTGTGTCTGTTCTTTATGATTAGTGGTTCAGGCTTCTTAGGATATATTCCTAGAAGTGGGATCAGTGGATCAAATAGGAGTTCCATTTTTAATTTTTTGAGGAAACTTCACACTGTTTTCCATTATGGCTGCACCAGTCTGCATTCGCACCAACAGTGTCCTAAGGTTCCCTTTCTCCACATCCTCGCCAGCACTTGTAGATTTATTGATGATAGCCATTCTGACAGGTGTGAGATGATACCTCATTGTAATTTTAATTTGCATCTCTCTGATGATCAGTGATGTTGAACATTTTTCCATATGTCTCTTGTCCATGGGTATGTCTGCTTTGGAGAAATGTCTATTTAGGTCTTCTGCCCATTTTTTGATTGAGTTGCTTGTCTTTCTTTTGTTGACTTGTGAGTACTTTATATATTTTAGATATTAACACCTTATCAGATGTATCATTGGTCTCCCTTTTGATTTTATTGATGGTTTCCTTTGCTGTGCAGAAGCTTTTTATTCTAATAGAGTACCATTTGCTTATTTTTTCTTAGGTTTTCTTGCCCTAGGCATTATATCAGTGAAAATTTTGCTAAATAAGATGTCTGACATTTTGTTGCCTATGTTTTCTTCAAGGATCTTTATGGTTTTACAACTTACATTTAAGACTTTTATCCATTTTGAATTTATTCTTGTGTATTTTGTAAGTTAGTGGTTTAGTTTCATTTTGTTGCATGTAGTTGTCCAGTTATCCCAAATCCATGTATAGAATAGATTGTCTTTACTTCCTTGTATGATCTTGTCTCCTTTATCAAAGATTTATTGAGCATAATGGCATGGGTAGATTTCTGGGTTCTCTGTTATGTTCTATTGACCTACATGCTGTGGCTAAGACCTCCAGTACTATGCTGAACAAAAGTTTCTGAAAGTGTACAATCCTATCTTATTCCTTTTTTTAGGGGAAATGGTTTTAGTTTTTGCCCATTGAGTATGATGTTGACTGTAGGTTTGTCATATATGGCCTTTATTATATTGAGGTATGATCCCTCTATTCCCACTTTTCTAAGAGTTATTATCAAAAAAGAGTGTTGAGTTTTGTCAAAAGCTTTTTCTGCATCTATTGATATGATCATGTGATTTCTGTCTTTCAATTTGTTTATGTGATGTATCATGTTTATTGATTGGTAAATATTGTATTAACCTTGCATCTTTGGAATAAGTCCTACTTGGTCATGGTTTATTACCTTTTTAATATATTGCTGGATCCGATTTGCTATTTTGTTGAGGATTTTAGCATCTATGTTTATCAGGGATATTTGCCTGTAATTCTCTTTCTTTGTAGTGTCTTTATCTGGTTTTGAAATTAGGATAATGCTGGCCTCATAAAAAAAAAAATCTTGTAAGTGTTCCTTCCTCTTGGATTTTTTGGAATAGTGTGAGGAGTATAGGTGTTAGTTTTTCTTTGAATGTTTGTTACAACTCCCCTGTGAAGCTATCCAGACCTGGGCTTTTGTTTGCTGGGAGTTTTTTTTTTTTTTTATTACTGGTTCAATTTCATCAGTTGCTATTAGCTTATTCTGATTTTTTGCTTCTCCCTGATTCAGTTTGGGAGACGGTATTTTTCTAGGAATTTGTCCATTTCATCCAGATTGTCCAGCTTATTGGCATATAGTTGTTCATAGTATTTGCTTACAATCCTCTGTATTTCTGCGGTGTCAGTTGATATTTCACTTCTTTCATTTCTGATTTTATTTTTTCATTCTCTCTCTTTGTTTCTTGATGAGTCAGGCTAAAGGTGCATCAATCTTGTTTATCTTTTCAAAGAAAAAGGTCTTGGTTTCATTGATCTTTTGTATTATTTTTTAGTCTCTGTGTCATTTATCTCTGCTCTGATCTTTATTATTTCCTTTATTCTCCATTCTATTATCTTTATCTCTTGACACTACCTCTACCTGGCTTCACTTGTATAAAAGCTACCTCCTTGTGATAAACATACACCTAGCAATATCAGTCAGACTAGGAGGTGGCCTTCTGATAGCTTGGTAGGAGCTCTTATGCTATTGACCATTTCCTGAATTATCACTTGCTTATTGTTTGAGCTAGGATTGCTTCCACTAGGATTGCTTCCACCTTAATTGTGTGCTGAGAAGATTCATTCTGGATCCAGGGGAAATGTGATTTCAGATAATACTGGTTTTAGGGCTCTTCCAGATTCCTCAAGACTCTCATCATTTTTAACTCTGTTTTCTTCTGAGTTTTGGTTCCATATTTATTTCTGCAACCAGATTTTCTCCATGTAGTTAGTGGAGATGGCTGCTACCATTGGCCACAGATTCACATTCCTCCACTTTGCAAGTCCATATGGAAAAGAATGTTTCAGTTTTACTTTCATATCTCAAACAGAGGGGGAATTTTAAATTGGCACTGCTTTGGTCAAACACCTGTCTTTGAACTAACCAGTGTGTCTAAGAGAATGGGCTCCATGACTAGCCAGGTCTATATCATATTCAATATTGAAAACAAAAGAGCATATATGGGGGATAAAATACAACAGTCAGCCCAAAAATTTACAAAATGTATAGAATATTCATAGAAAGAATAGTTGGATAGGCTGTATAGTTAGAACATTATGTTCAAAAGTATTAAATAGCTCAATAACTATTTTAAAAATCTACTTTTTCCAGATATTATGCTAAGTACTGAAAGCACAAAGATGAATAATAATAGCACAATGTGATGAAGACAGATGTAAACATGAAGTCAGGACACTGAGGGGACCAAAGGAGGCACTTAATCCATGTGCAAGAGACAAAGCCATAGGGAAGTCCGGTAAGGCTTCTTGGAGAAAGAAATTTTTGAGGTGAGTTAGAAAGGCTGAATCAGAATTTGCTAGAAGAAAGACTGGAAATAGGGGAAGGTATGTGGTTAGAGCATTGGTTGTTGGACCTAAGGGTCATGGGTTCAATTCCAGGTCAAGGACTTAGGCCTGGGTTGCAGGTTCAATCCCTGGCCCCAGTTGGGGAGCATTTAGGACAGTGGTTCTCAACCTTCCTAATGCCGCGACACTTTAATACAGTTCCTCATGTTGTGGTGACCCCCAATCATAAACTTATTTTCGTTGCTACTTATAACTGTAATTTTGCTACTGGTATGAATCGTAATGTAAATATCTGATATGCAGGATGTATTTTCATTGTTACAAATTGAACATAATTAAAGCATAGTGATTAATCACAAAAACAATATGTAATTATATATGTGTTTTTCGATGGCTACCCTTGTGAAAGGGTTGTTCGATCCCCAAAGGGGTCGCGACCCACAGGTTGAGAACCGCTGATTTAGGAGCATGTGTCTCTCTCACATTGATGTTTCTCTCCCTCTCTCTCTCTTCCCCTCCCTTCCATTCTCTCTAAAAATCAATGAAAAAAATATCCTCAGATGAGGATTAACAACAACAAAAAGTATTATTGGTAAAGATCTGTTACTGTAAAGGTGAGAGCAAGAGAGAAAAGAATCTAGAAAGTTAAACAGGGAGCAAATATGGTGTTAGACTTTGCTCCATAGGAAATGTGTTAGAAGTGACTGTTCTTTACATACGTAATTTTGGTAATTCTGAACAAAGAGAAGACAGAAGAAATAACAATTAGATAGTAGTTGCAGTATGCCAAGCCAGAGGCCAAGAAGGCCTGAGAAAGAAAAGAGTCAGTAGAAATGAACAAGGCAAAGATTAGGGGAATATTTATTGGAATAATTTGATAGGACTTATTGATTTCTTGGGCATGGGAAGTGAGGGGAAAAAAGAACCAAAATTTCTTCCAGATTACTTGTTCAGAATATCGAATGTATATTGGAGGAATTACCAGGTAAAAAATGATGAGATTGAGGCATTACAGACCTTCTGGGTAGAACTATATATTCAGCATGCTCTTGGATATATGAGTCTGAAACTCAGAGGGTAAACTCAGTTGGAAATAGAGATCTGTGACAAAATTACTTAAAAAATGAGTTTACTCAGAGAGAACCTATATCATAATATAATGAGTAAAGCAGTAGACTAGGAAGAAATAAATACTACTGTTAAAAGAATGGGTAAAATAATAGAAGTCTGCCAAAGAGAGAAAGTAAGAATAGTTAGGGAGCAGAAAGAAAATCTAAAGAATGAAATATCAAAAGACCATAGACTAGAAAACTTGAAGATTATGAGGCTAATCAACAGATAAAGAAAGCAGAGCCCTGGCCAATGTTTTCCAGTCAATAGAGCATCATCCCTGGCACCAAAGGGTTGCAGGTTCAATCCTCCAACGTTGGGGCACATGCAGGAGGTAACCAATCAATGTGTTTCCTCTCTCTCTCTCTCTTTCTCTCTCTTTCTCCTTCCCTTGCTCCTCCTCACTCCCTCCCTCCCACTCTCAAAATGAATGGGAAAAATATTCTCTGGTGAGGATTAACAAGAACAAACAAAAACACACAAAACCACACACACAAAAAAGGAAGCAGAATGATCCAGGAATATAAGATAGGTGTGATGTTTCTAAGATCAGCAATCAGAAAACACTCCTCGGCCTCCACTGAATTTGGATTAGAGAAAGAATGTATAGAGTTCCCCATCTCTAGAGCTGTGTGATTTTTCAGAAAGTGCTTAGCTGCCACCTTAGTTGCAGTTTTGCCAGGAGGAGAGAGAGAGAGAGAGAGAGAGAGAGAGAGAGAGAGAGAGAGAGAGAGATTGCAGGAAGGCATAAAAACAAACAAACAAAACCCAAAAGGCCCCATAGGTGTGCTTATATATAACTTGGCTCACAGATCATATAATCATTTTGAGATACAGTCTGAATAGGGACAAAATAGAGGCAAAAATAAAACTGAGCAATCATAGAGTTCATAGAGGGCTCACAGAGGAGAATAAAATGGAGGGAACAAAGCACTAACGGTCTCTATGAGGTAGAAGTATGAGTGGAGGAACTCAGGTGTGGAGGAGAAAATCAAATGAATAGTGGTCAGGCAGTTGGCTATTTGAGTTTCAGAATTCATGTTAAAACACCTCACTAGATGAAGGTGGCTTGGAAGATGGTTGATGGATGGAGAGAACAGTTGAAGCCACAGAATTGAAGAATATCTAGACATTTCAAGGTAAGTTTATCAGATCCTGTATGCATGGACTATATGTAAGGAAAGTGTGAGTTTGATGCTGTGCAATTATAACCTTTTCAATGAGAAGGTCAAGATAGATTTTGTCATAATTCCCATTTAAATTACTAAATGATCTTGGGACTTTTTTTTTTAAGATGCCAAATGCAAGGAACATTAAAAATTCTTTTTTATTGCCTGGCTGGCATGGCTCAGTGGTTGAGCATCAATCTAAGAACCAGAAGGTCAAGGTTCAATTCCCTGTCAGGGCACATGCTTAGGTTTTTCCGGGAAATCCCCAGTATGGGGCATGCAGGAGGCAGCCAATCAATGATTCTTTCTCATCATTGATGTTTCTGTCTTTCTCTCTCACTTCTTTCCTCTCTGAAATTAATGAAAAAATATGTTTAAAAATTATTTTTATTCAGACATAGATATTAACAGATTAACTCTAATAGAATTATAGTACCATGGTATTTTAAATGATTTTTATATAGAATTTTATATTACTCAAAATATTTTTATCATTTATTTGTCATATATAATTCATATATAACTTGTATTTTAGAGAAATTATATCATTTGTATGTAGTTTTTAATTACTTACTCTACCCTTAACTTCATTTTTTGGTGAATTATTTCAATAGTTTTGTGAAAGAAATACATATTATTTATAAATACATGTAAACAAATTTAGCATTTAATACATTTTCCTGTCTTTATCTTCCATTAAAAGAAGTTAAAGAGGCAGTAACACACAATGAGGTGAATACAGTCTCTGCAATAAATGCTGCTGGGAAAATTGGACAGATACATGCCAATAAAAAGAAACTAGATCATCAACTTACACCATACACAAGAATAAACTCAAAATAGATAAAAGTCTTAAATGTAAGTCACGAAGCCATAAAAATCCTAGAAGAAACCATAGGCAGCAAAATCTCAGATATCTCTCATAGCATTATGTTTACAGATACATCTCTGAGGACAAAGGAAACTAAAGAGAAAATAAAAAAATGGGACTACATCAAAATGAAAAGCTTCTTCACAGCAAAAGAAACCATCAACAAAATTAAAAAGGATTCCACTGCATGGCAGAACATGTATATTTGGCAATGATACATCTGATAAAGTGTTATCCAAAATACATAAGGAACTCATACAACTTAACAAAAGAAAGACAAATAATCCTATTTAAAATTGGGCAAAGACCCTAAATAGACACTTCTCCAAAGAGGGCATACAGATGGCCAAGAGACATGTGAAAAAATGTTTAAATTCACTGATCATCAGAGAGATGCAAATTAAAATGACAATGATGTATCACCTCACACCTGTCAGAAGGGCTACCATCAACAAAGCAACAAATGACAAGTGCTGGAGAGGATGTAGAGAAAAAGGGAATCTTAGTATACTGCTAGTGGGAATGCAGACTGGTGCAGCCATTATAAAAAACAGTACAGAGTTTTCTCAAAAACTTAAATATGGAACTGCCATTTGACCCAGCGATCCCACTTCTAGGACTATATCCTAAGAAACCCAAAACACAAATCAGAAAGAATGTATACACCCCTATGTTCATAGCAGCACAATTCACAATAGCTAAGATCTGGCCCAAGTGCCCATCAGTAGACGATTGGATAAAAAAGCTGTGATACATTTATACCATGAAATACTATGCAGCATTAAAAAAGAAAGATCTATTACCCTGTGAGACAGCATGGAGGGACCTGGAGACTATCATGCTAAGTGAAATGAGCCAGTCAGAGAAAGACAAGTATCACATGATCTCACTTGTATGTGGAATCTAATAAACAAAATAAACTGATGAACAGAGTGCAACCAGAGACATGAAAGCATGGAAGAGACTGAGGAATCTCAGAGGGAAAGCGTGGGAGTGTAGGTGTGGGTGAAGTGATCAACTAAAGAACCTGTATGCATATATGCATAGCCCATGAACACAGACAATAGGATTGTGAAGGCCTGGTGTGAGGGTGGGGCAGGCTAGAAGGGGTCAATGAGGGTAAAAGGGGACATATGTAATACTTTCAACAATAAAGATATTTTTAAAAAGAAGATTAAAAAGTATTCTAATTTTATAGATTAAATAAAAGCTGCCAGTGTAGTCTCTGCTCTAAGAATAAGTATGGAATACTAATTGAGATTGAGAATTAATAGAATTGCTAATAATTAAATATAAATCTTTAGCAAAAATTAATATAAGTGACAGTTTTTCTATTATTTTGGTTATTCTATTTTCCAGCATGCATATTAATAGCCAACAGTGCTATGCATACTGTGTCACTAGATTAATAAACTCAGATGTTTGTCAATTAAGTAATTATTTCATCACTATATATACTTGTGGAATTCGGGAATTTAACACAGCTCATATTTGTGCTGTAGGAATTTCATTACAGATATTTGAATATCATATTCCAGAGGTATTTTTGGCACTATAGGTCAATGGGGGGAAATGTAATACTTTAATGCAATAAAGATTTAATTAAAAAATAATGTTACTAGTTTTGTTAATGCTGATTTTATGGCTACTTTACTTTTTTTTCACATGGCTTTGATTGGCCCATCCAAAAATGGTGCAGTTTAATCTTTTTGTGGTTATGTAAATTGTTGATAAAGAAACCAAAATAGGACCTTTACTGTGATTGTTTCTGTGCATTTTGTTACAGTGTGATGACACGTGAAAACGTAGTAGTAGATTATTTTAAATTAATGGAAAGAGCATTGGCTATAGTAGGATGGACTTCTGGTTTTGTGTAAGCCTTCTCAAATTAACATTTGTCAAGTGGAGTACAGGGTGCTGGATGGTAAACCCATTCAACAACAGACCATAAGAGAAATTGAAGTGGAGAAGTTTATTACTCACAGGGCTGAGAGGAAATATCCAGCAAACCTTGAATGGCCACATGGGAGGTCAAGTCAGAGTGCAGACAGAGAATGCAGACCTGGGATACATGACTTATTAGAATCCAGTGGGTGTTTAAGTTTGAGGTCTTCAAAATTGGTCAATTTAAACCAAAAGTACAGATTTTTGTTCGGTCTCACGGTGGTCTTGTCTGACGCACACAAGGGGAAGGTGCCGGAAGGCAGGGAATCACAAGTGCTCTTGGGGAAGTCCTATCAGGAACTTACATTTTCTTGCCACTCTGCAGGTGTCTAGGGCATCTAGGGCATGTGATTATATAAGGAGGAAGTCAATTTAAAGTCCCTGCAGGCTGCTGGGCCAATTAAGACATATGCCGAGTCAGCAACACCATGGAGTACTTGAGCTAAACTCTGGCACTTTGTTATTTCAGGGACATTGCTTACTTATTTGAGTAGTTCTTTCTTCATATGTAAAATATGGATAATAACCTTTATCTCCTATTGTTATTTTGAAAGTTAAAAAAAGATCTTTGTAAAGCACATACATATTAATATAGTATCTGACCCATAATAAGTACTTTACGTGCTCTGGAACTACACTTTACAATTTCTTAAATTTTTATGACTAGAAGCTTAGATCAACATTTAAGCTTTCTAAAGGTGGCCAATAGTTTTTCTCCATTTTCCTTAATCAGTCGATGCATAATGAATTTTTATTTGGAAGAAAGATTGCAATTTTGGGGGGTGACAGAGGGCAAACACTGCTTTCTTTGGATTTAAAGAAAAAAAAATCTAAATTTGAAAGTAAGAGATTCAGGACAGACTTATTCGCTTTACTATAGTAGCAAAGAGCTCCAAATGTCAGTGGTGTTCTTTTAGAGCCAGCTTTGTTCACACCCATGTTGCATGCAGGCTGGGGCTCCACTCCAGACTGCAGGACGACCGCCTCCCTGCTCCATGTATTTTCCTCTAAAACACAGGCTTAGACTTTAAAGTGTTAATGTGGTGAGCATCACAGGTCTTCGTACAAGTCATTAGGGTCAGATACTTTCTTCCTACATGGAAGAAGTGACAATATTTAAAGTTTATTGTAATCTGCCTTCTCATTCACAAGTATTTATTTAATCTCCCTGGTGCACTCAAAACACGTGTACATGTACCCCCAAAGAGGAATTCCCAAAAGATTCATCTAATCGTAATATCAAGCTCTAGTTCTGGGACCTCATGACATCTTCCACATCAAGTATTATGATATAGAACCCCATGATCCATAAAGACAAATCATTTATCTCCTCCTCCTGTGAGAATAAACAAGTCATCTTTTCTGTCAAAGAACAGTTTAGACAGCCGCCATGTTGGCCACATGACTTGCAGCTCCCCTGTGGGCTGCCATCTTGAAGACAAAGGCCAACACCTCCCTTTGAATTAGCCAATCGTGAAAGACTGTGCGCCTGAGCTCCAATCAAGAGTGAGGGACAGGTCACACGGTCAGGGAATATAAAGTCCAGCAGATCATCTGCTCGGTATGTGTGGGCTTCCAGACCATGTACATTCGGACCCTTCTACGTAGAAGTAAAGATATTTGCCTTGCTGCCTGGCTCCCAAGTATGTTTTGTGTTTACCAGGACTCCTGAATTTGGGGGCTCGCCCTATTTCTTACACTCCCACTGCAACACCCATATTCAGTGCTGGAACCACGAGAGGATAACTACATCAGGTAGTCCCTTGATAGAGTAAGAATGGAAGGTTCTTAGCAGTCACTGATGAATGGTCATTTGAAAAAAATCCCTCTGGGAGAACTTGCATGGAATACTTACCTTGACAGCGGCAATCTTTTTTGAATAGGCCTAGTTATCTTAGCTGGGAGTAGGACATAGGCCACTGACCTCCATGATGCTTGGTTGTACCCTATAGTAGTTTCTAATATTATTTTCCTTGATCACATCATAAGAAAGTTGGGTAGAATATGTCCTCTATATAGGTTGAGAAATCATCTAAGACTACTTTTTGCCTGAAAAATTTAGGAACCAAAGATCATTTTACATTTTGATCAGTCACAAACTCTTCTAGTAGTGTTCATTTTATCATTTGACTGCAGTTAGTTTTACATGCCAAGGGCCAATCTATACTCTCTGGAGCATTTCTCTTTCTAAAGATTGTAGGTATATGTTCAACCTTCCCTGCTTCTGCAGGAAAACATCCTTTCTCTTTGTGCTCTACCATTCTGTCTAACTGAAAGGACTTCCTGGGGGCACCTTCATCCAATCAGAAGTTTTAATGAAACCTTTGAAGAGTTCACCCTTGATTTGATCTGTGCACCAAAACTGCATCTAAATCAGCCTTTATTACTTAGACATAAATATTTGCATCTTTCAATGAGTCTTAAAATAACCTAGATTCTCTTTTTTCACTTATACTCCTTCCTGAAAAATAATGCATCTGAGAGCACCTCTTTCTTGTCATGCTTTGTTCAGTGCAACAAATAGCAACCAAGGGATTAGCAATGGTAAATTTGGTAAGGTCTTGTCTAAAGCCACAGACTTATTACATATGTCAGTTGCCATCCAATTTGTCTTACAATTGCATAGGATGAGCTGTCATTTTTCCAGGCTGCAATAACAGTTTTCTCAATACAGGCACCTAACCTCAAAGCCAAAGCCACACAGTTTAGAGTTTTATTATGTCCCCTACTTTTAGGTATCAAATTTTGTATTAGGCAATTATCCTGAAATAACAATCCTCAAAACTCAGTGGCTTACAGTAAAAATATTTATTTTTTGTTCACATTAGTTATATGCTGACTGCTGTGCTTTGGTTGCTGCTTAGCTCTGCTCAGCTCTGGTCCACAGTCTAGGCTGAAGGAGCCCCTGGACATTCCAGTTCTCATATCTGAAAGACCCCAAGAGCTTGTGGTAACTTGGATGCCTCTTCAAGCTTTTCCTGGAAAATAGATAAGTCACCTCTGCTCATGTTCATTAAGCATGTCAATTGAACTAATCCTAATTCAGTGGGATGAGGAGGGATTCTCACACAGAAAAGAGGTAGGTGGATTTCTGCAAGCAATACAGAATCTGATTCCTACACTAAGTTGATTTGTTCTATTTAATATTACTTAAAATTATTTTCATCATGGACAAAGTTGCTCTTCAGAATTTATTCAGTGCCACATACAGCAGAGGCAAGGCGAAATAACAAGAACACTTACTATGTTCTCTAAATTCCAGGGCTATTCTAAGACACTTACAAATATTATTTCACTGCTGAGTTAGGTAAGATTATACCTATTGTTTAGAAAAAGGAAACAAGCTCAGAGTGGTTTAGTGACTAATACTCTGTGGTATAGCTAGTTAGGAGGAGACTCAGGATCTAAACCTAGGTATGTTTTGACAACAGAAATTGTGCTTTTTAACCACTATGTAACCAGGCCTATCAAAATAGTTTCCACTTGTAAACCACTGTAGAAGTAACTATGATATGGGAAATGTTGATAATGCAGGCCATAACAACTAATATTAAAAAGATAAGCTGCGTCTACAAATCATGAAAGACAGAAGAAAATATCAGCAGTTTTTTGGTCTGAATTAATAGGCTTTCATATCTACAGAGCTCCTACCATTTGAATAATTGCAAATTAGAGTAGCCATAGCTGTAAGTCCCAAACATCTGTGGTTATCAGTGTCATATTCAGACCAAGAAAGAAAAATAAAAGAAATTATGACTTAAGAATTATATCCAATAAAATTACCAATTTTGTATATCTTTTTGGCCAGTTATTGCCTGTAACATTTGTTTTACCTTTAATGTTTGTATTTATTGATAGAAAATAGTTGTTTAATTAATAAAATAGCTGCTTTAAAGAGACAGTATGATCTATTTCAATTTTTTATTCCTGGGAAAAAACTTGGATAAATGGCATTTTCACTGCTCTCAATTTCTATTTGTATATTTCAGTCTATTCTAAGTGAAAGCAGGCACTTAAATGCACCATAAAATTGAAGATAGACCCTCAGGAAAAGACTACTCATTTACATGCAGCCCATAGTGCTTTTTGTAAGAACATGTTTGACTTTGCACTTTTTCTTGATAGCAAATGGGAACTGAATAAGTGTAGTGTGCAGAATTCAGTTGACAGCTTAAAAACCTTAATAGCATTTAGGTTCTTTTTATGCTATATATTCCTAACAATGCAAATTTTACAGGCAAGTAAAATCTCTGGTATTTTAAAGAAATTAATTTGCATAATTTAATATTTCAAAAAAGTGGTTAATGTGACACAACCAGAATATAGCAAAAACATCTTAAAAGAAATGGCCCACTTAGTTAGTGCTCATTAAATTAAATTCAAGTAAAAATTGATTACTTTGAATGTGTATGCTAAAGGTGTGAATAACACTTTTTCTAATAAAGAATTACTGACCTATTGGTTGAAAAATTACTTAAGGATACTATAAGAAAATAAAAAGTGATAATATTTTTTTTTGTTGTTAAAGATGAACCTATAAACTATTTCATTTGTAAAGTCAGAACAAAGAACAGATCTAAATATAGGAAACAATTACAAATGAACTTCGGTTCTCTGTCATGAAATATTTATGAGTAAGTCCAAGCTCTCCATAAATTCTAATCCTTATCCACAATATATGATCTAAAGACATCTAAGTGATTATCATATATATGATTGCATATGAATGTCTTCATTATCTTAATTGAAGCCAGACATCATTGCACAGCAAACATTTAGACCTGCCCATAAATGCTCTGAAGTTAGTGGAAGTATGCTTGGAATACCTGGAGAGCCATCATTGTATGCTGAAACCAAACTCAGTGCCCTTGTCAGTCTCACAATTTGCATCAAAATCTTTTTGGGCAATGATCTTTGAACCCTTTTACATAAAAGTTGACTGCACCACATGATTATGTAATTCTTGGCTACCTGTGGAAAACATCTACTCATTTTGAGAATAGTGGACTGATAGCTTTGGAATGATCCCTGGTAATCACAAAAGTAACTTTGTTTTTGAAGCCACTTTAATTTCTTTGTGAACTGGAAGTGAGGTTCCAGTGGCTGTTTATAACTAATAAAACAGTCTTGACTTTTGGACAGTCCCTAGCAACTTTCATCAATTCTAATTACCCTTTCATCAGCTGCTTTTCATTATCCAAAGTTGCTGGTAGCACATGTAAATTTGAACACTTTATTGTCTGGGTTTGCATAGATTGTCTTCTCAAAGGAACCACAGTATTCTATCCCAAGTTTATTTCAAACTTGTCAGCACAGTAAAATCCTGGCTCCCTTTGATTGAGGGAATTCACAATGATTGTATTGTTTCTATACTTGACTCCATAGAAGTGTGAAGAAGTGTTTTGGACCATCTGAAGTAATTGCCATCAATGCATCCAGTTATCAACTTTGGGTTATAAAGGAAAAATGACTTCAGTATGATTAAGGCACTAAACATGTTTGTTTTTTTAAACTCCTTTTTGAGATTATTGTTAATTCACAGGAAGTTGAAAAAAATAGTACAGAGATTATCTGTAACTCTTACCCAGTTTCTTTCAAAAATAACATCTTGCAAAATTATAGAACAACTAGAGGCCTGGTGCACAAAAATTTGTGCACTTGTGGGGGTGTCCCTCAGCCTGGCCTGTGCCCTCTCACAGTCTGAGACCCCTCGGGGGATGTCCACCTGCTGGCTTAGGACTGCTCCCTGGGGGATCAGGCCTAAGCTGGCAGTCAGACAACCCTCTGGCAGCCTGGGAGCCCTTGGGGGATGTCCACTTGCCAGTAGGGAGCAGGCCTAAGCTGCAGTTGGACATCCTTAGTGCTGCTGAGGAGGCAGGAGAGGCTCCTGCCACCACCGCTGTGCTGGCAGCCATCAGCCTGGCTTGTGGCTGAGCAGAGCTCCCCTTGTGGGAGTGCACTGACCACCAGGGGGCAGCTCCTGCATTAAGTATCTGCCCCCTGGTGGTCAGTGTGTTTAATAGTGACCAGTGATTCCCAGTTGCTCTGCTGTTAGGGTCAATTTGCATATTACCCTTTTATTATATAGGATAGAAGCCTAGTGCACAGGTGGGGGCCAGCTTGTTTGCCCTAAAGCGTGTCCCAGATCAGGGTGGGGGTTGCACTGGGGTGCCTGGCCAGCCTGGGTGAGGGGCTGAGGGCTGTTTTCAAGCTGGCCACACCCCCATCAGGGTGGGGGTCCCCACTGGGGTGCCTAGCCAGCCTGGGTGAGGGGCTGATGGTCGTTTTCAAGCTGGCCACGCCCCCCAGTGATCCAATCTCCCAGCTTCTCCTCCCCTCCCCCATTTTTTTTCAGCGCCTCCTTCAGTGGAGGCTAGGGCAGGCTGAAAGCAGGTTTCTGGGATTTATTTATCTTCTATAATTGAAACTTTGTAGACTTGAGTGGAGCTTAGAGCTGGCCAGGACGGGCAGGAAGCTTGGCTTCCTCCTTTTCCAGGGGCAACCCAAGCCTTATGCTTGCTCCAGCTCCGTGACTGCTGCCCTCTTAGTTGGGTTAATTTGCATACTTGCTCCTGTTTGGCTGGTGGGCATGGCTTGTGGGTGTAGTAGAGTGGTGGAGTGATGGTTAATTTGCATGTTTTGCTTTTATTAGTGTAGATTTCATAACCAGAATACTTACATTGACAAAATCCAACATTTTAAAAAATTTCCTTGGTATTACCTGTGTTCACTAGTGTTTGTGTGTGTGCAGAAATACAAACACAATTGCATTTAGACTTATGAAAATTTTTTAAAATATATTTTATTGATTTTTTACAGAGAGGAAGGGATAGGGATAGAGAGTTAGAAACATTGATGAGAGAGAAACATCGATCAGCTGCCTCCTGCACACCTCCTACTGGGGATATGCCTACAATCAAGGTAAATGCCCTTGACCAGAATCGAACCTGGGACCCTTCAGTCCCCAGGCTGACGCTCCATCCACTGAGCCAAACCAGTTAGGGCATAGACTTATGCAATTGTATCACATATGTATGTTTGTGTATTCATCACCATAGTTAAAATACAGAACAGTTCCATCACCATGATTTCTCCTGTTACTCTTTTAAAATGACACATTCCCTCCTCTCTCCCCCATCCTTAAGCCTTGGCGATCACTAATCTGTTCTTTATTTCCATAACTGTGTCATTTTAGAACATAATATAAATGAAATTATAGAGTATGTAAACCTTTGGGATTAGTTTTTTTCACTCATTATAATTTCCTGGGGATATATTGAAGTTGTAGCATTACCAGTACTTAGTTTCTTCTTATTACTGAACTAGAGGCCCAGTGTACAAAATTCATGCACAGGTAAGGTCCCTAGGGCCCATTGGGGCCTTCTGCATGCTGGCCAGGGCCTCCCTTCATTCCGTGCTGCTCCCTGGTGGTCAGCACACACCAGTCATAGCAAGCAATAGAACTCCTGGTCTCTCAGTCAAACTCCCACAGGGATACTTTGCATATTAGCCTTTTATAGTATTCCATGGTATGGATGTACCAAGTTTGTTTAACCAGTCACTTCTTGAGGAAATATAGAATTTTTCCATTTTGGGGATATTATAAGTAGTGCAGATTTTGTGTGAACATAAATTTTCATTCCTCTAGGGCCGTGGTCAGCAAACTGTGGTTCGAGAACCACATGCGGCTCTTTGGCTCTTTTAGTGTGGCTCTTCCTAAGCCTTAGGAGTACCCTAATTAAGTTAATAACAATGTACCTACCTATATAGTTTAAGTTTAAAAAATTTGGCTCTCAAAAGAAATTTCAATCGTTGTACTATTGATATCTGGCTCTGTTGACTAATGAGTTTGCCAACCACTGTTCTAGGGTAATGCCCAAGAATGCAATTGCTGAGTCAGATGGTGATTGTATATTTAGTTTAAGAAACTGACATACTATTTTCCAGAGTGACTCTACCATTATACATTTCTATGTATTCATGAATTGATTTCTTTTATTCTTCATCAGTATGTTGTATTGTCAATTACTTTTCATTTTAGCCATTTGAGAGATATCTAATAACATCTCATTGTTGTTTCAATTTGCAATTCTCTAATGACTAATGATCTTGAAACTCTTTTCATGTGTTTACTTGCCATTTGTGTTTTTTTTTTCCTTCCTTCTTTCTTTTTTTACTATATAGTTTTGAGAGTTCTCTTCATATTAGTCTTTTGTAGAATATGTAGTTTGTAAAAATTAACTTAGTCTGTAGCTCATCTTTTCATTCTTATAACAGTTTATTTTAAAGCAAAAGTACTTAATTTTGATGGAATCTAATTTGTATTTTTTTGTTTCATTGTACTTTGGTTTCAGGTTCAATAACAAGATAGCTAGCCCTAGATGCCAAAGATTTTTTTCTAAAAGTTTTAGAGTTTTTATTTATATCCATGATTAATAATGAGTTTCTTTTTGTTTAAGGTATAAGGTTAAGATAGATATGTATGGAAGTCCGATTATTCCAACATGATTTGTTAAAAAGCTATCCTTCCTCAGTTAAATTGTCTATTCATAGATCCTCTATTCTGTTTCATTGATCTGTGTGTCTAACTCTCTGCCAAAGTCACAGTGTTTTGATTGATATAGCTTTACAAGGAGGCCTTAATATCATTATCATTGGTAAAATGAATTCTCCCATTTTATACTTTTTTTTAAATCAAGACTGTTTTAGTTATCCAAGCTATGTGTCTTTCCACATACATATTAGAATAAGCATGTCTATGTCTATAAAAACATATCATAAATTATGTAACTTAGCCTGTTTTAAGGAGATAGAATGAAAATAAATTAAGATTATTTGGGGAGAAATTGAAGGAGAAGAAATAGGAAAAGAAAATATGGGAAAGTTCTCTTTTGTTTATATATCTCTGATGACAAAGACTTGTAATTAAATAATGTGACTTAGTGTTACAGATATGACAGAGCTCACCGGAAAGATTGTAACTATCACTATTATTATCCAACTATTTCATTCTTGTCATCTGCTTTGTTTCATGAGTAACCCTTTGGAAGTGGTCATAGAGATTCTCAATCTACCTGAGATCTATACGCTTAGAACTGAAACACTTTTTATTTTTAAACAGTGCTATATGTTCTTTTGTTTTATTTTTTAAGAAATAAGGCAAAAATAATCTTGTTGACAACACTAAGCTTTATTCATCCTAAATTAAAAGCATGCTGTGTATGATAGAGATAAAATCTGAATGATCAAGCCTTTGCACCAAATCATCTCTTAATTGTCATGTCATAGAATAATCTCGTCCTTAAGTATACACCTCAACTGTATCTAACCCTTATTACATATTCTGCATAAACCTAGATTTTTACTTAACTTTTTATCATTTTAAAATATATTTTTGTTGTTGATAGTATTACAGATATCTCCCTGTGCACGCAACCTCCACCTGTCTGGTCATGACCCATTATGAGTTTCTGGCCTAATTTGCGTATTTCATTTATATGGTGTAAGTTGATAGTCAAGTTTTATCTTTTTGCATGTGTCTGTCTATTTTTCTCAGCACCATTTGTTGAAGAGACTATCTTTACTTTATTACATATTTATACCTTCTTTGTCAAATATTAATTGACTATAATGGTGTGAGTCAATTTCTGGGTTTCTGTTCTCATCCATTCATCTATATGACTGTTCTTGTGCCAGTACCAGGCTGTTTTGGTTATAATGGCTTTGTAGTAGTTTGATAGCCAGTATTGTGGTCCCTCCTAAGAACAGTGAAAGCGACATCCTAGTTTTGTTCCTGTTATTAAAGGAAACACTTTCAGTTTTTGCCCATTGAGTATTATGTTGGCTGTAGGTTTGTAGTGTATGGCCTTTGCTATGTTGCAGTATGATCCCTTCTAATCCCACTTTGCTGAGAGTTTTATTAAAAAATGGATATTGGGTTTCATCAAATGCTTTTTAAAAAATATATTATTTTATTGATTTTTTTACAGAGAGGAAGGGAGAAGGATAGAGAGTTAGAAACATCGATGAGAGAGAAACATCCATCGATCAGCTGCCTCCTGCACACCCCCTATCTGAGATGTGCCCACAACGAAGGTACATGCCCTTGACTGGAATCAAATCTGGGACCCTGCAGTCCACAGACTGACGCTCTATTCACTGAGCCAAACTGGTTAGGGCTCATCAAATAAATGCTTTTTCTGCATTTATTGTAATGATCATGTGATTTCTGGCTTTTAATTCATTTATGTGATGTATCACATTTATTGATTTGTGAATATTGTACCAGTCTTCTATCCCTGGAATAAATTCTACTTGAATCATGGTATATGATATATTTAATATATTGTTTGATCTGAGTTGCTAATATTTTGTTGAGGAATTTAGCATCTATGTTCATTAAGAATATTGGCTTGTAATACCCTTTTTAGTGTCTTTATCTGGTTTCAGAATTAGGATAATGCTGGCTTTACAAAACGAGTTTGGATGTGTTTCTTCCCCTTGAATTATTTGGAAAGTTTGAGGAGGATAGGTGTTAGTTCTTCTTTGAATGTTTAGTAAAATTCTCCTGTAAATCCACCCAGACATGGACTTTTGTTTGCTGGAAATTTTTAAATTATTCTTTCAATTTCATCAGTTGTTATTGGCTTATTCACATTTTCTGATTCTTCCTGATTGAGTTTTGGAAGATTGTATGTTTCTAGGAATTTGTCCATTTCACCCAAGTTGTCCAGTTTGTTGACATATAGTTGTTCATCGTAATTGCTTACAATCCTTTGTATTTCTGGGATGTACATTATTATATCACCTCTTTCATTTCTGATTTTATTTATTTGGATCCTCTCCCTTTGTTTGTTGGTGAGTCAGGCTAGGAGCTCATCAATCTTATTTATCTTTTCAAAGAACCAGATATTGGATTTATTGATTTTTTGGTACTGATTTTTAGTGTCTATGATTTTATTTCTGTTCTGATCTTTATTATTTTCTTCCTTCTACTTCCTATAGGCTTTTCTTTCTGTTCTCTTTCTAGTTCATTTAGATTTAGGGTTAGACTAGAGGCACAGTGCACAAATTCGTGCATGGGTGGGGTCTCTCAGCCTGGCCGGCAATGGAGGCCTATCAGGGGGCCAATCCAGGAGGAGGACCCCAGGGAGGTTGGCTGGTTGGGGGGGATGCAGGGGGAGGGGCTTCTGCCCGGCTTCAGGCTGAGTGGTGCTCCCCATGTGGAAGCACACGGACCATCAGGGGGCAGCTCCTGCATTGAGCAGGCCAGTTTGATACTGCAGTGAGCATCATAGCAACCAGTTGTTCTGGTTGTTTCAGTCGTTCCACCGTTCGGTTGCTGGACTTTTATATATTTTGATAGTTTATTAGTTATTTTTCTTATTTCTTGAGGTAGGCTTGTAGAGCTATGAACTTCCCTCTCCGGACTGCTTTCACCATGTCCATAGGTTTTAGGTAGTTGTGTGTTTATTTTCACTTTTTTCTAGAAATTTTTAAATTTCTTACATGTTCATATTGTTACCCATTCATTGTTCAATAACTTGAAATTTCACTTCCATGTATCTGAGTGTTTTGAGTTTTATTGTTATCATTGATTTCTAACTTCATGCCATTGGATCTGAGAAGATGCTTGTTATTATATCAGCCTTCTTGAATTTGTATAAACTTGTTTTATGCCCTAACATGCAATCTATCTTTGACAGTATTCCATGTGTATATTCTGTTGTTTTGGGGTAATATGTTCTGTAAATATCAGTTAGATCCATGTGATCTAGTGTGTCATTTAAGGCTTCTGTTCCCTTGTTGATTTTTTTTTTGTCTGGAAGATCTATCCAGTGATGTCAGTGAGGTGTTAAATTCCCTCACTATAACTGTATTGCTATCAATCTCTCCCTTAAAGTCCATCAAGAGTTTCTTAATGTATTTGGGTGCTCCAATATTGGATACATATATGTTTACCAGGGTTATATTTTCTTGTGAATCATTCCTTTTAATATTATGTAGTGGCCTTCTTTGTCTCTTGTTATGGCCTTTGTTTTGAAGTCTATTTTGTCTAATATGGGTATTGCTACTCCAACTTTTTTCTCCTTTCAATTTTAATGGAATATATTTTTCTATCTTTTCACTCTCAGTGTGTGTATATCTTTTGTTCTGAGGTGGGTCTCTTTTAGAGAGCATATGTATGGGTCATGTTTTCTTACCCATTCAGTCACCCTATGTCTTTGACTGAACCACTTAATCCATTTACATTTAAGATTATTATTGATAGGTATTTATTTATTGCCATTTTTTTAAGGCTATGTTCCCCTCTCTCTCCTTTTATTTTTTTTAGAGCAGTCTCTTTAATATTTCTTTCATTGCTGGTTTGGTAGTAATGTTTTCTTTAACTTTTTTTTTTTGTCTGGAAAGCTTATTTCACCTTCACTTTTAAATGATAGCCTTGCTGGATTCAGTAGTCTTGGGTTTCCCCCCCCCCCTTTTTTTTTTTCATTACTTTGAGTACTTCATGCCACTCCCTTCTGGCCTGAAATGTTTCTCTTGAGAATTCAGTTGACATTCTAATGGGAACTCCTTTCTTTGTAATTTCCTCTCTCTCTCTTTCTGCCTTTAAGGTTCTTTCTTTGTTTTTAATATTTGCCATTTTAATTATGATATGTCTCGGTGTGGGTCTCTTTGTGTTTATCTTGATTGGGACTCTCTGTGCCTCCTGAATTTGTTTGACATTTTCCTTCACCAGGTTGGGGAAGTTTTCTGTCATTATTTGTTTACATGGGTTCTCTGTTTCTTGCTCATCCTCTGACCCTTCTAGTATTCCTGTAATGCAGTTGTTGTCACTGGCTTTTGCCTTGCTGAGCAGTCTGGGATTGTATCCTCAGCAGGGACCAAAACTGTGGTTTCTACTAATTACTTCAGGGAAAGACTCAAAGTCTCCAGAGAACAGCCTCTGCCTGCAGACTGGATTCAATCTGGAGTAGCCTCAAGCAATCACCCACAGGTGGGTTGAGAAGTTTTCCAATGGGGTAGGACAATTGCTTCTTCCTGAATACTAATTGTTATTCTTAATCTCTTAATGGGACTCAGAAACTCCAAATGGTGGTACAAGTGATTTTTAATAGGTAGGTCAACTGTCTTCCCCCCAGCAGATTAGCAAAGTTTTGTCTGAGAAAGATGACCTTCACAGAGTGAGGGAATAATGCAGCACAGAAACTGGGCTGTCTGCCTTTGGCACTCTAATCCCAGATCCCCTGACCCTGACTTATGTTTATACAGCTCCAGTCCACTATACCCTCCCTCTGCCAGAGCCCTAAATGAGTGGCTGCTCTCAAAATGTATGTTGGCCCTTTAAGTGGGTGCCTGCATTTCCAGCTCTCTTTCCATGGCAGACATCAACCTGCTGTTTTTCACAGCCAGATATATGTGGGGACCTTTCTCAGTTCTGGTTCCTCTGCTGGAGGTCGAGGGGGGCAGCATAGGGATTAGACCCCAGAGTTCTCAGTGGCAACCCCCTACCACTGAGATATTTCTCCAGACCTTTAGTTACTGTCTATGGAATCCCTGTCAGTCCTTTCATGCTTCTACCCTTTCTTCTAGTCTCTAGGCTCCTTTTCTGTCCTTGGTTATCATGGTTTTTCCCAACTAGTCCTCAGTTAATTTTCAGGGTGGTTCTTCTATATTTTAATTGTAATTCCAGTTTCATCTTGAGCATGTCTGTGAGCTTCCACTTACTCTACTGCCATTTTTAATCTCCCTAAAACAAGATTGTTAAAGCAGATACTTTAAAAAAGGAATCCAGTATTGCAAGACTCGGGTTTCTGGGCTCTATGATATATTGATTGACTAAGCACAAAAAATAATCAAATGAGCTTACTTCTGTCTACTAAGCTACATTGCTTCCTAAAAAAATGGAGGAGAAATGAATTGCAGTTGGTTAAGTGATAAAAGAGAGTAACTTTGAGCATCTAATAGCACTTAATCTAACTGAAATCTTTGTGGCCAACAGACAATAAAAAATCAATTAGTCCATTGTGGGCCATGTGGGAGAATGCAGAGTGTGAGAGCCCCACAAGTCAGGAGTCAGGAGTGAGCAGCAAGAGAGACAACTCCCTTTGTTCCAGAGTTCAGTGTCTTCGATTTCGCATTCTTATAGTGGCTATACCTATTTGACCACTGACTCTTTCCTAGGCATGACTGACAGGAAAGCATCTTCCTACACCACCCAGACCTTACTGGGCATGCATCTATTGTCCAGTCCCTTCTCCCAGTGATCTTTGGGGAACAGACTTAGAATGTGTTAAATTGCAGCTTCCTAGCAAGGTTGTACAAATGGCATCCCTATATGATCTAGTCTCCCTTTTACTCCTTTCCTGTTAATAATAACCTGGTTATTAACATTGTCAATACCATTATAAAATGAGTCTAAAGAAAAATGATAAAATTATACTTGTGGCTATGAAAATGCTGGTCAGTCTGTACTTCTGAAGGACACACAATAATATAGACACATGTTTAGACAGGACATTTTTGGTTATAAGTCACAGAAACCCAGTTCAGAGTTGCACAAATAAAAATAAAATAATGGAATTTCACAGGTCTGAATCTGACCTCAAACATAGTAAGACTCAAGAAAATATGTGTTAATCTTATATCTTTACTGTGGATGGGTTACCTCTTGTTTTGGGGACTTAAGGATGTTAACAGACTGCAACCCAAGGAAGGGAGCTTTTTTCTTTCAATGTTCAAATGAAAGTCCAGGAAAGTTCTGATTACACTTTCATGGTTCATTTTTGGACCATTGCCATGTCCAGGGGTATGTTATTGCTATAAATGAGAGGCAGGATTAGAAGTCAGGAGAAAGGAAGTCATGGAGAGAGAATCTTGCAGAACTGATGAACAACAATTTCCATAGCCTAAAGCAAGTAACTTTAATTTTTAATAAATAATTTTCAATCTGTCAAAAGACGATATTTAGTTAAGTACCTTTTAAAATATGAAATGTTCTGCTTTTGATTATAAGCTTTGTTTGTCTTTGGGATGTGAAGAAATCAGATATTTAATATTCTTCCAGCTTTTGAAAACTCATTTTTGTTTTTAGACAACTTCTTAATCTCAAGAAGGCTTTTAAGAGCACATTTTGTTCAGGGCTTTTACTGAATCTATTGCTTCCCTGGAAATTCTCATTCTTTTCTTTTTATGTCTCCTCTTTGCTTGTCTTCTTATGCATTTTTATTTTTTTTTTGAAAGAGTTTGCTCTACAAGGTCACTCAGTGATTTCAGAAGTCTCCAAGTGAAGGATTTAATTTTTTCAAATGTAAATGGAATTTAGGACTAGCTTTATAATTGGTTTATTTTGCTTCTGTTTTTTTCTATCCACATCCTAACTTCATATGTTCCACATCATTTTAGGTGTTAGTGATGTCATGAACTACAAACTAAAATTTTGGCAGCAATACAAAGAAGGAGCTAAATCTCTAATATACCTTGAATCTATTTGCAATTGCTAAACTAATATTTGGTAGGTGATATGAGATCTAAAAGTATAAAATATATTTACTTAGAAATGAACTCATTTAACTTATAAATTACCTTATGTTAAAAAATAAAAGGCAATGTGCATTCTGATAATTCATGGTGGGAATCGATGTTAGCAGAATATTTGTCTTGCCTAGATGAGAGCTTCCATTTTATGCTATTTGAGGTTCTTAGTTCAATTTTTAAAAGAAAAAAAAATACTTGAATGATCAAGCACATTATATAATTACTAGAGGCCTGGTGCACAACATTTGTGCACTGGAGTGGGGGGAGTCCCTCAGCCCCGCCTGTGTCCTCTCATAGTCTGGGACTCCTCAGGGGATGTCTGACTGCCGACTTAGGCCTGCTCCTGGAGTCAGACATCCCTCAGGGGCCCTTAGTGCTGCCACAAAGGTGGGAGAGGCTCCTGCCATCACCGTTGCACTTGCTAACCATGATCCTGGCTTCTGGCTGAACAGTGCTCCCCCTTTGGGAGCACACTGACCACCAGAAGGCAGCTCCTAAATTGAGCATCTGCCCCTTGGTGGTCAGTGTGCATCATAGTGATCGGTCATTCCACTGTTTGGTCAATTTGCATATTAGGGTTTTATTATATAGGATGGTACTGTAAGATAGTATAATTAGAAATATACTTTGACCAATATAAAATGTTGAGTACAGATGTATGCAAGGCTTCTTACATCAGAACTAAGAGCAGGAATACATATGGAGAGGATTGTAGCAGAAACCATGACGTCCCTATTTGAACAAAGACAATTACAAAGTCACAGCCTGGGTGGCCAAGATCCTCATGTTAGCAATACTATTCATCCCAAGATAAATCAATACCATAATAAACACTGGTAAAATAGGAATGACAATGGCAAAGAATAATACTTGCAACAATTAAAAGGCTGTCCAACATTGCTCTTCTGAAGGACAGTATTTGGGTTCCACAGCTTAGATTATGTAGTTATTGATAATAAATACAATGTTATTAAAGGTCCTACTGTATGCCAGGATTTTAGTTTGAATAGCTGGACATTTTTCTTTTATAACTACTCTATATTGTAGGTATTAGCTGATAGATGAAAAACCTGAGGTACTAACTAGTTAAGTAGTTTGCTCATACATATCCATATATAACTCAGAGGTGCTAAATTATAAGCCTAGGACTCTTTGATTTTAAAACTGATACATTAAATATCAAACAACAGCTTTCATATTTTCAATATCTATCAAGTCTTCATCAATGACAACTTGTACAATAAGCACAGGTATTTCACATTCACAATACTTGAATTATCCAATGAAATCCTACTTGAAAGTAACTATTTTTATAACGAATAAATTGAAACACATCAGCTATTTCTCTCTTCAAACAAATTACAATTAATCCAGTATCTCTTTAGGCAAAATAGTGAAAGCTCTAAAGAGAAAGATGGCCGACATGCCAGCGAGGGTCAAAAGACAGCTGAATAAAAGGTCAGACAGCAACTCAGAACTGGCTGTGGTTTACTGTTCAGCACCATTAGAATGTGGATTATCTCTTTCAAACACTTAATGGGATGTAAATTGCATATAAGATTTCTTTGCCTCAATAAAAAGCAGCCCAACAATGAGGTTTTGTACAAAAAGTAGACAGTGAGAATGTGATAAAAGAAATACTTTGACAGATCAGCTAAACATCACATACTACTGAAGGAGAAAGATTTAATGTATATAAAAGAGGTTTCAGTCCTGGTGCTAATGGATCACAGTTGTGCATTAAGAAGTATCTAACCATATGATATTTTGATTTGTTATGGAGACATTTATGGAAGGAAGGAAGGAAGGAAGGAAG
>NW_006298312.1:2411230-2415511 GCF_000327345.1 Myotis davidii
CCTGGCCAATCTGGGTGAGGGCTGAGGGCTGTTTCCAGGCTGGCGGGTGACGGAAGCTCCCACCTGCTCCTTTTTTCTTTTTTCTTTCTTTTTTTTTTTTTTCTTTTTTTTTTTTTTTTTTAGACCACAAGGATGTTAAAAATATTTTATTTTTATGAGTGGCAATGAGACAATGGGCCAAGAAGGAGGGCAAGAAAGAAGTAAAGCAGGAATAATTATTGACTTTTGCAAATGCTTTGAAATATTGTTAAAAATCTATTTGCTTTAGTCTCATTTACGAAGGGAAAGTCTTCATAGAGGAATGACTCCCTTCTGTGACAAATCATTGCCTAAAGCACTTTATCATTTATTTTCAGTATACTCACATTAATATTTCAACAGCAGTTATCTCTTAGAAGAAAATAAATTCAGAACTGAGCCCAAATATTTGCCATTAGAAGGTTGTGGAGAAGAGGAGGAACAAGTAAATGAGACTGAAAAGAAGTAGCTATTAAGAAAGTAGAAAAACCAGAAGAATGTAAATCAAGTGAAGAAAAATGTTTGGAGGAAAAGATCAATTAACTCTGTATAATGCTACTAACAGGTAGGTTGACTGTACCATTAACATCCAAATCAGGTTCTCTGAAAATTAAATTAGACACTATTGATTATACTAGCGAAAAAGTATAAACCAGAACTTTCCAGTGCATATCAGATTATTCTACTGGGGGGACAAGTTACAAGAGGATTGGAGAAGCCACTGCTGAATTTAACAATATGATTTGTGATATTATTGAGAGCAGTGTTAGTGGGTGTCATAGGTGAATATGTGACTGCAGTTGGGTTAGGAGAGGAAGAGAAAATTTAGAGACAAGAAATTCGGCAACACTCTAGAGAAATTATTCTGAAATGGTGACTTAAGAAATCAAACTGCAGCTGTGAGGTAAGTGGGGGAAATAAAATATTTGTTATTTAAGATGGGAGAATTAACAGTATGTTTGTGTGGTGGTTGATGATCCAATAGGAAAAGACAAATTGATGATTATAAGAGAATAAAGAGAGCTGCTATGGCAAAGTTCTTGAGCAAACTGAGAGAGGTTGGGACATAGAGCACATGTGAAGGGATTGATTTTAGATAGAAGGGGTATATGACCCATGGTAATAGAAGGAAAGACAGGTCCAAGGATACAGATACTGCTTGGTAATAAACATGGTGATATCAATTTGTAGGAATCCTGTTTTGTATGCCTTCAGTTTTCTGAGTAATATAGGAAGGTATTGCTGAAAATAAGCATGGAAGAGAAAATGATTTGGGTTAGAAAAAGAAGGGGGCAGATATAAAACAATGTTTATGATATAGAAGCCTTAATAAGCTAGGGTCATATAGCATTAAGTGCACACAAAATGTTCATCATCATGGATTTATAGAAACATCAGTCAAGGTGGTTATTGAATTTTTCTACAGCCACATTGACACACAGACACAAAACAGGTGAAAAATAGGTTGGGCCAAGCAAAAATGAAGAGGGAAAGGATCAAATAAGTACAAAGTGCATGCAAGAGATAGACCACAGAATTTTATCTGGTCAAAGAGAGCTATGTATCCCTCTTATCAATGGTAAGTGACAGTGAAAGTGTCATAGGTCAATAGATTAGAGGTTTTTATGGAGCTGAAAGATCCTTAGTATTGAAATATTAGAGGATGTGAATTCAAAGTGAAGGGATGGTGTTCAAACAGTAAGATTCATGAAATGGAGATTATAACAAGATCACAATTATTAGTAGAGACAAGGTTAATGGTATGACTATTTTTAAAATTCTTTATTGTTTAAAGTATTACATATGTCTCATTTTTCCCCATTCACCTCACCCTGGAAACTCCCCCCGCCCCCAGCACATGCCCTCACCCTTCTACTGTCTATGTCCATGGGTTATGCTTATATGCATGCATACAAGTCCTTTATTTGATCTTTTACCCTCCCTTCCCCTGCCTTCTTCCTAAGGTTGGCCATGCTTCTATGTCTCTGGATCTATTTTTGTTCATCAGTTTATGTTGCTCATTATATTCCACAAAAGAGTGAGATCATGTGATATTTATTTTTCTCCAACTGGCTTATTTCACTTAGATTAATGCTCTGCAGGTCCATCAATGCTGTTCCAAATGGTAAGAGTTCCTTCTTTTTACAGCAGCGTAGTATTCCATTGTGTAGATGTACCACAATTTTTAATCCACACATCTACTGATGGGCACTTAGGCTGTTTAGAAATCTTAGCTATTGTAAATTGTGCTGCTATGAACATAGTGGTCATATGTCATTTCTGCTAGGTGTTTCTGATTTCTTAGGATATATTTCTAGAAGTGGGATTACTGGGTTAAATGAGAGTTCCATTTTTAATTTTTTGAGGAAACTCCATACTGTTTTCCACAGAGGTGGCCCAGTCTGCATTGCCACCAACCTCGCCAACACTTGTGAACTGTTGATTTGTTTATGATAGTCATTTTGACAGGTGTGAGATGGTACCTCATTGTTATTTTGATTTGCATCTATCGGAAGATTAGTGACTTTGAGCATGTTTCCATGTCTCTTGACCTTCTGTATGTCCTCTTTAGAAAAGTATCTACTGAGGTCCTTTGCCCATTTTTTGATTGGATCGTCCTTTTGTTAAGTTGTATGAATTCCCTATACATTTTGGAGATTAAACCCTTATCAGATATATGCAGTGGGCTCTCTTGTTGTTTTGTTGATGCTTTCTTTTGCTGTGCAGAAGCTTTTTATTTTGATGTAGTCCCATTTGTTGATTTTCTCCTTAGTTTCCATTGTCCTAGGAGCTGAATTGGTAAAGATATTGCTATGATTTATATCTTATAATTTGCTGCCAATTCTTCTAAGATTTTTATGGTTTCCCATCTTACATTTAATTCCTTTATCTGTTTTGATTTTATTTTTGTGTATAGTGTAAGTTGGTGGTCTAGTTTCATTTTTTTGCATGTATCTGTCCAATTTTTCCAACAGTATTTATTGAAGAGACTGCTTTGACTCCATTGTATGCTCTTGCATCCTTTGTCAAATGTTAATTGAGCATGATGGCTTGGGTCAGTTTCTGAGTTCTCTGTTCTGTTCCATTAGTTTATATGTCCGTTCTTGTGCCAATACCATGCAGTTTTGATAACAATGGCTTTGTAATATAGCTTGATATCAGATATTGTGATTCCTCCTACTTTGTTCTTCTTTCTCAGGATTGCTGCTGATATTTGGAGTCTTTTTTTTATTCCATATTAATTTTTGAAGAGTTTGTTTTAGGTCTGTGAAATATGCCACTGGTATTTTAATGGGGACTGCATTGAATCTATAGATTGCTTTGGGTAGTATGGACATTTTTAAATTTTCTTTTTCTTTATTGATTAAGATATTATATATGTGACCATATGCCCCCATTGCCTCCCCACAGACATTTTAATGATGTTGATTCTACCAATCCATGACTACAGTATATTCTTCCATTTGGTTATGTCTTCCTATATGTCTTTTTACAATGTCCTGTATTTTTTTGAGTGCAGGTCTTTTACCTCCTTAGTTAAGTTAATTTCTAGGTACCTTAATTTTTTTGTTGCAATGGTAAATGTGATTGTATATTTATTTATTTATTTTTTTAGTTTCTCTTTCTGTGAGTTCATTATTGGTGAATAAAAAAGCCATAGATTTCTGGGTGTTAATTTTGTATCCTACTACTTTGCAAAATTCACTTAAGTCTAGTAGTTTTTTGATGGAGTCTTTAGTATTTCCTATGTACAATATAATGTAATCTGTAAATAATGACAGTTTAACTTCTTCTTTTCCAATTTGGATGCCTTTTATTTCTTTTTCTTGTCTGATTGCTATAACTAGATCTTTCAGTACTATGTTGAACAGGAGTGGTAAAAGTGTGCATCCCTGTCTTGTTCCTGTTCTTAGAGGAAATGGCTATAGTTTTTGTCCATTGAGTATGATATTGTCTGTAGGTTTGTCATTAAGTCTTTTATTATGTTGAGGTATGATTCCTCTATTCTGACTTTGCTGAGAGTTGTTATCAAGAAAGGGTGTTAGATTTTGTCAAATGCTTTTCCTGCATCAATTGATATTAATATGTTATTTTTTTCTCTCAGTTTGTTTACGTGATGTTTCACATTTATTGATTTGTGGATATTGTACCATCCTTGTATCCTACAAGGGGATAAAGGTCCCACTTGGTCATGGTGTATGATCTTTCTAATGTAATGCTGAATCTGATTTGGTAGAATTTTGTTGAGGATTTTAACATCTT
>NW_006298312.1:2415882-2420851 GCF_000327345.1 Myotis davidii
CAATCTTGTTTATCCTTTCAAATTCCCATCTCTTGGTTTTATGTATCTTTTGTATTCTTTTTTTGGATCTCTATGTCATTTATTTCTGCTCTGATATTTATTATTTCCTTCCTTCTTTTTACTCTGGGCTCTTCTTGTTGCTCTCTTTCTAATTATTCAAGTTATAGGGTTAGGTAGTTTATTACCATTTTTTCTTATTTTTTGAGATAGGCTTGTATAGCTATGAACCTCCCTCTCATGACTGCTCTCACTGTGTCCCATAGATTATGGATTGTTGTGTTTTCATTTTCATTTATTTCCAGGGTGCTTTTTATTTCTTCTTTGATCTCTTTGGTAACCCAATCATTGTTTAATAACATGCTATTCAGTCTACAGGTGTTTGATTTATTTTCATTGTTTTTATTGTAGTTGATTTCTAATTTTATGTCCTTGTGATAAGAGAAGATGCTTGATATGATTTCTACCTTCTTGAATTTGAAGAGACTTTGCCTGTGTCCCAATATGTGGTCTATCTTTGAAAATGCCCCATGTGCACTTAAGAAGAATGTATATTCTGTAGCTTTGGGGTGAAATGTTCTGAAGATGTCAATTAAGTCCATCTAATCTAGTGAGTCATTTAGGAGTGCTGTTTCTCTGCTGATTTTTTGTTTAGAAGATTTATCCAGTGGTGTCAATGGGGTATTAAAGTCCCCTACCATAATTGTGTTGCTGTTGATCTCTCCCTTGATATTTTCCAAAAGTTTTTTTTTTTTTAATGTATTTGGGTGTTCCTATATTGGGCGCATATAACTTTACCATAGTTATATCCTCTTGTTATATCGATCCCTTTTATTGGGCGCATATAACTTTAACATAGTTATATCCTCTTGTTATATCGATCCCTTTAATATCATGAAGTGTCCCTCCTTATCTCTTGCTATGGCCTTCACTTTGAGGTCTATTTTGTCACGTATAAGCCCTGCTAGCCCAGGCTTGTTTTCATCCCCATTTGCCTGAAATTTTTTTTCCTACCCCTTCACTATCAGTCTACGTGATTCCTTTGTTCTGAGGTGGGTCTCCTGCAGACAGCAAATACATGGGTTATGTGTTCCCATCTATTCAGCTACCCCATGTCACCTGATTGGAGCATTTAATCCATTTATTTTTAAGGCTATTATTGATAGGTACTTGTTCATTGCCATTTTTATTCTTTATGCCTGTGTTCCTTCTTCACTTTATATTTCATCTTTTTGCAGCAGTCCCTTTAGCATTTCTGACATTGCTGGCTTGGTGGTAATAAACTCTCTTATCCCTTTTTTGTCTGTGATAACCTTTCTTGGTATAGTATTCTTGGATTCAGTCCCTTGCTTTGCATCACTTTGTATATTTCATTCCATTCCCTTTTGGCCTGATGTATTTCTGTTGAGAAATCAGTTGATAGTCTAATGGAAGTTATAGGTAACTTTCTGTCTCTCTCTGGCAGCTTTTAAGACTCTTACTTTGTTCTCGCCAAAACCGGTTTGGCTCAGTGGATAGAGCGTCGGCCTGCAGACTGAGAGGTCCCGGGTTCCATTCCGGTCAAGGGCATGTAACTGAGTTGCAGGCATATCCCCGGTGGGGCAAAATGTTAACAGTGGTCAGTCATCTCTTAGGTCAGCAAAGAGAGCTGGAACATAATATGATATTTCAATGTGTTTTTTGTTATGAATTGCGTTTCAATAAAAAATTATTTTGCTCCTAGCCAGTTTTGCTCAGTGGATAGAGCGTCGGCCTGTGGACTGAAAGGTCGCAGGTTCAATTCTGGTCAAGGGCATGTACCTGGGTTGCAGGCACATTCCCAGTAGGAGATGTGCAGGAGGCAGCTGATTGATGTTTCTCTCTCATCGATGTTTCTAACTATCTCTCTCCCTTCCTCTCTGTAAAAAATCAATAAAATATATTTTTTAAAAAAGACTCTTACTGTGTTCTTAATGTTTGCCAATGTAATTATGATGTGTCTTGGTGTCAGTCTTTTTTTTTTTTTTTTGGTTCATCTTGTTTGGGACACTGTGCTTCTTGGACTTGTGTGAGTTTTTTCTTCCCAACATCAGGGATATTTTCTGTCATTATTTCATCAAACAGGCTTTCTATTCCTTGCTCAGTTTCCTCTCCTTCTTTCCCCCCTATTATGAGGATGTTGTTTCATTTCATGTTGTCCCAAAGCTCCCTTAGGCTCTCACCTGCTTTTTAAGTTTATTTTTTTTCCAGTTGCTGCTCTGCTTGCGTGTTTTTTCTACCTTGTCTTCTATCTCACAGATGTAGTCCTCAGCTTCATTTACTCTACTGTTGATAGTTTCCAGTGTGATCTTTATTGTAGCGAAGTCATTCTTCATTTATGCTTGATTCTTCTTCATTTCCTCTTGATTCTTACACATGTAGTTGAGTCTGTCTTCCATCCATTTCAGGGTCCTTATAACCATTGCTCTGAATTCTTTCTCTGACAAATTGTTTACCTTTATTTTATTTATTTCCTTTTCTGGTGATTCCTCCTTTTTTTTGTAGGGGTTGTTTTCTTTGTCTCCCCATTTTTGCTGTTTCTACATATTAGATCAAGCAGCTATGCTATCCAGATTTTTAAAATTTGTTTTATATAGATGTTTTGTGTAACTCAGTGGTGCAATCTCAGGTCTTCCATGGTAAGTATTCTAGGCATGCCCCTTACTTTTGATATTTGGGTTCTCTTGGAGTAGTTGGGTCTTGAGTGTTACTGTCCCATTTGTGAATGGATTCTCCTCTCAGGGTGTCTGATTATCTGGCTCACTCTTTTCCACATCAACCGAAAAGCACATAATACAACTCGACAAGACACTACACAGAGGGAACAAAACACGAATGTATTCATGACATTGATTACTCCAATAAAAGTGACCACCAGAGAAAAGATAATTAAGAGAGAGAGAAGAGAGCAAAAATGATATTGAGACAAGGAAAAAACATAAGAGAGAAAAGAAAAAAGAAAAAAATATATATGGGGAGAAAACAAATAAAATATTATTAAAAAATAAAAAAGTGAAGTGTTGTTCACTTCAGCCAAGTTTTAATGCCCCATGGGGGCTGGTCTAAGACTCTACTCTTGCCATTTCTCAGTTTCCTGTTAGGTAGTCAGCATCGTGTTGAAGTTCTAAGCCAGTGGTTCTCAACCTTGGCTGCACATTAGAATCACCTGGGAATCTTTTTAAAATCCTGATTTCTGGGCCTCATCCTCCGGAAATTCTGTTTCTTTGTTATGGGGTGGGGCCACAACATTAGTAACAAAGAAACAGAATTTCCGGAGGATGAGGCCCAGAAATCAGGATTTTAGAAAGATTCCCAGGTGATTCTAATGTGCAGCCAAGGTTGAGAACCACTGCTCTAAGCAATCCACAACTCCTCTGTGTCTATTGCCACAGCCTAGGTTGCAAGGAGGTGGGACCAATCTGCCCTCTTTGCCTGTTTGCCTGCTATTAGTCTTATTCACTGAAGCATCTGTTTCTGACAACGGCTTTAATTGGGAGTGTTGCGGTATTGCTTTCTGGGATTGAACAGTCCCTCCTCAACCCAGTCCCCAAGGGCTTCTTGGGGCTATTCAGAGTCTTCATTTCCTCTGCAAAGCTTGAGGCTGGATGCGGCTGCACTAGATTACCTGAGGCTGCTGAGAAGGGCTGGCTCTTCAGGAGAAAAACGGCTGCTTATGTTTGGAAGGTCCGGGATGTCTCAGTGTCAGATTCCTGGTCACCTCTTTCTGTCCTGCTCCCCTCCACATCCTCTCCCCAGCCTCCACAAAACTACATCTCCACCTGCACTGCAGCCTCGGTGAGTGATTGTAATTGAAAGGTCCTATGAACTGGGTTTAGCAAATAAAAGCAAGGATAAAAAAGAGGCAAATCAAAGGTGCAACTATTAGTTTCTCTCCTCAACCCTGCACTGTGTGGCTCGGGTAGCTCTTCAGGCTGCCTTTCTAGGTGTAGCCTCTCACGGTTGTTGCTTTAGATCTAGATTTCCCAGCTACCAGCAGCTCCCCTCCCCCCACACACACACACCTCTGCTTTGTTTTCTCCCGCTTCTCTAATCTATCACCAGTGGATTTCATGGAACCCACTTAGGTCTCCTCATTTGATTGTAATGTATAAAACAAAGTTAAAAAAAAAAAAACTGCCATTCTCTAGAGCATTATCTCAATACATTGAGATTCTGTTTCCTGGCAATTGTGGACAGTTTGGCTCAAATAAACTCAAAAATTCTTTACAGGTTTGAATGTGTTTTTTTTTTTTTTTTTTTTTTTTACGTTAACACATGGGAACATGATAGTTTTCCAGGAAAAGGGGCTCAAGATTCCAAATTTCTCTTTATTATTTTCATAATTACTGAAATCTCTCAGGGGGAGTAGGATATTAGAAGAAAGCTGTGAGCACTTTGAAATAAAATTAATTAAAAAAAAAAAGGTGAGTCTGGGCTGATGACCAGATGGCCAGCATAGATGATGAAAGGCTTAAGGGACAATGAGGTAGGTTGTTGTTGGCCTACAGTGTGGCTGATTGTTGGAAGCTCCTCCAGACACAGCTGCCCAAGAGCAATGCTTGCCCTTGTCTGTGCAGAACCTTGGTTCGCTGAAGGCATGTAGATTTACAAACAGCTGCAAATGTGCAACAACCATGGCCCCAAGGGAGTGATTGGATCTTCCCTTTAAAGACCCCAAGCTATGTAGAAACTTAGATAGGTGAGGCTCCACTGTAGAGAGATCTGAGACTCCTGGGTGAGCATCTTAAGAACCAAAAGTCCTGACAGCTTCAGGGTGAAAATTAGAAGATCCTGCATCTCTTATATTATACTTGAGGACTGGTGCATAAAATTTGTGCACTTGAATGGGGTCCCTCAGCCCAGCTTGCATCCTCTCACAGTCTGGGATGTCTGACTGATAGCTTAGGGCCTAAGCCAGCAGTGGCTAAGGAGGCGGGAGAGGCTCCCGCCACCG
>NW_006298312.1:2420942-2428153 GCF_000327345.1 Myotis davidii
CTGCTGGCTTAGGCCTGCTCCTGGGTGGCAGAGGGCAGGCCCAATCCCTAGGTGCAGCCCCTGGTCAGGCTCAGAGCAGGGCCGATTGGGGAGTTGGGGCACCGCCCCCTGTCACGCACAGAGCAGGGCGGATCGGGAGGTTGTGATGCCACCCTCAGTCACGCTCAGGGTAGGGCCGATTGGGGGGTTGGGGCACCGCCCCCTGTCATGCACAGAGAAGGGTCGATCAGGGGGTTTGGGCGCTCCCCCCTGTCATGCTGATCCCGGTGCCAGGAGGCCTCTCGGCTCCGCTGATCCCAGTTCAGGGAGGCATATTACCCTTTTACTATTTAGGATAAAGGCCTGGTGCATGGGTGGAGGCCAGCTGGTTTGCCCTGAAGGCACACCCCCTTTAGGGTGGGGGTCCCCACTGGGGTGCCTGGCCAGACTGGGTGAGGGGCTGAAGGCCATTTTCAGGCTGGCCAAGCCTCCCCTGCGACGGAAGATCCCAGCCTCTCCTTTTTTTCTTTTTTTTTCTGGGATTTATTTACCTTCTATAATTGAAACTTTGTAACCTGGAGTGGAGCTCAGAGCCAGCAGGGCTTGGCTTCTTCCATCACCAGGGGCAACCCAAGGCTCCAGCTCCGTGGCCACGACTGGCTGAAAGCAGGTATCTGGGGTTTATTTACCTTCTATAATTGAAACTTTGTTGCTTTGAGTGTAGCTTAGAGCAGGCCATGGCAGGTGGGGAACCTTGGCTTCCTCCATCACTGGAGCAAGCAAGCCTCCTGCTCGCTGCAGCTCTGTGGTTGCTGGCCACCATCTTTTTTGGCAGTTAATTTGCAAATCTCGCTGATTAGCCAATGGGAGGTGTAGCGAAGGTATGGTCAATTACCATGTTTGTCTATTATTAGTTAAGATAACTCCCAGGGCTTTAGGAAAATGGAGATATGGGAGCACTAGAATACTAAAATATACTATATATATATATATATACCTTTTCAACATATAAGTGTTTTAGTATGTGCAACTCAGCAGAATGATCAGGTTTTATTGTTGTTATTTTAAAATTTAGTTTAGTTCTGTGTAGTTTAGTGTAATTAAGTTTGGGCAGGTTATTTTGGATTATCTCTTTAGCACCCAGTTTGTGGATAACTAATTACCAACACATGAGACGAGAGAGAAAGACAGAGAGAGAGACTACAAATAATTTTCTTTTAGAATTATACAAAATAAATTATAGTTAAAAAGTATGGGTTTATTTTTAAGGTGATGTAAATGCTCTAAGAATGAATGTGGTGGCAGTCGTATATATCTATGAACATGCTAAAAACCACTAAAGTGTACACTTTAAATGGATGAATGACATGGTACATGAACTATATCTCAATAAAGCTTTTTTTAAAAAAGGAATTATACAGGAAAATATTTTTCACCATCTTTAAGTTTGATCTATAGCAGTACTCTGTAGATAATCCTAACAACATATTCTCCTGTGCTCACTCCTTAAATAGTGTATTTGAAAGAAAAAGCCAAAATTCTTAATTTTTCTTTGTATTTCTGATATATTATTACTGAGTTATTAAATTATAGTTATGGTGCACATGATGAGAAAGTTGGTTGGTACTTCATTCTAAATTAGTTTAAAGTGTTCTTGGGAATATTTTTATTTAATTTAAAAATATATGTGAGTCTTGCCTCTGTAGATCTTGAGGGTTTTTTTTGTTTGTTTTTAGTTCTATGTCTTCCTTCAGCTCTTAGCACAGATCTCAATAAATATCTATTAAATGACAAACTGAAAACAAATGACCTTCAATATTTGATTGGTAGTTTGAAACTGCAATAATTGTTTTGACATGAACTCAAAAAAACAATTTATGCAGTTTTGTACTCACAGACAACCAAACAATGACAGAATAATATTACTCTTTGTGTTTTGTTAAGGAAAAAGTATGTTCTCATCAGTCAGTTCAGTTTCTGTGCTAGACTTTTGAAGTTACATCAGTGTATTCAATGAACACTGAAATGACAATTACAAATATTTAAATTTGAAGTAAAGTCTCTCATTTAACAAATATGCATTCATGTTTGACTCCTCTGAATTTAGAATTAAAATAAAATTGATACCAACATCAACCAAGACCGCGATGTTGGTATTCCTTGAATGCAAATACCATAAATACTCATTCAGCTTTGCCTGAAAAAATGGAGCTCACATTTCTACATTATAAAAAGGGCTTCAATGCAACAGAGCAATTCCCCCAGGCTTGAAAGGTTCAGACATTTGAATTTCTCTGCCCCTTCTCAGGACTTATAGAATGTTCTCCCTTTGCCCAGAATCATCTGACCAGGAGCCAAATGAACATCAGATTTATTTAAGGGTCTAATTAGACCCTAGGTTTTATTGTTGATTTCATTTTACATGTTAGCAGCATTGATCCTGTTTCTCTGCTGCCACCTTCCCTCACTTATTTATTTGTACCAGCTGAATGTGGACTGATTGATTTTTGATTCTGTACTTTAGTGTTGTTGTTATTTGTCTCTGTAGATAATCCTAACAACATATTCTCCTGTGCTCACTCCTTAAATCCGGTTGCCTAACTATCAGTACTTTGTATTTTATACATGGGCTTTCTTTAGAGCATGGGAAGGAAATAGGAAAATAGGATTATATCGTTGGCAAATCCCTTCACTAGCATTGTAATTTCTCTCCTCCTGATTTCTTCCTTATTTTCTCTCCTGTGTGAGTTTCTCCTATGTACAAACCACCGTAGTCTACGAAGTACAACAGGGAGAATTTGCAGCAGCCCAGTAATAAAGGAGTTTCTGCTGTTTTGAGAAACAATAGAGTTCTACATAAAACCCACAGTTTAAGGACACCTAGGTAGGAAGAGAGAGAGAAAAACCAAAAACAAAAAAACCTCATGATGGTGGACAAAGGAGGAGAACCTGCTAGATGATGAGGGAGTTTCCATTTTTCCATTGGAATGCAAAGGGAATGTGACTCCTTTGAAGTTCCATGCCAGGAGTGGTAATCTCCATGCTGTTTTCTGTCTTTATGTTTCATTTATTTATGCCCTATTTTAAACATTTACAATTAATTTTTAAAATTAAATAGTATACAAAAGCTTGAAATGAAATAAAAGTGTTTCCTATCTCTTTTTTGAATATATTTTTTATTGTTGATAGTGTTACAGATATTTCCCATTTTCTCCCCCTTCCCTCCTTTCTTCCCAGCCCCTACCCACCAGTATTGCCCATGTCCATGGACTATGCATATAAGTTATTTGGTTTATTTTTTTCTTGTCCCCTCAACCACCTTGAAGTATGTCAGTCTGTTCCATGCCTCCTTGCTTCGGTTCTTATTTTGTTGGTCAATCCCTTTATTCATTAGATTCCACAATTAAGTGAAATCATGTGATATTCCTCTTTCTCAGTTTTGCTTATTTTACTTAGCATAACATTTTCCAGGTCCATCCATGCTGTCACAAAGGGTAAGAGATCCTTCTTTTTTTACAGCTGCATAGTATTCCAGAATGTGAATGTCCCACAGCATTTTTATCCATCCATCCACTGATGGGCACTTGGTTTGTTTCCAAATCTTAGCTATGGTAAATAACACTGCTATTGATACCCCAGATGGCAAGCTCAAACTCTCCTTATGGGTTCTTGTCCTAAGCAGTTTGAAAAATAAAATTCAAGGACTGAAAGATTTTAAGCAAAGTGCAGAAGTTTATTTCAAGCGTATACAAATTTCCCCTGGGGAGGGGTCCACAAAATGGGAGAGTCCTCTCTCTTTCTAAAATAAGAAAAGGCACTATTTTGAGTCTCTTTGTCTGTGGGTTTATAATCACTGGTAGCTTCTATGTATTGCAGATGCTACTTTCTAATTAGACCCTTCTTTATTTTATGTCCCTCGTGACTTCCTAATAGCCACTTTCCTCCCTTTCCCTGCACGGTATCAGTTTCCAAGTTTCAAAGATCAATTGGTGCCCCCTCTTCTTATTCTCCTTATCTTGTAACATTCCTCCGTCCTCTATGTATGTAAGATAAACAAGCTGGTGGCTTGGAGCTGTCTCTGCCCATCACAAATGCATCCCTCTTCAATAAACCCCCCTTCCCTAAAACTGCCTCTCCTGTCTCTAAAATCCTTCCACTATGAACATAGGGGTGCATATGTTCTTTCAGATTAGTGTTTTAGGGCTTTTAGGATATATCCTCATAAGTGGTATCACTGGGTCAAACTTAAGTTCCATTTTTAACTTTTTGAGGCAACTCCATATAGTTTTCCATAGTGGCTGCACCAATATACATTCCCACGAGCAGTGAACTAGGACTCCCTTTTCTCCACATCTTCTCCAGCACTTGTCAATTTTTTTTTAATTCTTTATTGTTCAAAGCATTACATATGTCTCCTTTTTTGCCATTGGCCGCTTCCTGGCTCTTCCCACCCCGAGCACATGCCCTCGCCTACCTACTGTCCGTGTCCATGGGTTATGCTTATATTCATGATACAAGTCCCTTATTTGATCTCTTACCCTCCCTTCCCCAGTTCCCTCTGAGGTTGGTCAGTCTGTTTAATGCTTCTATGTCTCTGTATCTATTTTTGTTCATCAGTTTATGTTGTTCATTATATTCCACAAATGAGTAAGATCGGGTGATATTTTGCCAGGAGCCAGTCCATCCTTGCTGTTTCAAGGGACCTGGCACTCTAGCCAGGTTCTGTAGCCATGTTCCCTCGCTAGGTTCTCCAGCCAGGTTCTGTCCAGGTTCTCCACCCAGGTTCTGTGTCCATGTTCTCTTGCTAGGTTCTCCAGGTTCTCCAGCCAGGCTCTGTAGCCATGTTCCCTCGCTAGGTTCTCCAGCCAGGTTCTGTCCAGGTTCTCCAGCCAGGTTCTCAACCTCCCCATCCCACCTTCCCTCTGAGGTTTGAGGGTCTGTTCTGTGCTTCCATGTCTCTGGATCTATTTTGTTCATCAGTTTATTTTGTTCATTAGAGTCCACATATGAGTGAGATCGTGTAATACTTGCCTTTCTCTGACTGGCTTATTTCACTCACTTAGCATAATGCTCTCCAGGTCCATGCTGCTGCAAATGGTAAGAGTTCCTTCTTTTTACAGCAGCATAGTATTCCATTGTATGTACTACAGTTTTTAATCCACTTATCTGCTGATGGGCACTTAGGCTGTTTCCAAATTTTAGCTATTGTAAATTATTCTGCTATGAAAATAGGGCTGCATATATCCTTTCTGATTGGTATTTCTGATTCCTTGGGATATATTCCTAGAAGTAGGATTCCTGGGTCAAATGTCAATTCAATTTTTAATTTTCTGAGGAAACTCCATACTGTTTTCCACAGTGGCTGCAGCAGTCTGCATTGCGCCAGTAGTGTACAAGGATTGAGGGTTCCTTTTTATCCAAATCCTCCACTGCACTTGAAGTTTGTTGATTTGTTGATGTTAGCCATTCTGAGAGGTGTGAGATGCTACCTCATTGTCATTTTGATTTGCATCTATCAGATGATTAGTGACTTTGGGCATGCTTTCATATATTTCTTGGCTTTCTCTATGGCCTCTTTAGAAAAATGTCTTTTTAGGTCCTTTGCCCATTTTTTTGATTGGATAGTTTATATTCCTTTTGTTAAGTTGTATGAGTTCCCTATAAATTTTGAAGATTAAACCCTTATAAGATATATGCAGTGGGCTCTCTTATTGTTTTATTGATGTTTTCCTTTGCTGTGCAGAAGCTTTTTATTTTGATGTAGTCCCATTTTTTTTTCTCCTAAGTTTTCATTGTCCTAGGAGCTGTATTGGTATAGATATTGCTACAACCTGATATTTTGCTGCCTATGGATTCTTTTAAGATTTTTATAGTTTCCCATCTTATGTTTAAGTCCTTTATGCATTTGAATTTGTTTTCATGTATGGTGTAAGTTGGTAATCTAATAGTAGCTTCTTCTTTTTTTTTGCATGTATCTGTCCAATTTTCCCAACAGCATTTATTGAAGAGATTGTCTTGACTTCATTGTATGCTCTTTTTTTCTTTGTCAAATATTAATTGAACATAATGGCTTGGGTCAATTTCTGGGTTCTCTGCTATGTTCCACTGGTCTATATGTCTGTTCTTATGCCAGTACCAGGCAGTTTTGAGAACAGTGGCTTTGTAGTATAATTTGATATCTGGTATTGTGATCCCTCCTACTTTGTTCGTCTTTCTCAGTATTGCTACAGCTGTTTGGGGTTTTCTTTTATTCCATATACATTTTTGGAGAGTTTGATTTAGGTCTGTGAGTACTGAGTTTGTGGAGGTTGGAGAGAAGCTGTGGAGAGGAGCAGGACAGGGAGATTCTTTCTTTGTCTTTAACCTTTGCAATTTTAATCATGATGAGTCTAGGTTGCTGGTGGCTAATTCCAGCGTGTCATAATAAATGCAGAAGTCCTCAAAAGGTTGATGGGCTTCTATATATTCAGCAAGGCTGAATGCATGTATTGCCTGCTGGAATAGCTGAAAGCATTTCCCCAAACCTAAACTTCTGCATATATTATTGCCTGCTACTGGAACAGCCAAAGGCAGTTTCCCCCAAACCTGACAAGGCCTACTGTATACCAAACCTTAACCTCTGATATGTATATCTGCTTTGCTTTAGGGAAATTTGTGTTAATAAAGAGCAAGGGGTCCAGAGACTCGGAGAACTTGGCTACTGAAGCTAAGCCCTTCTCTGCTCCTCCAAAATGTCTTCCAAATTTATATTTCATGTCTAGTCTCTTTATTAATTTACGTGCAGCCCTTCTCCAGATTCCGGAACCCTTCTAGATGCTGAGAAACACCCCAGCACTACGTGTGGGTCTCTTTGAGTTCATCTTGATTAGAACTCTCTGTGCCTCCTGAATTTTTGTGACATTTTCCTACACCAGGTTGGGGAAGTTTTCTGTCATTATTTCTTTACATGGGTTCTCTGTTCCTTGCCCATCCTCTGCCCCTTCTGGTATTCCTGTAATGCAGATGTTGTTATGTTTCATGTTGTCCCAGAGTTCTCTTAAGCTATTTTCTTCTTTTTAAATTATTTTTTTTCAAGTTGCTGCTCTAATTGTGTATTTATTTCTATCTTTTCTTCCAAATCACTGATTCGTTCCTCTGCCTCATCCAATCTACTTCTAATCCCTTCCATTGTGTTCTTCATGTTGGATATATCATTCTTCTTTTCTGACTAGCTCTTGTTAATAGCCTCTCTT
>NW_006298312.1:2428165-2438902 GCF_000327345.1 Myotis davidii
TCCCTTTTCATGCTATTGTAATTAGCACTGAGTTCTTTAAGCATTTTTATAACCATTGCTTTCAACTCTGTGTTTGATAGTTTTCTTGCCTTCATGTCATTTACTTCTTTTTCTGAAGTTTCCTTCTTTTCTCTCATTTTTTTTCTTTGTCTCCCCATTTTAGTTGTCTCTTTGTTTTTGCTTTTATATTTTAGATATAATTACTATGCCTCCTAGTCTTTGTGGGATGGCCTTATGTAAAAAAGTGCTTTGAGGGTTCCAGTGGTATAGTCTCTTTGTTAACCTGAACTGGATGCTCTATAAATGCCCCTAATGTGCTCGTTTGGGTTCTCCTATTATAATTCGGACTTGATTATTTTTGTCCCATTTGTGGGAGGGATCTCTGCTCCGACTTGCTGCCAGTGATGTTCAACCCCAATATTGTCCTGCCCACTCTCCAATGTTTGGGTACTCCTTAGCCCAGAGGCTGGGTCTGCCTTGAATCTCACACCTTGTTTGACCCTGTTCTGAGCTGTACTTCCTTCCCTTATAGAGCTGGTCCCACAGGTGTCAACTGTAGGCACTTGGGGTCCCACTGCCATTTGCCTTGCTAAGCAGTCTAGGGTGGTATCTGTGGTAGGGACCCAAGCTGCTATTTCTAATTACATCAGCCTACAGAGAACTGCCTGCACCTGCAGAGTGATTGGATTAAGTATGGAGTAGCCCTAATTAATCATCCATAGGTAAGTGAGAGATTTTCCAACAGGGTGGGACATTGCTTCTGCCTGGAGGGTAATTGTTATTCCCAGTCTCTTAATGGGCCTCAGTGTGTGGCAAGGGATTTTCCCCTAGGTCTGTGGTCGGGAAACTGAGGCTCTGGAGCCACATGTGGCTCTTTGGCCCCTTGAGTGTGGCTCTTCCTAAGCCTTAGGAGTACCCTAATTAAGTTAATAACAATGTACCTACCTATATAGTTTAAATTTAAAAAATTTGGCTCTCAAAAGAAATTTTAATCATTGTACTGTTGATATTTGGCTCTGTTGACTACTGAGTTTGCCGACCACTGCCCTAGGTCAACAGTCTTCCCCCCAGGCAAAATGGCATGATAGCAAAAGTTTGCCTGAGAAAGATGTCCTTTGCAGTGTGAGGGAATGATTCAGCACAGGACACCGGTGTGTCTGCCTTCCACGTTCTAATCCCAGATCCTCTAACCCTGACTTTTTCTCACACAGCTCCAGTCTACTCTGCCCTCCCTCTGCCAGAGTACATGGTGAGTGGCTACTCACAGAATTTTTTGTGTTGGCCCTTTAAGAGGGTGTCGGCATTTCTAGCTGTCAGACAGCAACCCTGCTGTTTTTCACAGCCAGATATATGTGGGCACCTTTCTCAGCCTGTGCTCTTTGCTGGGGCCCCAGCTTGGGGATTAGACCCGAGAGCTCTCAGTGGCAACCCCCTGAGATATTGCTATGGAACTTCAGCTGTTATGTGTGGAAGCTTGGCCATCTCTTCCACACCTCTGCATTTCCTTCCAGTCTCTATAACATTTCCTTTCCATCCTTTGGTATCAAGGTTCTCTCTACTTGGTCCTAATGTGATTTTTTTACCCTGGTTCTTTTGTATTTTATTTGTAATTCAAGTTTGGTTCTGGGAGCATGTCTGTGGGCTTCAATTTTTCCACTGCCAATTTTAATCCCCCAATGTGTTTCCTATGTCATCCATCATACCCAGTCTTGCATTCTAGAGACAAACTTCTAAAAATATTTATTTACATAAAAATAAATCACTCTAAATAAATTAATCTTCCAATTTTTATGGACTAAATTGTGTCCTCTGAAAATTCACATGTTAAACCCCAAGCCCCCAAATATGACTGTATCTGGAGATAAGATCGTCAAAGAAGTAATGAATGATAAATGAGGCCATGAGAGTAGAAACCTAGTACAATATGTCTAGTGACCTCTAAGAAAAGAAAGAGAAACTGGCAATGAGTTTACACAGAGAAAAGGCCAAGCAAGACCACAGTGAGAAGGTAACCATATGCAAGCTATGGAGAGAGGTCTCAGAAGAAACCAACACTGAGGAATACCTACACCTTGACTCCAGCTCCAGAACTGTGAGACAATCCTATATAATAAAAGGCTAATATGCAAATAGACCAAACAATGGAATGACTGGTCGCTATTATGTGCAGTGACCACCAGGGGGCAGAAGCTCAAAACAGGAGGAGCGCTGCTCAGCCAGAAGCCGGGCTCACGGCTGGCGAGCACAGCAGTGGTGGCGGGAGCCTCTCCTGTCTCCGAAGCAGTGCTAAGAAGCAGAAAGTCCGGCTTCTGGCTAAGTGGCACTCCCAGCAGGTGGACATCCCCTGAGGGGTCCCAGACTATGAGAGGGCACAGGCCAGGCTGAGGGACCTCCCCACCACCAATGCACGTATGTCGTGCACTGGGCCTCTAGTAAATTTATATTGTTAAGCCACCCAGTCTGTGTTATTTTGGTATGATAGCCCTAGCAAGCTAATACACATGTGATTAACTATTCAATCACTACAAAATATTTGTGGCGAAAAGTAAAACTCTTTCTAATCCACGTCTCCTGGTTTTCTTCTAAAGGAAACAATCTTGTCAGATAATTGTGTATTCTCTAAAGGCGACTACTTCTACATGTTTTTATATTTGGCAATTTAGTAATCAAATTCATATCTCTAAATAGTATGATTCTGCAGTTTCTTGATTTAGCAATATTAGACTTTTTATATTAATTTTCTACTATGATTAATGAGGCCTGGTTTATTGCCCTTCTCACTCTTCTTTTCCCTCATACCAAATAATTATACCAGCATTCCAAATTCTTTCACCAGTCCACTCTGCAACTTGGTACATGTTGCAGTTCTTTATTATTCATTAAGCATAGCATGTGCAGCTTCCACTTAGGGACATAAAAGTAAACTAGTGGAGAAATCTATGGAAGGGATTGCTTCTGCATTTTGTGGTGGGAGCAGAGCAGCTATCGATCATAGGGTTTAGAATCGGGGAGAAAAGATGGATTGGGATAGGAGAAAGTAAGGTTAAAATATAAGACATTTCTTTCACTAGTTCTTTTATTAATCCTCACTTGAAAATATTGTTTCCATTGATTTTGTAGAGAGAACAAAAGGGAGTGGGAGATACAGAGAGAGAGAGAGAAATATTGATGTGGGAGAGACACATTGAATGATTGCCTCTCACATATGTCCCAATCAGGGCTAGGGATGGAGCCTGCAACCGAGGTACATACCCTTGACTGGAATTGAACCCGAGATCCTTCAGTCCTCAGACTGACACTCTACTGATCCAAACAAGCTAGGCCTCTTTCACTAGGCTCTCAGGTTTTTCATGTATTTTCCTCTCTTTTTCACTACTTTGATTTGCTTGGGCATGCTCATTTAACTTCATAAGCAAAGTGGCACGTTTTCTGAGACCACCTTACTCTTTGCTGATAGCTTTGCTGTACATAGGATTCTAGACTGAAAAACATTTTCTTTTATAACTTAGAAGATACTGCTTCATGGTCTTTGAAAGTGTTGCATCCTAGAAATCTGAAATTTGATTCCAGTCTAGTGTTTCTTTCTCTGTGAATGAAGTATAGCTTTTTGTACAATAATCATGTTGTGTTCTTTCTTCTGAAGTCTAGTTATTCTTTGTTATCTATAGTAATAAAAGCATAATATGCTAATTAGACTGGACATCCTTCCAGGTGCCTGTAGTGGTCGGAGGGAAGCCTGGGTCCTGGGTGCCAGAGAGAAGCAGGTTCTGGCACCTGGGGTGGAAGGAAGGCCTGCTCTTTTGGTGCATTGGGCCTCTAGTTTATTTATATTTAAGAATGAGGTTAGTAGAAAAGTGTATTGGGGTTTTATACACAAGAACAACATCTGTCACATTACCTTGGGGTGAGCTGGTTAGCTACGACATGTTCTTCTGAGTGACACCTAAATGCCAAAAAGCCAAGATAAAGACTGCTTCAGGTTGCCCCAATTCTACCCAGAAAGTTTAATTTATTTAGGAAAGAACACTATCATTTTTGGCTTATAGATGAGTGCCTATCTATTACCTGGAAGACAGAGATTATAGGAAATTATTCCCTGTGGAAATCTTCAACAACTTCAGCCCTATTTTTCACTTCTTCATACTACTCTCATATCATTGTCTTAGAATCCTCCTTTCCAGGGATATTACCTGCGCACAGGGATTCTCTCTTCTGTTATAGCTCTCTCTACTTTTATGTCAAAAATGCACTTATTATTATTTGCTTCATCAACACTTTCCAGCTGCATTTAATATTTCAGAAACTTGCTGAAATCTCTCATCCTTTAATGCCTTAATCTCTGATCTTTGTTTGGTTTTAATAACATTTATAAGATTTTTTAGTATAGTTTTATAAGAGGGAAAGCATGTGTGTGTGTTCTCCTAGCTATATAATTTCAAGATTTGTGGAAAAGATATCTTTGTGGTTTAACAAAATGTGACTAAGAGTTCCAACTGCAACATAGGCTAGATAGCACGACTGAAGTTTACAAGTATTTATTGAGAATGGTTATGTGGCATTCATAGAAATGTAAGAGATGAAAATATTAATAAAATATCATTTATATTATATACAGGAGAATTTATCATTAGGGAGGGGAGAAGAAAATGTAAACAAAGTAAAATGCAATAATGCAGATTCTATGACAAAAAAAAAGTTGACTCATTTACCTATTTATTATTTTTATTTTTTGTAGAGTTCAGCCATGTTATGGAATGGAACTGATGGGTTTTACTAAAAAAATAATATTTCATGGAAGATGTGACTATTAAGATAGAAATATTTATTAATTCAGATGAGCAAGCAAATAGATGGCTATAATGGGGGAAACATGTCACTCTGGCACATAAATTCCTTAAATATATTCTCAAACTGCCTCTGAAGTCTTCTTCCACAACTTCCTCTGACATGCTAACCAAAGCAGAAAAGGCATTGTTCCTGAGAGTGGGGAAATAACATTTTTATAGAGCACCTAAGTATGACTGGCTTATTTGTATTTACCCAAAATTCACAAGTTTCAACTAACTGGTTGAAGTCCTATGCTCCAAATGATAACATATTTGCAAAACAGTACAAACATCTATCAATATAAATGAAGTTCACATAATCATGATAACTCATCTAGACTCAACCTACACTTGAAGAGGCATTATCGCCATAAATCATGCCCACTAACATTCCTCCACCACTATATGATTGACTCAAAAAAGTTGACTCATTTACCTATTTATTATTTTTATTTTTTAAAACTCTTTGTATGTGGCAGACACATTGACTGAACATTTTGTTTAGTTTTTTAAAAGACTAACATCAATATTTTTTCTTTTTATAGATAAAGAAATTGAAGCGTCATATGTGTGAGAAAGCATAGAAGATTTTAAAATTCTTAAAAGAAAGGTTAAATATTTTTGACCTTTCACTTCCCAACTCTTAAGCCTTTGTAATTAATTCTTGAAATGAATCCCATGATTCTACCCTTCATTCTTACCGATCATTCAAAGCCAAACTCATATGCTATCTCCTCACTGAAGCATTATGTGATCACCCCAGTCCAAATCCCTATAACTGCTATAAGGCTTTTCAATATCCTTAAGGAATTTAGGACAAATACTTTTCATTTAGTTTCTCATTTACTATTCTCATCCTCTGGGGCAGTTTTTAGATTCTTTGAGAAAGAAACATGTTGTGTTCATTATGTTCTGTTCTTCGAGTTTTGTGCCCCAAAGCAATTAAGAGGTTCCTTGGAGAAGCTGTGTTGCAATTGCAGGAAGCATATAGCACTTGAAGGCCCAAGAGGCACTGAAAGTGCTAATGTAGTGCTTAGCATGTAGAAAATGCTCAATAAATATTAGCTGTCATTGTTATTATTCATTTGGCTTGTTCTCTATATAAAGTCACATATGAAGAACCTCCTGACATCATATTTGAAAAAGATTTTAAAGATAGCACAGCAAAATTAGTGGTTTTTTTTTTTAACTTTTAAATCTGTGTCACTAGCTAGTTCATATTCTTTCTTATTTCACTCTTTGCTGTCAAAGTCTTCATGTTTTTTACCTCATTAGACTGGAAACTCCTTGAAAGGAAAGAACTTTACTTTTTTAGAAAATGATTTTATCTCTTACAATGCCTAGCATGCTTCTTTAAATACTATAGAAGAGAAACAAATTTGTTTGTTTTTTTAAAAGGGTAATAAATGCATTTAGCAAATACTGTCTTGTACCACTATTCATCTTGTGATTTGTCCTTGACTCAGAACAAAGGTGTTTAATGCTCTGCACACAATAGGTTCCTGACTTCTTTATGAAGACAATAGGCTTTTAGAGGTTTACTGGTTCCATTAAAATACAAATTGACCATAAATAGATGAAGTTGAGCTATTTTTTTTTTTTCGTGAATGAAATCTGTGGTGTCTATGTGGAGGACAATTAAACCAAAGTCACTTGAAACCATACAAAAAAAGTTCAAATGGAAAACACATTTGATGGCTCAAATGCTCCTTAATCAATGAGTCAAAAGGATGTGATTTTCCTGTCAGATGACATGTCATAAAAATAAAATGGTGGCAATGCTGACACTTTATATTTTGAATAAGCACAAGAGCATGAACCCAATTTCTGTTTAAATATCTCACATATACAAAAACTTTTGCATAGTTGACCAATGGAATTTACCTACACATTCCAAAAGAGACGAACTCACTGCAGTCAAGACTATTGAATAGTTATCTCTTTGATTCTATCACATAGAGATCAAAGTACAATGCAAAATTTGAGATTATTTTAGTTAAAAGGACAAAAATACTTTATATGTAATAAATATATTTATTTACGGTAACACTAGCATTACAATTCCTCCTCTTCTTCAAAGGTAAACTTCCTTTTGTATATTTGGAGAGCAAGAGCCTTCTTTCCTTTTCTTTTCTTTCTTTTTTTTTTTTTTGTAATAGCCTTTTGAATGCCCATTTCTGACTTGCCACATGGCAACCATTGCTCTCGGTTGGGTTCTCCCAGATATTTCCAGGTCCACTAGAGGCTATATATACATTCTCTGCTGAAGATAAAATATGGAAACCTGTTTTAAATTTCCCTAGTGGATAGGAAAAAACTGGAGTGACTCACACATGCCCTCAAGGGCCCTTCCTTGAGAATTCTCAACACCACCACCATACAAGGCTACATTAGTACATGAAACTTGACTGAAGAATTGGGAGTTGCTGAATGGAGTGACAATATAAAAGGTAAAGGTAATTGTGATAATTTCAAAGACACATATCCTAGATCTTAGCCTTCCCAAGGCCTAACCACTTCTGAGAGTGTTCTTTCTTCAAACCTCTATGTTATAAATATCCATTTCTTTCTTATAAGCTTTAAGGAAATACACAAGGAATGTTTTAACTTTAGGTTAATTCTTCTTCCTGCACATGAAAATCTCTGGACAAAATAATCAGCAGCAGTAAATAACCAAAAGTCTAAGTTATTAATTCTAGAATACATGGGACAGGGTGGGGTAAAGTGGTTTTTTAAAATAATGTTGTCCAGAATGAAATCTGGATTCCATTAATTTATTCCAGTCAATGAAAGTGTTGTATAGCCCTCTTTATTCTTTCTGGCCACCTGGGACACACACACACACACACACACACACACACACACACACACACACAGAAACCAAACTCTCCAACAAAAAAAAATATTAAATCCCAGAGAAGTAAAATATAGATCCAGATTAAAGAGAATATTTTCCCTAAACCTATATATATAAAACCCTAATATGCAAATAGATCAAACAGCAGAACAACCAAACAACCAGTTACTATGACATCCACTGACCACCAGGGGGAATGTGCAGAACATGGTGGGTGTTGGCCATGGCAGGAAGGTGGAGGAGGTGAGCGGGGGCGCCAGACCACGGCCGGGCACCAGTTGCTGTCATCAGGGTGAGCCTCTGGTGATAACTGAAAATTCTTTGCTCCCATGTGCTGTGGTCTGGCCCGGCACTCATACCTGCTGCCAGCGCTGGCCTCACTCATACCTGCTGCCAGCGCTGGCCTCACTCGCACCTGCTACCGGTGCCAGAGCCGCATCTTGCACCCACTTGGCACTTGGCACCGGCCCCAATCACTCGACATCAGTGTGTGCGAGTGGCGGCTGCCAGCTGCAATCGGCCCTCCAGGGCTTCTCCACCTCCCCCTGTCCTGAGGGGTGATCGGGACCAGCAGCCGCCTCTCACACCCACTGCCAGCGAGCTGCAATCGCCCTCCAGGGCTTCTCCACCTCCCCCTGTCCTGAGGGGTGATCGGGACCAGCAGCCGCCTCTCACACCCACTGCCAATGATGGCCCTGCTCGCACCCGCAGCCAGTGCCAGAGCCACTGCTCGCACCCGCTGCTGGCCCCGGGTGCTCCTGAGTGCTTCTCCATGTCACCCTTCTCCTGAGGGGCAATCAGGGCAGCAGCTGCTGCTTGCACTGGCTGACAACACTGGTCCCACTTGCACCCAGGGCTGGCGCCAGCCCCAATTGCTCTGTTCTGTCAATGGGTGGGGTGCAATTGGGGCCGGCGCCATCAGCGAGTGGGAGCGGTGGTGGCAGTGGGGCTGCTGGCAGACAGGGGATGGGGGCTGCAGTGGGAGGAGCCAGGCAGGAGTGCGGAGGATGAGCCAAGACCCACCCCTGTGCCCATCACAGTCTCGCAGCCCACAGTTCCTTTCAAGATCATGAATTTGTGCACTGGGCACCTAGCACAATATAATATTCAAAGGCTCTTCCCCCAGGGAGGATAAAGCTTTTCATATTTTTTAAAGGTAGTGTTGTGGACACCTCCTGCTTTTTTGTTTGTTGGTTCGTTTGGTTATCCTCCTGTTTCTAAACCGTGCTTAGAAATCTACAAGTGCATAACATAAAAAGCTTAATGCTGCACTTTGCTTTCAAGCAGAAGGCCTTCTGGTTTTTGATATCTTCCTCTGGCTAAAAAATGTCTTTAAAATGACCACTTTTCTAAACTTAAAGCAGGGCCACACCCCAAAGCAGTGGCTTTTCCTCATTATGACTGTATAAATTAATGGAAGACAATATGAAGAATTGTTATTCTCCTACTGAGGCCATCCCTGCTTGTGTGTGTGTGTGTGGGGGGGGGTGCACAGTCAGGAAGAAAATAAATCAAAATATTGTCTTAAATTATTGCTAATATTTACACCCACAAATTGATGATATAAAAACATGAAACTATTTCTCATTAAAACTATATTCATTAGTTAAAACAAATAGACATGAATAGAAAGATGCATACCAAATGTTTCTCTCCCCACCCCCCCACATTATCTCCTTCTATGTATGGGTTTATATAAAGCTAACAACTTTAGGGAATGAAAGTAAATTCAATGTATAGTCTATACTGTTAGTAAATCCATTCTGGAAAAAGATCTATAAATATGGAAAAAAAACTTGACAACATAAGTAAACAGGATCCTCACAATCTGTGTAACTGCAGTAATAAAACGGTAAGAGAAGAATTACTCTGGATTACTAATAAAGCTGTGTGGAGTCAGAAAACAAAGCAGCATAAAGAACATGATGTTTTGGAGGGATATATTTTATACAGTGCAATGCACAGATTGTAAGTGTGCAATTTGACAAAGAAGTATAGAAATCTCAGATATACAGTTAGATAAACTTTGAGAAATATATATTCCATGTAACCACCAACCCAACCAAAATGCAAGACATTTTCATTGAAAGGTAGTAGAATATGCCATCCTCAAATATGCCTCTTCAGGATACTGATTATTTTGAGTGGTGGGCACTTGAGAAGCAGCAAATGCAGGGAGAGGCTTTCTCTGAATGCTGTTTATCTGCCTAAAGACAGATCCTCCAAAAGGAACTCTATTGTCATAAATCCCTGCCCTGGGAGTTTCATTAACTAGGGAAAATGGACTCATCACAGGAGAGGAGACTAGAAGTCGATACCACACCCAGACAAATTGTCACAAACTATCATACCTCCTATCTGTTCTTCTAAGGACCAATTTCATCTTTCCTAAAAATCATTTACTCTCCCCTAAGAGGTCTATATCTCTTCTCCCCTTTCCTATTAAGATGGCATTTAAGCCTGAATTCTAAGTCACCTCCAGGAGTTACTCATTTTTTTCCTAGCTATCTCCCATGTGTACATAAGGTATACATGTTAATAAACTTGTAGGTTTTTGTTGTTTTTGTTACTCTATCTTTTAATATAGGGGTCTCAGCTAAGAACCAAGAAGGATAGAGGGAAAATTATGTTTTCTCTCCTACATCATTATCACAGTAAGTTTGCTCTTACACTTTCTGACCAATCCCGGCCGTCTCACCACCACTGTTTTGATTTCATTGTTACAGCTTAGTTTAAGAGCTTAGGTTTTTGAATTACAAAATCTAGGAGCAAATTTCACCTTCTGATACACTGGAATAAGCAAGTTGCTTAGTCTTTGAGCCTTTTTTTAAATAACAGGGACACTGATATGTCTACATTACAAGTATTTGTGCAGATTAAATTTACTCACATTTCTAAACTATTAGTAGAGTGTTTGGTAGACGTACACTGCATAGGTAAGGAGTAAAGCCTTCACTTTAGACAAATTAAAGAAAAACAGGGGTAAGAGATGGAATGCAATGTGTCTCCTAGAGTATATGCTTTTGGGGAATGGAACGGGAGAAAAGGAGGTAG
>NW_006298312.1:2439150-2445969 GCF_000327345.1 Myotis davidii
AGCACATGCCTGGGTTGCAAGCTCAGTCCTTAGTAGGGGGTGCCAGGAGGCAGCTGATCAATGATTCTCTCATTATTAATGTTTCTATATCTCTCTCCCTCTCTCTTAATCTCTGAGATCAATAAAAATATAGTAAAAAAAAAAGAAAGATGTTTCCTTAGGATATAAACATCTTTCCACTGGGATTTTGAGCACTTTGTTTGGTTCTTTTAAAAATATAAGAAATAAGTTGTTTTTGATTCATTTGATAATCTGTGATTTATTTGTAAATATTAAGTTATTTATGTCAGTTCTAACCTCTCATAAATTAATATTTTTCCTCTGATATATGGCCAGTTTGAAATTCAAAGATTAGGTTCTCTAAAATCTTACAAGGTACTTTAAAACTAAGGAGAATATTAAGGTCATTGTTCTTTCCTTGTACATTCAATTAGAGATATATCTAAACCAAAGCACATAGATGGCTTAGGATATTTATTTATAAAAAAAAAATAAAAAGACACTTAGAGTACTGCAATGAAGTTTGATAATAATAATGCATTTCTTAACAATACTTTTCACCCTACAATATTATTATAGCAGTATTCTAAAATCCAGTCTTCAAGATTAGCTTATAGATAAGTATAATACATAGTTTTCTTTTTAGTCCTTACATATTTGATAAAGGTTAATGATTAACTAATTTATCCACAAGTCACAATATATAGTGACAAGCTAAGACCAAAACTGGGCTTTTTAATTCTAAATCTGACAGGTTTCCACCCATCCAACCATTAGGAGGATGACTCGGATTTCCTTCCATTTTTTACTGAAATATAATTGTGTGTTTAGTTAAAACTTAGTGAGAGAGGATCCAAGATGGTAGCAGAGTAGGTGGAAGTTATAACCACCTCCACCCAGGAACAAACTGGAATTACAACTAAAATATAGAGCAATCAACCTGAATAACCAAATAAAACCTGGCTGTAGAATGTCTTATAACCAAGGATTTACAGAAGACGCCACATGGAGACTGGTAGGAAGGGCAGAAACACAAAAAGGGCTGCCCTACTTCCACGGATAGTGGCTGAGATTCTGAAGGGAGATCTCAGCTGAAAATACTCTCTGTGAGGAGTAAGGGGTCTCAACCCCATGCTAGGTTCCCCAGCCCAGAGCACCAGAGCCAAGAACAGGTGCACACATAACATCTGGATGTGAAAATCAGTGGGAATTCTGCTTGCTAGGGAGAGGTGGGAGTCTGCTAGAGACACAGGCACCCTCTTAAGAGTCTCATATTCTACCAACTGAGCTAGCTGGTGCTTAACACACACAGGTGCCCTCTTTTTTAAAAAAAAATATATTTTATTGATTTTTTAAAGAGAGGACAGGAGAGGGAGAGTGAGTTAGAAACATCGATGAGAGAGAAACATCGACCAGCTGCCTCCTGCACACCTCCTACTGGGGCTGTGCCCGCAACCAAGGTTCATGCCCTTGATCGGAATCGAAGCTGGGACCTTTCAGTCCACAGGTGGACGCTCCATCCACTGGGCCAAACCGGTTAGGGCCACAGGTGCCTTCTCAAATGGCTGGTGCACAAAATCTTGTTGGCAGCCACTCAATCTGGGCTCAGGTGGAGGACAAGCAGAGCAGACTAGAGCCCCATGAGGAGAGACTGGGACTTGTGGCTCTGGGAAGAGCTGAAAGGACAACCACCACGATACCTGGATACCTGTGCTGAGTTCCTCTTCCATACTGCAGACACCATTTTTCTTTCTTTCTTTCTTTTTTTATAATCCTTACCTGAGGATATTTTTTCAATTTTTTTTTGAGAGAGAGAGAAAGAGAGAGTAGAAGGGAAGGGAGTAAAAGAGAGAGAAGGAAAGAAACATTGATGTGAGAGAGACATATCAAATGCTTACCTCCCACACGTGACCGGGGCCAAGGATAGAACCTTGAACCCAGGTAGGTGCCCTTGACCAGGAATTGAACCCGCAGCCCTTCAGCACATGGGCATGCAGACATCATCTTTTTTGGGTGGAGCACTTGCGTACATATACATTAGCCTGGGTGGAAACAATAGGTCCATACTTTGGACTCCTTGTATAGTCCCATTCTGTGGAGCTTACACCCTGCTGAGGAGTCAGCTGCCTAAGCCAGGGTGTAGAGGTCTGGGCAGATCAGGGGGTATCAGTGACTGAGCTGTGTGGCTTTGGGGTGGGGCCTCACCATCATGAGAAATCCACTAGCCCCACTCTCCCACTGGTTCCATCCTTCCAACTTCTGGTGGCTCTGCCCTGAAGGTGGGGGCACTCCCAGAGTGTTCTCCCAAGCCTGATCTGCACTGTCCCATCCTGGGAGATCCACTAGCCCCATCCCTCCAACTTCTGGCAGGCCTGCTCTGCTTATGTAGGGCTCCTGGCAGAACCTGGGATAGACTGAGTTGTGTAGCACTAAGACCAGGGCCATTCTTACCTTGAATGCCCGAGCAGTGCAGAGCCCTGCCTTCACACAAACAAATCTTGGTCTGTTAAACTCTGCTGGCCTAACCCTGACAACTTCCTGAACCCCTGCTCCACCACGAATGTATGTGAGCACCCAGAGGGTGGCGGTTAGACTTGGTAAACTCTGGAACATTTGCTGAGTGACCTTAGACCTCGCATAGGCACCGAGTTTGAACCTGCAGCAATCTGGTGAATGCCTCTCGCCCCTTCCTGGTGATTTGCTGAGAACCAATCTCATGCAACTCAAGTACCAACAGAGGCTCTTTCAGTGACTGAGTCTAACAAATAGTTGACAGGCCACAGAGGCAGGTGGAGGCAGATCTTTTGCTGGCCTGGGGCTGATAAAAGCTGCCCTTGGTGTGTAGCTTGGTCCTTTGTGTGCACATCCAGGGCCAGGGCCAGCAGAAACAGCCACAAACTGTGAATTACTTTGTAGCTCCAAATAAGTTGCCCAGGGCCAGTCACAGGCAGTTTCTCACATTGGCCTGCACCACCTCCCAAGAGTCCCCAGAACCAACAAACAGAGTGGCCAGATTCAAACATCAGAGCAGGATCCAATAAGCTTCACAAGTGGCACATCCAAAGGGAGATCTTGGCAGGCATCGGATTCTGCTGAAATGAATTCCACTTCATATGGTCAGCACCTGCACAGCAGCTCAGACACTGAGGTACTGGTTGATCCTCACATTCAGCTACCTTGAAGGTCGACAGCACACATGAACAGGTCAAACGGAATACATTACAATAGGAAGGCCCACATAAAGCACATAAGAGACATTCCTGAGCACCCAGCTTAGGGGATCAAGGAGACTGCGCCAATGGGTACCACAGGACACGTACCAACACTTGGAGTCAAAGCAGATCTGCCTAATTCACAAAAACAAACACAGAAAGAGAGCCAAAATGAGGAGACAAAGAAACATGTCCTAAATGAAAGGACCGGAAAATCTCCAGAAAAAGAGCTAAGTGAAATGGAGGCAAGCAATTTACCAGATATAGAGTTCAAAAATATGCTTATAAGGTTGCTCAAAGAACTTAGTGAGAACTTCAACAAAGAGGCAGCAAACAAAAAAGGACATAAAAACCATAAACAAGGACTCATTAGAAATGAATAGATTAGAAGGAATAAATGTAGGTTGGATGAAGCAGAGGTTAGAATCAGTGATTTTGAAGACAAGGTAGCAGAAAACAATCAGAGAGCAGCAAAAAAATAAATTAAAAATGAGGATAGTTTAAGGGACCTTTGAGATGACATAAAGTGTAACAACATCTGCATTGTAAGGGTACTAGAAGAATAGAGAAGCAAGAGATGGAGAATCTATTTAAAGTAATTAATGAAAATTTTCTTAAGTGATGAAGGAAAAAGACACACAAGTCCTGGAAATGCAGAGAGTCCCAAACAAGATGAACCTATAGAGGCCCACACTGAGACACATCATAATTAAAATGGCAAAGATTAAAGGCAAAGAGAGAATCTTAAATGCAGCAAGAGTTATCCACAAAAGAGCTCCAAATGAAAAAAAAATTGTAATATTCTAGAAATAGAACACTGTGGCTTACATAAAGAAATTCAACATTCAATTTTGATGTTAGTGATCATGACCCCAGAATAAAACTTTTAATCTCAAAATGTATACTTACTAGAGACCCGGTGCACAAATTTGTGCACCAGTGGGGTCCCTGGGCCTGGCCTGTGGAATCGGGCCAAAACCAGCTCTCTGACATTCCCCGAGGGGTTCTGGATTGTGAGAGGGTACAGAGGAGGCTGAGGGACCCCACCAGTGCACAATCAGGGCCGGGGAGAGATGTGGGAGGTAGGCCAGCCAGGGAGGGACCGCGGGAGGGCTCCAGGGCATGTCTGGCGCATCTTCCTCAGTCCTGATCAGCCAGACCCCAGCAGCAACCTAACCTACTGGTCTGAGCATCTGCCCCCTTGTAGTCAGTTCACATCATAGTGAGCAGTTAAGTGACCTTAGCATATCATTAGCATATTGTGCTTTGATTGGTTGAAAAGCCGACCAGTCGACTGGACACTTAGCATATTAGGTTTTTATTATATAGGATTGGGGGCAATTATCCACTACTGGTTTTGAAGCCTATCAAAATATGCTATCCAAAATATGCCACTTTGTCATAAGGGTTATTTTAATCTAAAAGTAAATGAAAATCAGCAGAGAAAGGAGAACTGCCTAAATAATAAAGTATAAATTTTTCTTTTTGTAAAGGAAATATGGATGAAAAAGGGCTCTGTAATAAACCTGACTGAAAGTAACCTCACAGGGTGATCTGATCATAAAATTCCTAACTAGGCAGGTCTGGTGGGTAGTAACACCAAAGGCCTATTAAAGGGTTAGTTTTTGCCATAAGCAAGCCCTGCCCATTATTCCTGGGCATCCGGCTAATACACCTTCGAAATGCCAAAGTAATCCTCTTTTTCAGACCCCTAGGAGGCCTCAAGAAACACATAATTTTATTAACTGTCCTCTATCCAATATTAGAGATTTCCCTGCCTCACTTTCTCTCACCTTCATATAATCTTCCTTACAGTCCCTACTTAATTCTAAATGTATAAAATGTCATTCTCCAAGTGCAGAAATGTCATTCTCTGGAGTATTTTCTCAACCTGTTGAGATCTTGCTTCCTGTCACACTCAAGGCAGGGTTGATGGGGAGGTTGCGGCACCACCCTCTGTCATGCACAGACCAGGGCCAATCAGGGGTTTGGGGCGCTGCCCCCTGTCACGCACAGAGCAGGGCCCATCAGGGGGTGGGGCACCACCACTGTCACACCACAGAGCAGGGCTGATCAGGGGGTTGGGGCACCGCCACTCTCACACTCAGGGCAAGGCCGATGGGGAGGTTATGCCTCTACCCCGTCACACACAGAGCAGGGCCCGTGGGGGCAGGGGTGGGGAGCTCCCCCCTATCAGGCACAGAGCAGGGCTGATCAGGGGGTTGGGGCGCCTTCCCCTGTCATGAACAGAGCAGGGTGGATAGGGAGGTTGTGGCCCTGCCCCATCACAGCCCTGCCCATTATTCCTGGGCATCCGGCTAACACACCTTCGAAATGCCAAAGTAATCCTCTTTTTCAGACCCCTAGGAGGCCTCAAGAAACACATAATTTTATTAACTGTCCTCTATCCAATATTAGAGATTTCCCTGCCTCACTTTCTCTCACCTTCATATAATCTTCCTTACAGTCCCTACTTAATTCTAAATGTATAAAATGTCATTCTCCAAGTGCAGAAATGTCATTCTCTGGAGTATTTTCTCAACCTGTTGAGATCTTGCTTCCAGGCATGCTGTCTGTCTGACTCAAAAAAACTCTTATAAGTATTTTTTCCACAGGTTTAGAATTCTTACTTTGACAGAAATTTACATTTATTAGAGAAATTCTTTATGTATAGATGTCATGTCCCTTACCAGGAAGAGAGCACTCTTTTTTAAAATTTCTTTAGTGATTAAGTTATTACTTATGTGTCCTTATCCCCACATTACATTCCATCCCCCCCCACTCATGTCCTCACCCCCCTGTTGTCTGTGCCTATTGGTTAGGCCTATATGCTTGCATATAAGTCTTTTTGTTGATCCACCCCCCGAATCTGGCAACTTTAGTTACCCAGAGGCTCTTATCTGCATAATAAGACATTTTTTTTATTTACTACACATTTCTTCCTCTAACCTGCCCACAAACTGAATGCTCCATCCAGAATCCCAAAACCCTTTTACCTGTGTTTAACATAAGATAAAATGATATAAAAGCCTCATTCATCTAGCTGCCTCTTTGAGCCACCTTTTTTCTTTGTAAATTCTCTTTGCATTCTTAGGAAATTAAAATGTTTCTGTTGTTATCTGTTTTTTATCAGTTTGATTCACAGGCCTCAGTCATTGAACCTAGAAGGGTAAAGGAAAAAAGCTTTTCCTCTCTGACAGGCCAAAGATTTTATTTAATTAACTAGAGGCCCGGTGCACAAAAATTTGTGCACTCGAAAGGGGAGGTGGAGTCCCTCAGCCCGGCCTGTGTCCTCTTGCAGTCTGGGACCCCTCGGGAGATAGCAACCTGCCTGCTTAGGCCTGTTCCTGGGTGGCAGAGGGCAGGCCCAATCCCTAGGTGCAGCCCATGGTCGGGCTCAGAGGAGGGCTGATAGGGGAATTGGGGCGCTGCCCCCTGTCATGCACAGAGCAGGGCCTATCAGGAGGTTTCGATGCCACCCTCAGTCACACTCAGTGTAGGGCCGATTGGGGGTTGGGGCACTGCCCCCTGTCACACTCAAGGCAAGGTTGATGGGGAGGTTGTGGCGCCATCTCGTCACGCACAGAGCAGGGCCAATCAGGGGCTT
>NW_006298312.1:2446344-2456263 GCF_000327345.1 Myotis davidii
CTCCCTCGCCTTTTTTTCTTTTTTTTTTTTTATTCTGGGCCAGCTTTAGTTTCGAGGCTTGGCTCCAGCTCTTAAGCCTCCGCTGTTGAAAGTACGTTTCTGGCCTTTGCTTACAATGTTGCGATTCCCAGGGACTAAAGCAGGTTTCTGGAGTTTTGTTTAGCTTCTATGTTTGTTACATAGTTTCCTAAACTGCAGGCTCAGAGGCCTGCAGCGGCAGGCGGGGAATGTTGGAGTCCTCCGTCACTGAAGCAAGCAAGCCTCATGTTCTCTCCCAGCTGCCTGGTGCCCGGCCGCCATCTTGGCTAGCAGTTAATTTGCATATCGCCCTGATTAGCCAATGGGAAAGGTATCGGACGTATGCTAATTACCATTTTTCTCTTTTATTAGATAGGATAATGTTGCATACTAAAGCAGAAATATTGCCCAGGTATATTTCTGTTTGATTTGTGTAATTCAGGTGGAGGTAAACTTACACATATGTAAGGGAATGAGCAGTTTATAGTTTCTGAGAAATGCATAGCAGTAAGTCTAATACTCCTTAAAGTTTTTTCCATATATTTGTAGCTTCCAAAATCATGCTTCTAATTTATGATGAATGTGAAGAATCTCAGATGCTATGTTTTGGCTATAATATTTTTTATCATATAATTTATTTTTTATTCAGGAATTGTGATGATTTCTTTATTTCAAAATGTATGTACACATTGCAGGGGTTCAGAACAAGCTACTCCAATATGTATCTCAGTAGTATACACATCACTTTGAGCTAAAGGCAATTTTAGCTTCAGGTTCTAGTGAAAATTCTGCACCTCCTTTTAACTACTTAGAAACACTTGTATCAGGTGCCTTGCCCATACTATGAGATTATCACAGATAACCATTTTTAATGTATCTATAGGGTAATATAAACATATTTACTTAAATTTCTGTTCTTATCATCCTGCAATGACCCTTTGAAGCTCCCCAGGTGCATCACCTCCTCCCTAGCTCAGGATGTCTTCTACACTTTAATCCCCCTTCAATCACTGAACCTCTCCTGCATGTGCGGTCTCTGACACTTTTATGTATGTGAGGTCCTCATATATATGTATGTATTAAATTTGGTTATTTTCTCTTGATAATTGACCTCATGTCTGTTTGATTATTAGACCAGGCAGAAGAACATTGACGGTAGAAGAAAGTACGTTCTTCCCCACTTTTCATATGTGTATGCGTATATTTGTGAATGTGTATGTGAGTATTTCTCCTTTGGTTTCCTTAATTTATGAACAGACAAGTCACCAGAGAGGACTGTTGTACAAAGAGAAAAGGCCTGAAATATCAAGAATGCTTTTATAAAACAAAGATTTTTTTAGAATTGTAAAGGATTTTATGTATTTTTAGAAATATTTAAAAATTGTTTTATTGAGGTATAATTGATATGCAGATAATCAAAACATATTTAATGTATACAATAATGAATTTGACAATATGATACAGCTTTGAAGCCATCATCACAATGAAGTAGTAAACATATTTGTCATTTCTAAAAGTTCTTTTCCATTGCTTTTGTTTTTATTTTGCTTTATCGTAACCACAACTCTATTCTCTGAGTCTATGAGTTTGACTATTTTAGAAACTTCATATAGGTAAAATCATGCAATATTTGTCTTTCTGTGACTAGCTTATTTTACTTAGAACAATGTTCTCCATATTCATTCAGATTCATGTTGTCACATTTAGTAAAATTTCTTTCATTTTTAAGGCTTAATAATATTTAATAACATTTAATTGTATGCATATAGCCATTTTTTTACTTATTAATCTGTGCATGGGCATTTCGGTTGTTTTCATATCTTGGTACTGTGAATAATGTTGCAATGAATGTAGGAGTGCAGATATCTATATAAGATCCTGATGTCAATACTTTTGGATATATATCCAGAAATAAGATTGCTGGGTGATATAGTCATTCAATTTTTCTTTTTTGAGGAACCTCCATTCTGTTTTCCATAGTCACTGAACCATTTTACATTCCCACAAACATGGTACAAGGATTCTAATTTCTCTTCATCCTTATCTACACTTTTATTTATTTATTTATTTATTTATTTATTTATTTATTTATAATAGCCATTTTACCAGGTGTGAGGTAATATTTTATTGTGGTTTTGATTTGTATTTCCCTGAAGATTAGTGATGCTGAGCAACTTTTCTTATGCTTGTTTGCCATTTGTATGTCTTCTTTGCGTAAATATCTAAGTTTTGCCTGGTTTGTAATGATTTTACATTTTTTATATATGCTATTGAGTTATATGAATTTTTAAATATATTTTAGGTATTAACCCCTTATCAAATATGTAATTTGCAAATATTTTCTTCCATTTTATAGGTTGCCTTTTCATTCATTGTTTACTGTGCAGAAGCTGGTTTTTTTTTGTTGTTTTTCCACTTGATATAGTCCCACGTGGCATTAATTTTTTTTTGTTGTTTTGTTTTGTTGATTGTGTTTTTGGTTTCATATCCAAGAAATCATTACCAAAGCCAATTTCCAGAAGCTTTTTCTCTTTTATTTTCCTAAGAGCTTTACAATTTCAGATCTTACATTTAAGTCTTCATTTCAAGCTGATTTTGTGGGTGGTGTAAGATGAGTCCAATTGCATTATTTTGTATGTGAATATCCAGGTTTCCCAACACCCGGATTATCCTTTCTCCATTGTGTATTTTCAGCACCTTTGTGGTACCAGTTGAGCACATGTATGTGTTTTTACTTCTCAGTTCTCTATTCTGTTCTGTCTGTCTTTATGCCAGCACCATACAAAAGCAAAATTTAAAAACCAAACCAAAAAACTCCAGACAGTTATGCCACAGTTCCACAATTATAGTTCATATACATATTGAATCATTTTTTTTAATTTACCTTATAAACACTGCATAATTCTATTAGACAGCAGTCAATCCTAAAGAGGAAAAAAACACACAATTTGCAACAACATTTAAATTTGTAGATACTTTGCAAAACACAAGAAAACATTTATTTTCATTTAAAAAATACTATGAGTTTACTAAGATTTGATTAAATAAGATTATATAGTATGAACAAAATATTAATAAGTAGAAAATTCCCATTAGCTCTAAAGCAAAAAATACCCAATAGTAGCATAATCAATCATGATTATGCTATTTATTTTTAAAAAATATATATATTTTATTGATTCTCCTACAGGGAGGAAGGGAGAGGGACAGAGAGCCAGATGCATCGATGATAAAGTAACATTGATCAGCCACCTCCTGCACATCCCCCACTGGGGATGTGCCCACAACCAAGGCACATGCCCTTGACCGGAATCAAACCCAGGACCCTTGAGTCCGCAGGCCGACGCTCTATCCACTGAGCCAAACCAGTTAGGGATGATTATGATATTTAGATTAAAATATGGATGATTCCAAATGGAAAAATAGAAGTTACTTGAAAAAAATAGAAAAGAATGAAATGAAGAGAGAAGAAAAGGAAGATGGAAGAAAGGAGAGAGAGAGAGAGAGAGAGAGAGAGAGAGAGAGAGAGAGAGAGAGAGAGGAAGGGAGGGAGGGAGGGAGGGAGGAAGGGAAGAGTTTATCTCACTCATAGATTCTGCTCTGTTGAGTAATATGAGTGATATGATTGAAACTGAATTATGCAAAATTTACACAATTCTAGGGTTCCTTATGCTGGTTTTGGTTTTTGCACTCTCTTTTGTGGTTGTAAATTTTGTTTTCTTTTTCTTAGTACAACCCAAATCAACATCTTCCACCCCTGTGAAAACCACATTGAGACTTCAGTCAGATGACTTATTTTATTAGATCAAAAAGGAACTTTTCGTTTAGTCCAACTGGCTCACTGGCCCCCAAAGCATTCTGCACCCCCAGAGGATCCACGATAAAGAGCTGTTGAGGGATTAGTGCTTCCACTTTATTTCATAGCTCTTCTTTTCCAAAATTCTTCAGTAATTTTTAAAAACAAATTTGATTTTTTTCCTTGATCTCAAGAAAAATGATCTTGGCTACTTGCCTTTCCAAATTTGCCACTTTATTCAAGCTTAATAAACCCAAACAATTATGCCTATATTGCTAGGAGCCTTTGTGAATACTAACATTTCAATTTCTGGTTAAAAGTTATTGGATACTTACCCTGTAGTATCTCATCTAATTTTACCGTAATTATACCTATCATCTTCACTTCATGGAGAAAAAGAGGCTGGGCAAAGTAAAATAACTTTCCCAAGACAATATGGTCATGAAAAATAGAGCCAAGATTCCACCCTGAGTAGTCTGATTAGAGACACAGTTTTTAGGTCCCACAAGGTTTTTTATAGCACTATAGAAATAACAAGGGCAACAATAATTACAAAGCAAAGACATAATTTTCACATATAAAGAGCAAAACTATTTATTTACATTGCTCCATATAGGACTCCCATTATTATGTGAAGAATGCATTTTTTATCATCATTTTACAGATAAAGAGAATAATATCTTCAAAATGATGCTGTGTAGTGTATACTTTCTAAAGAAAAAGTTAGGGTAAATAACATGGTGTCTTAGAAAATAATTGTAGAGAGTGTAAGGGGAAAAAAACCCTCTTTTTTCTCTTCCTCATCTCAGGTTCTCTGAAGGGGGGGCCTGTAAATTAATCGAACAAAAGACATATTTGTCAGCTTGCAGTCTCTTGGGGAGCTTTCTGGGAATAACCTAAAACTGACCCCCGTGGGCTGAGGGCAGGGAGAGAAAGACCGTTCTAGATTGGAAGGTGGCACTTTTAATAAGCAAGAAAACTTACCAGTACTTATGAGTCTTGTCTTGGGTGGTTGCTAATTGAGTAGATCTCAGCACCCATCTGCCAAATCTTAAAAATCTCCTTAACCCAGTAGTTCTCAACCTGTAGGTCTCGACTCCTTTGGCGGTTGAATGACTCTTTCACAGGGGTCGCCTAAGACCACCCTGCATATCAGATATTTACATTACAATTCATAACAGTAGCAACATTACAGTTATGAAGTAGCAACAAAAATAATTTTATGGTTGGGTCACAACATAAGGAACTGTATTTAAAGGGCCAGAAGGTTGAGAACCACTGCCTTAACCCATTTCATTCAAGTATACCATCCAAAATGGTCTCACAAAACAGTGCTCTCTCACGGCTACATTCTGGAACACCTCCACTGTGGGAATGGTAGGCAGAGCACACATTCCAAAGAAAAAGGGGTGACGACCCTGGGATTTCCTAGGTCCACTTGAGGGTTAAACAGTAGTCACTAATCTTGATTGCCTCTTCCCAAAAAAATTAATAATAATAATAATAATAATAATAGTAATACACAACAATAATAATAAAACCCCAGAAGTTTATTACCTTGTGCATCTTACAACACAGAAGTGCCCAATGATGAGTGAGTTACCATGGTGGTTAGAATTTGGGGTTTATATGGCTAACTTAATAGGGCAGTGATGGCGAACCTTTTGAGCTCAGCGTGTCAGCATTTTGAAAAACCCTAACATAACTCTGGTGATGTGTCACATATAGAAATTTTTTGATATTTGCAACCATAGTAAAACAAAGACTTATATTTTTGATATTTATTTTATATATTTAAATGCCATTTAACAAAGAAAAATCAACCAAAAAAATGAGTTCACGTGTCATAGGTTTGCCATCACTGTAATAGGGAAAAGGGAGGGGAATAAAAGGCACTTATAAAAAAACAAATAACTTTTTGGATAGATAAATTGGCCCTTAGGAGACTGTATTAGAGAGATGATCCTTGTGAAAATGTCTGTCTGGGTGTGGTATAATTTTTCTGTTATAAAAGAAGATTAGATTTGCTCCTGGGAAGATTTATGATACCTGAGTTCTTTTGGGCGGCTCTCTTTTTAGGAAGATAAGGGATTGCAGGAACTCAAATGCTTTTCACTCAACATAATTCTCATGTTAGAATGGCATATTTGGGGCAGCCTGTCCTGATTTCCTTCAAGAGCCTTGAAAGTGTCAATGAGAAAAACTTTTTTTTGGATTTGTACAGCTCAGAGTAAGGGTGGGCAAGTCAAAATGTTCCTGTGTAAATGTCTCCTACATCCACTCTTACTCAACCAGGAGGTCTTTTTCCTGATATACTGAGGTTATGCTACTCTCTGTCCCATCCTGCAGCCTCTTATGGGTTTAATGGAGTAAAAAAAGTCATCTTTTGTTAGAAAAGGCTTTAAGCCTACTTCGAAGCTACTTCATGAGGCTTGAAGTAGGCTCAGCCTGAGGTCAAATCTGAGTAGTGGGTCTGTCTCTTGCTCTTTTTCTATTCTGGAACCCTATTCCACTGGGGTCTGGGACCCAATTCCACTGGGACGCAGAGGGTGTTCCCATACTTCCAACAATTATATGGACACCAACTGTCCTTAAAAGTCAACTCAATTCTGATGTCTCTCTACTTGGAGATAGCCTCGGATTCCACAGCTTAAGGCCTATCTCACAAGACTGTTCCTCTCTCCACTTCAGATGTGAATGTCAAGCCCAGGCTGTTACCAGAACTTCTGACTGACTATAAACCAGAGTTTCCCATGATTCCTCCTCCTTGGGCTTGATTAATTTGCTAGAGTAGCCCATAGAACTCAAGAAATTTGTTTGCTCAATAGATTACTGGATTATTATTATAAAAGGATAAGGTAACTCAGAAACAACAAGATGAAAGAGTTGCATAGGGTAAGGTAATATGGTGTGAAAATTAATAAACAGGAACATGTAAAATGGAGTCAGGAGGCCGGAGGAACAATTCTCAGGCATGTGTGGCTCAAAGCACACTACTGACCCCAACAGGAAGAGATGTACCTTACATGTACAACAGGAAGTGATATTACTTTACTACCTCAACAGGAGGAAAAAAGATGTTTCCTTGTCCAGTAAAAGCTCAGCCAATGGGAGACTGTTATAACTCATCCAATGAAAAGCCACTATGCTTTTAGGTTCATCCAATAGAATAGCAACTCACAGGTCTATAAAAGAGAGTTATTCTTCTTTGTTTTTCTGGGCTTGTTCCTGGTTTACCATCAGTCCACAGGTGCTTAATTCTTCTGAATGCTTTGTTGTTCCCTAATAAACTGATTTTGCTGGAGAAATGTCTAGCAGTCTTCTTAAAGGTTAATAATGGGAAAGGGTAGAGAATTTCTATGCCCTCTCAAAATATGCCATCCTTTCCAAATCTACAGTGTTCATCCACCCAAAAGTTTCTCCAAACCCTGTCCTTTATTTTTAATGGAGACTATATTTTATAGGAATGATAGATTAAATCATTGGTTATTGGCAATTAAATCAACTTCCAACTTCTCTCCCCTCCCTGGAGCTCAGAGAGGTGGGAATAAGAGTTCAGACTCTCAAATCACAGGGTTGATTCCTCTGATGACCATCCTTATTTTACATTTTAATTGGAAAATTTAATCTGTTTATATTTAATATAATTGTTTATAATTTGGGTTTAAATCTTATTTTTTTTTGTTTGTTTGTTTCTTAGTTGTCCCATACACTCTATCTATAGCAGGGGTGGGCAAACTTTTTGACTGGGCCACAGTGGGTTCTTAAATTGGACCGGAGGGCTGGAACAAAAGCATGGATGGAGTGTTTGTGTGAACTAATATAAATTCAAAGTAAACATCATTACATAAAAGGGTAGGGTCTTTTTTTTTTTTTTTTTTTTAGTTTTATTCATTTCAAACTGGCCGGATCTGGCCGCGGCCGTAGTTTGCCCACTGCTGATCTATAGTCTTTTCTCCCTATATTTTTTGTCTTTTTTGAATTAATTAAATGTTTTATTATTCCACTAGAGGCCCAGCACATGAAATTCATGTGGGAGTGGGGGTCCCTCAGCCCGGTCTGCACCCTCTCCAATCTGCGACCCCTTGGGGGATGTCTGACTGCCAGTTTAGGCCCGATCTTGCAGTCGGACATCCCTCTTGCAATCTGTGACTGCTGGCTCTTAACCGCTCACCTGCCTACCTTATTGCCCCTGACCGCCTCTGCCTGCCTCCTGATAGCCCCTAACCCTCTGCCTGCCAGCCTGATCACCCTAACCACCTCTTCCTGGGCCCCTGCCACTGTGGCTTTGTCCGGAAGGAGGACCAGTCGACTGGAAGATGTCCGGTGGACCCGGTCTAATTAGCATATTACCCTTTTATTAGTATAGAATTTTTTATTTCTGTACTGGATATTGTTGATTTTGCAAGTTATCCTTTTCTGGTGTATAAACAAAACAAAACAAAACAAAAAAGTCACCTACAGTGATTATAAATTTCTAGTGGCTTAGACCTGTATGCTTCTCAGAATCTTCCTCTGCCAAAGGAAATCTACATGGTTGAAAATGTCTGGGACATTCTCTAACGCCCCTAGGGCAGTGGTAACCAATGACTCAGTGAAATGGCAGGTTATAAAGCCTGGTCCTCTTGTTTAGAGATAGAATAATTAATACTTAGGAACAGCCTGTGTGACCAAGTTGACATTATAGTGCTCCCTAAACTTCATCTTTGCTTTGCTTTCTTCCCTGCTCTATCTGACCTTCCTTATTTCCTCACAAGTTTATTCTCAATTACTTTCCTAATAAATTACGTGCATGGAATTCTTGTCTCTACCTCTCTTTTCCTCCCCCTGAACTTTCCCAGGGATTCCAACCTAAGACACACTATTAAGGTACTTATTGGTCAAATAGTCTTTTACTGTTTTCTTAGTGGCTACCTAGTAATTACAATATCCGTCCTTAATTTTTAGATAAATTTGTAATTTTAGATATTATTAACAATTTAACAATGAATTTATTAAATATTTTACTAATTTTACAATCTACTGGACAATACATATAACTTAGGAAACCCTCATTCCATTTGCCCTTTTTATTCCTTGGTGTTATTTTTGTCATGCACATTAATACTAAGTTTATTATTCAGTATATCTTTAGTGATATCATTTTGTTACTTGTTCTATTAGCTATTGAAAGAGACATGTCAAAATCTTCTTCAGCCGAAACGGGTTTGGCTCACTGGATAGAGCGTCAGCCTGCGGACTGACGGGTCCCAGGTTTGATTCTGGTCAAGGGCATATACCTGGGTTGTGGGCACATCCCCAGTAGGAGATGTGCAAGAGGCAGCTGATCAATGTGGAAAATCATTGAATTAGGACCAGAGACCCTCAAATCTGGAGTTAGAACTCCAGAAGGTAGGATTTACTAATTTATCTATCTGATTGATTGATACTATGTAGCCACAACTTTACTTTGCAGAGGGTAAATGTTCATGCTCATCAAAGGCACCGGTGGTCACATGGACTATAGCAGTGGTCGGCAAACTGCGGCTCACGAGCCACATGCGGCTCTTTTCTGGCTCTTCCACAAAATATCGACTTCTGTGCATGGCCCACGAAGTTTCAATCGCACTGTACGTGCGCTCCCGCACATGGTATGTCAAGGGCATATACCTGGGTTGTGGGCACATCCCCAGTAGGAGATGTGCAAGAGGCAGCTGATCAATGCTTCTCTCTCATCAATGTTTCTAACTCTCTATCTCTATACCTTCCTCTTTGTAAAAAATCAATAAAATATATTTTAAAAAATCTTCTTCAAAACATACATTTTTTCATAAAAATTTCCACCTCAGTTTGTATTTCTATGACATCAGACCTAAGATAATCTTTGTTAGCCTACCAGCAAATTGTTTTCATTATTTTTATGCCATTTTTTTTTAATTTAGTTCTCTGTATTTTTTTCAGTAATAAGTTAGACAGCTATTTTCAACTGGTATGCCACAAGAGTTTTAAAATATGCAGTATCTGGCTAGTTAGGGGCACTGACTTCTTTCCCCTTAGATTGTCAAATTAAAAAATGATGACAGCTAACACAACAATAGCTGTCTAGTGTGAATGAATAAAAATGGT
>NW_006298312.1:2456273-2461588 GCF_000327345.1 Myotis davidii
ACCACTGGACTGTAGAATAGCTTAATGGATACTTTCTTGCTCTGGCATTCCCTTTCATGCCTTCATGTCCATTTGGCTGCAACAGCTTTCATCTGGGAATTGAAGTTGGGAATTTTCTCCTCACTTTGCTTGAACAACTGCTTGTAGAAATGGGAATAAACAAAGGGGTCAAAGTTTTGTCTTCATGTTACAGGTTGTTAGGCAGATATGAGCAGAACAAGGGCAATGGCCCAGGTTATAGAAACTCACCAGGGCAGAAACCCCAGGGTGCCTAGTAAGGGGCAAAACTGGGAAAATAAGAACCTTGCCCTAGATCTCTAATTCATCTTTCCTCCCCTATCATATTGCTGGTCATGCAGTTTGACCCCCCTGACTTTTCATATTGCTAGTAATATGGTATATACCCCCTGAAGTTTTATTCCCTAAAGATAACATCTAGGCCTCAGTTGTATTTCAGCTCCAGGCCCAGAAAAGCAGAAAAACCAGACAAGTGATGCCTTGGCCACCCTCAGACCACCTGCACTGACTAATGACCCCCTGCTCTGGTGCTGACCAGTCAATGGAAATCATGACCCTGAAAAAGCACACCTGGAAAGCTGATGAATATCCTATTGATATCCTCCCCTGAGACCTCTCCTAATATTTCCTCCTGCAAGAAAGAGGTAAATACACTCAGAATGAAGGAACCAGCGCACACTCTCCCAGGGGAGCACACCCAGGCCATTCCCTCCCCCCTTCTCCCCTCTAAGGGACCTCACGAGACTTGCGGTCAGGGGAGCAATGGGCAGCAGCAGCTCGTTCCAGGCTAACCCCCTAAACCTGTCTCCAAGGCCCTCTTTTCTCTGACTTCTCAGTGAACCAAGGCAACCCAGCCTAGGCTTTCCTGTTGCTTCTTCTATGCCCTCCCTTGTTTCACTATCCTAAGTATATTTTTGCTGCAGCCAATAAATTCTTATTTACTTTGCTATACTTTGTCTTTTGATTGAAATCTTTCCATCAAGAAGACAAGAACTGAGGTCTCTTCATCTCCCTGGTAACATTCATGCCAATTCTGTTTGCAAAGTGGCAAGTGCATTTAGGGTGCCCCATTTAATTTTTTGTTAGAAGAATCAGTGTGCTCTTTTTGCAATATGAGAATTCTATTTCAGAGAATTAGTAAGCATCTATCCAGGGCCTTTAGGATAACCTACATCTTCCACAATTTACTAGAGTTGAAGAGGGCAGCTATAACCACCTATTCAAGAAATATGATTAACATGCCCAGGCCTCATGGAAACTTGCTGAGCCTGTTTTGGTGGGATCATCCTATTCTTCAGATATATTTCATCATCTCAGTCCTCCTGACATTTGAAACTGTAGAAAAGGGGAAAAATTCTGTCCAGACCTGGGTGTATATCATAAAGAGTTCTACTCTATTCTTTTTTACTAAGAGTTCACTAAGAGTAGGAGGCCAAACCCAGACTTATAAACATCATGCTGTTGTCAAAAAAACAAACACAAACATTTCTGAAAGGTAAGTCAGTATTAATTGTCTATAAAACACTAACTGTGGACAATGGAAATTGTAAAAAATAAAATTAAAAATATTAAAAAATAGTATGAACTACTTGAGTTTTTATAAAATTATAAAACTAAAAAAATTGGAAAAATATTCCTAGGAAAGAATAAGCAATGTTTGGAGACTTTAAATTTTTTTTTAATTATTAATGTCAGAGAGGAAGAGAAAGAGAGAGAGAGATAGAAACATTAATAATGAGACAGAATCATTGATTTGCTGCCTCCTGTAGGCCCCACACTGGGCATCAAGCCTGCAACCCAGGGACGTGCTCTGATGGGGAATCAAGCCATGACCTCCTAGTTCATAGGTGGAAGCTCAACCACTGGTGTCAGCCTGGTTGTTTGGAGACTTTTAAATGTATGGAGCAGAAGGAAGAATGAGGATAAAAACCCCACGAAAAAGAAATGATTCCTATATTAACTAATAATTGCATCCACTTTAGGTGCCGAGAGAGTTAATAAACATTAATGTGCATTTGTTATACTTTGAAATTCTTTTACTGTTTTTTCAATTGTTTTGCTCCTGATCTTGATGATATGTAATTTGATTTAAAAGGAGAAATAATCAGGTTGCTCTCTATGCCAAATTTGTTCTTATCTGGTTGCTATGACAATCTCTTTCTACAGTGGTTTTTTTTCCCCCTCCTTTGTAGATTTATCTCTTTTTGATGTTATAAAAAGAGTTCTTCTAGCTAAGGAATTTGATTTCTTTATGCTTAAAGGATTTTTGAGAAATAAAAAAAAAATCTTCAATTTAAATCCCCCGCATTCCAGGGTGTCATGTCTTATTTAAGATTTAAAATGAAAAAGTTAATATCTGTTATAAAAGAAGAATGAAGAAGTAGATCTTTTGTGGAAAATCTAAATTTTTTATTTCTTTCATATTGCATGGATTAATTGTATCCTCTGTCATTGTTCCTTGCACATAAAGGTTTATTTTTTACGTGCTTTTTGTCTTATTATTTTGCCATAGATGATGTTAAACAATAAAGTACTACCCTAGATCTCTAATTCATCTCTAATTCTAAAGAAGAGAAGATTACTAGCTTGTGAGTTAGAACCCTAAATACCTGTCCTGGCCATTAAAAATCTGCCTGACTTTAGAAAAATCACCTGGTGCCCTGTGAGCTGTAACTTTTTTCCTTTTTAAAAATGGTTGTTAAACCATATAGCTCTTCCCCTTGTTTGAAAACAATGTTATGCAGTATTTTTTGTTGTTGTTGAAGTATTGTTATCTTCTTAAAGCATGTTTTAAAGAAGCTCCTTTATGTTTTCTATGAACTTGTCATGAATTAAGTCAACAAGTATGTACAGGGTTCCTTTTATTTACCGAGCACATGACCATGTTCTCCTAGTAAAGTCCAGTCACATGGATTCTTCTAGGGAACATTAATCTGCACAGAGATATCATCAATGTGAAAACAGAAGTGACTTTTGTTGATCTATTTAAAGCTGAAAAGGGTAATAATTAGATGGCAGAATGAGTTTGTTCTATTCAGATATTTCCAAATTTACTGGCCAGATGATTCACTCAGTGATGTTGGCGAGTCCAGTGATTCAGAAACCTTAGCACACATTGAGGTCACCTGCAGGGTTTGTTGAAATATCAGACGCTCTCACTTTCTGATTCAGTGTGTCTGAAGTGTGGTTGGAGAATTACATTTCAAACAAGCTTCTAGGAAGTGCTTATGCTGCTGGTCCTGATCCTATGACCACACTTAGATAAGCACTGGGCTGGTGAATCCATAGAGGGTTTTTTGTTTTTGTTTTTGTTTTTTGAGAAAAACCAAACTGTAGCTAGGTATGTAGAAATAAGTATAAGTTTAGGACGTCATGTCCATCCCAGCATCACTTTGTTGCTGACATGGTTGTGGATTATATGATATTCATTGAATTAAAAAATAAATTTTCATTCTAGTGTCTGTTTTGAAAAACAAACATGATTTAATATTTGATTCCCAGGGCTACATGGAATGAAGGAAAAAATAAATATAGTCTTATCTAGGTATATCCTATACATATGACAACATCAGATCTTACATAGAGCTTAATATCTACACTAATAAAAGAGAAACATGGTAATTGGCATACGACCGCTACCCTTTGCATTGGGTAATCAGCGAGATATGCAAATTAACGGTCAGCCAAGATGGCGGCCGGAAGCCAGGCACCTTGAAACTAACATGAGGCTTGCTTCCCTCAGTGAGGGAGGACTCCAACGTTCCCTGTCTGCCGCTGCAGGCCTCTGAGCCTGCAGTTTAAGAAACTATGTAACAGATACCACCGGACTTCAGCCAGCAGATTCTCAACATTGTAAGCAAAGGCCAGAAACCTACTTTCAGCCGTGGAGGCCTAAGAGCTGGAGGCAAGCCTCAAAGCTAAAGCTGGCCCAGAATCAAAAAAAAAAAAGAAAAGAAAAGAAAAAAGGAGCAGTTAGGAGCTTCAGTCACCCCCAGCCTGAAAAGAGCCCTCAGCCCCTCACCCAGACTGGCCAGGCACCCCAGTGAGGACCCCTACCCTGAAGGGTGTGTGACCAGCTGCAAACAGTCATCACCCCCTCACCCAGGAGTGCCAGGCACCCCAGTGGGGACCCCCACCCTGATCCAGGACACCCTTCAGGGCAAACCAGCCGGCATCCACCCGTGCCCCAGGCCTCTACCCTATATAGTAAAAGGGTAATATGCCTCCCCGCACCGGGATCAGCGGAGCCATGAGGCCTCCTGGCACCGGGTCCAGGGGACAGGGGGCGGCGCCCCAACTCCCCAATCGGCCCTGCTCTGAGCCCGACCAGGGGCTGCACCTAGGGAGTGGGCCTGCCCTCTGCCATTTGGGAGCAGGCCTAAGCCAGAAGGTCGTTATCTCCCAAGGGGTCCCAGACTTTGAGAGGGCACAGGCTGGGCTGAGGGACCCCCCTCCCCCGCAAGTGCACAAATTTTTGTGCACTGGGCCTCTAGTGTTTTTAATAAGAAACAAACTCAATTAAGATGTTATATTCTCCTAGAAATGTGTTTGCATCTACACTAATAAAAGAGAAATATGTAAATTGACCATCACTTCGAAACACCCACGAGTCAATCAGGAATGAGTATGCAAATTAGCGGGACAAAGATGGTGGTGGCCACGGAGCTAGTTGGAGTGGGCAGGAGGCTTGGATCACCCCAGGCAATGGAGGAACCCAAGCCTTCCACCTGCCTGGGTCTGTGGGCAACAGCCACAGAGCAAGTCTGCACGGGAGGCTTGGGTCGTCCAGACAGCCGCCAAGGGAGGGGCCTGCAAATGGCTCTCAGCCCCTCACCCAGGCTGGCCACACCACCATCAGGGTGAGGGTCCCCACTGGGGGGCGTGGCCAGCCTGAAAACAGCCATAAGCCCCTCACCCAAGTTGGCCAGGCACTCCAGCAGAGACCCCCACCCTGCAGGGGGTGTGGCCAGCCTGAAAACAGCCCTCAACCCCTCACCCAGGCTGGCCACACCCCCCAGCAGGGGCCCTCACCCCATGGGGGCATGGCTGGCCTGCAAACCACCACAGCCCCTTGCCCAGGCTGCCCCAAGGAAGCCCCCAAGGGGACCCCCAAGGGAACCCCCACCCTAATCCGGGACACTCTTCAGGGAAAACCCCCTGCCCCCCCGCCCATGCACCAAGCCTCTATCTATACTAATAAAAGGGTAATATGCTAATTAGACTGGGAGATCTTCCAGGAGACCTTCCAGACATTCTTCTGGACAAAGCCATGGTGGCGGGTGACAGCTGGCTGACCT
>NW_006298312.1:2461642-2469198 GCF_000327345.1 Myotis davidii
AGGGGGGGGGAGTGGGGGGTGATCGGGCGGGGGGGGGGGGGGGCAGTGGGGGGGCAGTGGGGGCTCAGCAGGCTGGCAGAGGGGGAGAAGTTGGGGGTAAGCATGCCAGTGGGGAGGGCAGTTGGGGGTGATCAGGCTGCTGGGGTGCAGTTGGAGGTGAGCAGGCCAGTATGCAAAGTGGTTAGGGCCAATCAGGCAGGCAGGCAGGTGAGTGGTTAGGAGCCAGCAGTCCCGGATTATGGTTTAGGGATTGGCCCTAAACCGGCAGTCGGACATACCCTCGAGGGGTCCCAGATTGGAGAGGGTTCAGGCCAGGCTGAGGGACAACCCCCTGCCCCCCCGTGCAAGAATTCATGCACTGGACCCACTAGTTTTATTATAATTGTTATGAGATTATTTGCCATACATAGATCAACATTTTTTTCTTTTTTAATAATAAGATTGTGTTGTTGTTTTTTTCTGAAGTGTTTCTGTAGTTGGCTTGCATAAAGATATATTTTTCAACTTTGGATCATATATATAGCATCTAAGGTACCATATGTATGTACCTTCAGTGTCTACATGTTCCCAGATGTCTTGGTATTTGGCACTAAGCATCCTGATTGTTTGTATTTCTCTTTTTATCCATGCACTTGGAGGCTTTAGTCACCTGAAACAACAAGTCTCTTTTTGTAACCCTTAGTGACTCATAAACACCAGTCAGAACAGGAAGAAATGTTAGATTTATTTTAGTCTGACTTTGAAAAGTTGCCCAAAGAAAAGTGAGCTCAAAGATATGAAGTGAATTTATGAAAATCACTTAAATGGAGTCTTATCTTGAACTAGAACTCAGCTATTCTGACATCCAGGCTAGTTCTTTTACCACTGCTTTGTAATGTTTATCTGACTTATTTTTGTCCTCAGGTGACATCATGTTTTTCTTCCCTCTTCCTATTGGTGAGTCCACAGAAACAAAAATAGAGATCAGCTACCAGCTAGCACATGGCTTGGGTGGTAATTGTAGAAGGTGTAAATCTTATTTAAATACAAGTATGTACATAACTATGGGTGTGTGACTTAAAGACCTAACATCCACTTCAATAACTTGATCTATCTCAAATTAGCAACACATATTTCACAAAAGCATGATCACTCATATTTATACTACAATAAATTTGTGTATAGTACCTCCAAGTTAATTAGCATCTGTGGTGGATTTCAAGGATGGCAACAAATTCTCACTGTATTGTGACTTTTAACTCTCCCATGAAAAAGTGGAAGCATTTTCTACCTTTTAAATCAGTGCTGGCATTGTGACTTGTTTTGGCCAATAGAATGTAGTGAAGGTGACACTATGCAAGTTATAAAGCTGGATCTCAAAAGACCTTGCACAGCTGGCAGGTAAACAGGCCAAATCTAACCTGCTTGGAGGACAAGAAGAGAGTTGAAACATCCCAGCTGAAAGGTATCCTTCCCCAGATAAGCTTTAGAATAAAAAATAATTTGTGTAAAAGCATGTGAATAAAAATGGTAACAATGCATGAAGATATATTTTAGGAGTTATTTATACCCTATGCCTACAGTAGAGGAGAATTCTCTAAAAAATAGCTTCTTAGTCACAATTTATCATTTATTTACTATGCCCCAGGTACTGAGATAAGCACAAATGTATGTTATATTGCTTAATTCTTAAAAGAAACTTAAGAAAATCTTATGTGTAAATTGAGGTTTATAGAGATAACTTATATGATGTCACATATGTACTAAATGATGTAATAATGACTTGAACACAGATTTTCTGGTTCTAAAACTGTAGGCTAGATGATCAGTGAGGTTCATACTTCGTAAAACTTTCTTTACTATAGATAATTAAACTGTGAAGCTCAAGAACAATATTTTAGGCTGGGTAACAAAGTAATTTTCTAGAAAATAATCAATGAAATTGCTATATGTGTTTTCACAGTCCTTATTTGCCCTACATTTTTCATTGTAATTGTTTTAATTTACCTTTGTTCATACACTGTGCCATCTAATATACAACCTATATATTTGGCAGTAGTTATTTTCTACTGTCTTAATGAGTAGCTTGACAGTGTGTTCCAAGATGGTAATAATAAGAGGGAAAAAGCTGGGCATACAATTGTTTATATAATCAATTTGATTGTACAAAAATGGCTCTGAATATTGACAAAGATTAAAATAGATGAGTTGGATGAGTTCGTATACCGTAACTCAGAACATTCTTAAGAAATTGTACTGCAATCGTGTGACATCTCAAGAGCCACTGCATTTAGAGATGGAAGTCTAGCCCCGCATTGTTGTGGGGATTAAATATGTATATGTGTATATGTGTAACTATAATATATGTAGGTATATTATATATATATATACACACATCCCCAAACATATCCATTTATCTAATCTCATTATCAGTATAAAATCAAACCATGAAAATCTGTTGTCTCTACCTAGTAAGTATCACAATGGAATTGAACAATCTGGCACAATTAACTATTCTGTTCAGGGCCTTCCTATTGTGGGGATAACAGGGTTGTGGCAGGTCAGGTTTCTGGAACATTGTCAGAGCCGGGACAGAAGGCTTTAACAATACCTGCCGGTGCTGTGAACAAAGGCATATGGCATTCATACAGTGGTTTTCATCACAGGGTGTTGGTCAGCCTCCAAGGGCAATGCAGAGCTCCCATTCACAGCCTAGGAGAATGCTTCTCTTTTCAAAGTCAGCATGTGACTCACCTATATTCAATGTCATATGGACCACCCTCCTATTTTAATCCCAGAAGGGCCAGAAAAAGTGATTTTCTGTGTAACATCTCCAAACCCCCTTTGCCCACATAACTGTGAGAGATAGTTTTACATAATCACATCTGGAAGGGATTGTCAAATGTGCAATGTGACTGAGTCTAAAAATGACTTTCATTTAGAAGGCTATTAGACAGTTCTTATTCAGTTGAGATAAGGACAAGCAGTGATGCAAGCCAAATGGAGCTATTTAAAGGGAGCATGAAGCTGATTCTTTGCAGAAGCTATATTTTTAGCAGGACAGCCCTCAGAAAACATGACTATTATTTTGACAAAATAGCCTCACTTTCTTTACAAGGATTTGCATGGAAGACTGACTGACTGAGTTATTAATTGATTCTTTTTTTAGATTTCTGATCTCTCCAAGGTTAGCTCTTCCAGGCAGCCACTGCTCCTGTTTCTGATCCCTAATCATCACATCCATTCCCCCCACCTCAGAACTGTCTAAGTGTATTCTCTGTATTGTGCTCATGTTGTGTAAAATGCAACCCGACAGGAATATTTAAAACTGCTCAGAGCTGCACAGTAGGAACTGATGGGACTTCTGTGAGCTTTCTACAGCACAGTGCACATATCTTGGCTTTTTTATGCTCATATTGTGAATAAAGCTGAGTGCTCAGGCATTGCAGGTGGACTCCCGGTAGGTCCCTTCTGGCCATTTCAGTACAAACAAACAAGCGAACAAGAGCCCAGCGACGAGAAGGAGCACAAGTGCTGGGCTATTTGGCATTTCTGGGGCATCCACACAGCTGCCTAGGCTTTGTTGCACAGTGTAGAGCAAATCTCAAGAAATTTCCTCATAAAAGACAAGGATGAGCACAGGGGAATCTTAAATAAGAGGTTAGACTCTGAAAGGTGCCAGTGTAAGTGGTTTTGAACAAAGGAAAATGAAACAATGCTCACCTTCAGGATCTAAACAGCCTCCTGATTTTTTAGTTAAGTAAATTAAAGAAAAAAGGGTAAAAACGCACTTCAAGTTAGAGAAAAGATGAACTTAGGAGACCATGAATACTGAGGGCTTAAGTAAAAAGAGGAAGTTTGATTTGGTGCTCACTCATCTGAAATGACTGGTATATCCATAAAATGCTACCATTTCCAAAAAAATGGTGATACATTTAAACATTTTATGCATAGTTCTCAGAAAATTATATTTAATGTGTACATTTAGTATATTTGTGTCTATTATGCATAGACATTTTATTGCCATGACATATATTGTTAAGGTTCTTCCTAAAATTCAAATAGAACCTTAGAATTGTATAATAAAAAATATAAACCTGATTCTATCAAGAGTTATATGGACTTTGAATGAGTTATCTAACTTACCTCAATCTCAGTTTTCTCAAGGGTGGAGAAAACTACCTTGGATATTCTTTCCAGCTTTAGGGTTGATAATTTATTGCAGTAAATGTTGGTATCCCTTCTGATACTTCCAAGACAAATAAGGTAATGTTATCTGCTTTTCATTCTCACCTTTTCCCTTCAAATAATACATTTCTAATATGTCTTCAATGAAAAAAAGATTTGCAAAGTCAGTGCATGTCCAATATTAAAACTAGGGAGAAAATAACAATGTGAACGTTCCATTAATGACATGTGAGTTGTACCTTATTCATATTAATTTATTTTATAAACATATCTGCAGATAGGATATTTTATGAACCCTGTATATTTTAGATGGGTATGTATTATTGTTAATACTACATAACATATGTTTCTCAATATAAAATACATTGGGTTTTTTTATAGCAGTTGATTGTTTAATTTGCATACATAAGATCAGAACTGATTTGGATTAATGATTTTTTTGAAATTTTCATAACTTAACTCTAAAAGATTAAATGATTGAAAGAGCAGGCCAGCTCTAAGGAGGTGATATTTATGCTTTTTCTTTTCACGTTATATATACACTGAGTGGCCAGATTATTATGACCACCCCATCAGTACTACGTTGGGCCACCTTTTGCCTTCAATACTGTGGCGATTCTTCTTGGCATTGACTCCACGAGATGTTGAAAGGTGATGCGAGGAATCTGACACCATGCCTGATGAATAGCACTGTCCAGTTCTGTGAGATTTCATGGTTGTGGAACCAGCTGCCTAATGGCTCTTTTAACTTTGTCCCACAAATGCTCAATTAGACTGAGATCTGGTGATTGTGGGGGCCACCTAAGCAAGGTAAAGTCTCCTTCATGTTTCTGAAACCACTCCTGCACAATACGAGCACAGTGGCATGGCGCATTGTCTTGTTGGAAGAAGCTGAGGGCAGGTCCGGCCACACTGCACACCTGCCATCCCCCTAGCAGGGCTGAAAGGACACGGGGACTCTGGTGGGGCTGAAGGGACTGGGTGCCTCCATCTTGTGGCTATGGGTGTCGCCATCTTTGTGACCATCTATGTGATGGTCAATTTGCATATTCCCTCTTTATTAGATAGGATGGATCTAATAAATATTGCTGGTGAAAAAAATATTTTCCAAACCACTATTATTTGACACCCAATGTTTTCTTTGCTTCTCAATTTTCCCCCACTTATATTTAGATAAGGCTAAACATGTGAATAACTAGTTTGTTATGACTTATTCAAAGTTAGTTCAGAAATTTAGGTTAACTAAAATTTTAGTAATGTGATAGGAGGCCAAAACTACACTGTAAATATCCAAAAGGCATATGTATTTGAGAGACTCAGTCAATTTACAGAACTGTGACTATATAATAGTTACAAAGCTCTTCTGGGAAAGCTGAAGCCAGTGATTAAATTGAAAAGTGTATCTAGAGTCAAGACATGTTATTGCCTACATGAGAAACAAGAAACTGTGGTGACTAACATTTTATTCTGTGTTCATTCTTTCTTTAATAGAGAACACTATTATCACAGACATTCTTCATAAAATGAAGTGTTTCTAGTTTAACCATTTTAAAGAGATGTAGACATATGTATTAGATGCTGAACAAATGCAACCACTAAGTCCTTTTTCTCCCCACAGCCCCCAGAGGATAAATACCCAAGACTGATTTATTATCACATAAACACTGTCACAGCCCCATATTAGCTATACACATGGCAAAGAGAAACAGGTGAAAGATGGATAGAATTATATATTACATTCTTCATAGGGAAATAACAAATGCTCATTAGAGGTAAATAACCTATTGGCAAAGAATTAGTTCTTGAGATATTAGTTTACACTAGTATTTGTTTGTTTGTTTTCTTCTTAAAGAAATTAACTGAACATGGAAGGATTGGGCAAAACAGAAATAAGAAAGCTGCTTGAAATTAACTCCTCTTCCTGTTAAAGAGATTATGCCACATCTCCTAGCATGGAAGGAAATATGAGGAATTTGTGGAATGCAAAAGCAGAGATTTATTGTGAAGTGTAAAGAAACTGGTGTTTAGACAGGTCTCACTAGTAGCAGAGATTCACGCCATAGTTGGTGACAGTCCTTAAGTCAGATGGCATGCTCTTAGATGGTTGCACTGGGTGTCATCATATGCATGGTGCATTAGGAGGCAGAACCTTAAAAAGAGGTATTACTAGAATAAAAAATGTTCATGCCATCAGCATGAAAGTAGCAAACACATCCATCATTTAGAGAAAAGTAAAAATGAACTCATAGTCTCCTGAAGATTAAAAGGAAGTTTAAAAGGATGTCTAATTCCACTCACAACCATTGCAGAAATTCTCTTAGCATCCCAGATGGATAGTTACCTAACACTTCTTGGATTACTTTAAGGGATGGGGAATTTGGGAGTAAGACCAGCAAGCAACTCTGAAAGAGTTAACAAAATAAAGTGATGAACAGAGTGAATCCAGAGACATTGAAGTATAGAATAGAGTTCAGGGGAGGGTGGGTGAGTGGGAGATGATCAATCAAAGAACTTGTATGCATATATGCATAACCCATGGACACAGACTATAGGGTGGTGAAGGCCTGGCAGGAGGGTATGGGGTTGGGGGGACGGGCTGGCGGAGGTCAATGGGAGGGTGGGGCATATGTAATATTTTTAACAATAAAGATGAAAACAGACACATGATCATGTGTCCATTCCTTAAAAAATCAGGATGGGGCTGGTAATTTTGAATTAATTTGTATGTCACTTTTAGGTAATCCTAGGATTTCACTACCTGTAATAGAAAATACCACAATAGACATTTTTCTCACTTTTATTCTCTAGTGAATATGGGGAAACACTATTTTTTTTATACTGCACATGTATGTAATTGATTTAAGAACTACAATAACTGTGTAGCTAAAGCTGCATTATGTTGTTGGTCTAAAAGTAAAGAGATTACTCCTCTGTATCATCCTATATAATAAATAGGTAATATTCATATTGACCCTCATACCCTCATGTCATCACAAGATGGCCACCACAAGATGGCCACCCCCACGTTTTCACAAGATGGCTAGCAGAAGAGGGCAGCTGGGGGCAATCGGGCCAGCAGGGGAGGGCAGTTGAGGGCAATTGGGCTGGCAGGGGAGCAGTTAGGTGTCAATCAGGCCAGCAGGGGAGTGGTTAGGGGGCAATCAGGGTGGCAGGCAGAAGTAGTTAGGGGCAATCAGGCAGGCGAGCAGTTAGGAGCCAGTGGTCCCGGATTGTGAGAGGGATGTCTGATTGCCGGTTTGGGCAGTCAGGCATCTCCTGAGGGATCCCATATTGGAGAAGGTGCAGGCTGGGATGAGGGACACCCCTCCCCTGTGCATGAATTTTGTGCACTGGGCCTCTAGTCCTATATAATAAAAGCCTGATATGCT
>NW_006298312.1:2469257-2476510 GCF_000327345.1 Myotis davidii
CATTCAGTTGCTCAGACATCCCCCAGCGGTCAGACATCCCCTGAGGGCTCACAGATTGGAGAGGGTGCAGTCTGGGCTGAGGGACACCCCCCCACAGTGCACAAATTTTGTGCACCAGGCCTCTAGTTATTGATATAATCTTATATTTGTGAGGTGAGTCCTGCTTGACAAGTGAAATAATTTATTGTTTATCACACTTCCTATATAATTTGTTGCACTTAAGATCAGCCATTCAAATTAAAGACTGGAACTAAGAGGAGATTTATAAGTCTTCTGGGTTTGGTGGTGGTCACTAGCGCAATGGGAAAACCAAAGAGTATCTCAGAAAAGTGAGAAAATACCTCTCACTTTCTGAAGAAAGGCAGGCAACTAGAAGGGAAGGAAGCCAAGAAAAGTGTCTGTGATGCTGTAACAGACTTTCATGCCACAGGGAACTGATGCTGGATCAGAGTTTGTATTAGGAAAATAAAGATGTAAGTTTTTAGTGACTTCTGGGATCAGCTGCTATTTCCTATTAGTTCATTGAGTTTCAAGGATTCCTTTCTACTAACTACAATATCAAAACAGTGTCATACATTCCTACAAAAATCAACAAGAAAACTTGATGCTTCAACTTTTGAATATTTTTCAATATTGACTTTTTTTATTCATGGACAATTTATCTTCTATTCCATTGTTGAGAATTTTTTTTTTCAGGCTCCAAAGTCTATTCCTTGATGTAGCATCACATAATAACATTAAGATGTAAAATTGCACCCCCTGCGGTACCTGTCAAAAGGTTATGTCCATGTGTCAGAAGATTGTAAACAGATAATGTCATTTTTCATGGTTCAGATAATTTAAGGAATTCTTGATTACTGAATAAAATCACTCAGTAATAGTTTAATAACACCGAGTAAAATAGAATATGTACTATGCTTAGCATAGTGCTTGGCATAAGTATTAGATATTATAATATTTTTATTTTGTTAATTATAAGAAAAATGACATGAGAAAATATTTACATATTTAACCAGAAAGCTACAACATATTTTCAATTTCATTTTAGAAATTTTGAGAGCCATTGAGAACAATGACAAGAAATGGCCATTGTTCTGTGGGAGACAACTATATTATAATGTAAATTAATTAGCCACCATGAGGTCTGGGTTCAATAATTAATACTATCATCACTAAAGAACTGTGGGGTCTTGGAAATGCAATCCAACCTACCCTGAGCCTGTTTCCTCACTTATATATATTGTGAAAGGGAACTAAGAAAATACAAGAGTTCTATAAATATTACATAATTCAATCTCATTTACATATTAACCTTAAATTTTATTTTTTAAATTTTTCTTTCTTTTCAAAAAATCTTTTTTGTTGAACATAATACCTATGTCCCCATTCCCCCCCACCCATTGACTTCTTCTAGCCCACCTCTGTACCTCCACTCCCACCACCCTCCATCCCAGCCCTTCACCACCCTATGGTTTGTGTCCATGAGTTATGCATATATGCATACATTATTTGGTTCATTTATTCCCATCCACCCACCTACCCACCCTTGCCTTAAATTTTTGAGTTGACAAGAATGCAAAATAGAACATTGAACTCTTGTTAGTAGATCATCAAGCATGTTATTTTTAATTACCTTTCTAAAGTGATCTAAATTAAAAATAGAGATTTGAATGTTAGTTCCTAGAATTTAATAAATAAACTTAGACCTAAGGAAATATTTGAGAAAAATATCACTAAATAATTGGGAGAGTCCTTAAACTTCCTAAGCTCAAAACAAATTGTTTTTCCAGTGAAGGAAGCTGGTCTTCTGAACCAAGTGTTGGAGAGTGTCAGCAATACCAGAAATAGTCAAGGGAAATCATTGAAAATTGAAATAAGGCAGGAATATAGTTGTCAGATAAAATATACAATACTAAGTCAAATTTGAATTTCAGACAAATAGCAATTTTTTAAATGTAAGCATGTCCCGTATAATAATTGGAACATTCTAATAGAGTATTTGTGCATTGTGTCCCATGTAAATTTGGGGCATTATTATAGTAAAACATTATTCATTGATTATAGAAAATTCAAATTTAACCGGGTATCCTCTTTTTACTTTGTTTTATGAAACCTGGCTACCCTGGGCAGGAAATACAGACACTATGGGGGATTGTGGTATGTCCTCTTCCTGCTACACATTCAGGATAGAAGGATGGTCCTTAAAACAGACTTTGGAAAACACCATTCTGTTGTCTCAAGAGAAAACTAGGAAGACAGCATTTGTAAAGCTAGAACTACAATATAACCTTTATTTTCAGGTCACAATCCATACAAGATCTTGTTGTGCAAAATGTTACTCCATCCAGCCTATTGATTTCTATGCTTCATTTTTCCCTTTGCATTTACCATTCATCTGTGTTAGATTTCCTAAAAGGCCTGCTTTTTGTTACTTGAATTCTATTTTTCCTTCAAGGCCACATTTGCCCTTTTGCTCCTGGGATAGAATAAACATATAGTTATCATTTAAATCTAAACATTTTTGAGAATAAAAATGGATCATATTAATTGCTACATCTAGCATATAGGCAAAAGTTAGAATTTTCCATTCAAATGAGGATACATGGTCATTCTAAATTATGAACAATTCCCCAAATTCTTCCTGTGGTGGCATCTCACTCCACCACTGCCTCTCTTTAGCACAAATATATTGCCATTTGGTATACATGGTCTTATAGTTCTGATTATCTTCTTTCATGTGAATATGTATCTCATTTCTCATTCAAAATAGAGTGAAACATTTTAATCAGAGGCCAACTTACATTATTTGTAATTGAAGTTTTCCCAGAGGTTCCCAGAGAACCTCATATAAAAAAGACACGGTGAATATTTGTTGACTAAAATATTTTTAAACCCAAAACCTATTTATGAATTTTAATAAATATAACAAAATGCATTATAATATAGCCATGAATATATCATGGTTTTGATCATGTCACATCAGTTGTCATGGTAAAAATTTGATATACATAGTCATACTGTATTATACAATACATTAAACTAATTTATACTATTTCCACTTAGGTATGTTTAGGGTTGTAATTCAGATATGTTGCTCATATCATTAGTAAACAGTAGCTTGAAGCTTGTAGTTGATAACATATAGTGTGGATCCTATCTTGAGAAAAGATTGGCTTATATTATCTTTTTTATTTTTTTATTTTTTAATACTAAGTTTTTCTTAAGGCATGCCTTTTGGAATTTGATAATGTATATATTTGCATATTTCTATTATTTCAGTAATAAATTTGAGTAAAAGAATAAAAAGGCTGATGAGAATTTTGGAATGTTCTCTTTGAATAGTTAGTGCAATTGCCATGAATTTGGCCAGGTGTAGCTAAATGACATTTCAGGCAAGAACTAATAGCAAAGCTTTCTACACGGTGATTTCCTGGGCAAGCTTCATCAAAAAGAAAACTCATCAGAAGCCCTGCTGGGATTCTATCAGCAAGCATTTATTTGTGGTCACATGTACACCTGCTTACATGGTAATGATACACCGATGAGTCAGGTCACTATGCCAATGCAAATTAGCTTTATTTTGAATCTAATACTGGAATCTGACAGATAAGCTAACCAGACAAATGAGTTGCCACTAGATCGATAGAATAAACTGGAAAAAATGTTTTCCTATAGCACTTGCCTGTTTTTCTTGTTGCTCTGGGTTGTAGATAACCATTTATGAAAATGTGTTTGTTTGTTTGTTTCTGTTCATAACAGTTAGAATGAAGAGTCCCCAGCTTATGACTTGCTCCATTGGTGAAGCAATATTGAGCAGTACACGCATGCCATCTGCAATGCAATTTTTTTAACCAAGAGAGCTCATGCTGCTTAATTTAAACTTAAAATCAATTCAGCAAATATTTATAAAGGACCACTCTGTGTAAGGCATCATTCTAAGTGCTGGCGATAGGGGAAGGGCATAAAAGGTAAATAGGAATACCACCTGATCCAAAGGCTTTCTGAAACAGTAATGGAGATGATGAGCACTCACTATTCTATGTGGCAAAGCACACAAAAGAGCCACAAATTGCCACAGAGAAGAGGAATCTCTGGATCCAAAGCCACTGTAATCAACGAAGGACTAACATAGGAGATGGCTGGTTAAATAGTCTTAATGCTTAGGAAAATTTAAATATGTTCAAGCGAGTGAGGGGTGGGGGAATCCAGTCCTTTAATATGGGCCCAGCAAGAGTAAAGGAAAGAATGGGGGGGCTGAGGACACATTTGTAATACCTTAATAATAATTTAAAAAAAGAAAAAAAAAGAGTAAAGGAAAGAAAGTGGGAAAGAGGAAGGCCTCTTTAGGCAAAGAGCCAGGAATTTGTGTAGCTGGAGTGTTGGACAGCTCTAAGGAAGCAGGGTAAGATAAGCCCCTAAAGGAAGGAGAATTCATGTTTAATTCTTACACATCTTTTAAGAGTCTGTTCCATGCAAGTCACCACCAGGTTGAGAAGTTAGGAATTCATTCTATAGGTAACAGTGTCTTCCTTAATAAGATTTTTTTGGAAAAAGATTACATAATCAGAATTTTAAAAATGTAACTCAAAATATACTTTGTAAGGGCCCTTTTCTAACTTAGATGTATACCTTTTCCTGCTGGAAATATTACAGCTATGTTTACCTAAAGAAACATAAAACAGATTTATATCAGCCTTATCTGAATTTACTGAATATACAAAATATATTAGTTTCCTAGGGCTGAATAACAAAATACCACAAACTGGCTGGCATAAAATGATAGAAACTTGGTTCTCCCTCAGTGTGGAGCTGAGAGATTCAAAATACAGGTCAGCTGGCAGAGTTGTTCCTTCTGAAGCTCTGAGACAGTCTGTTCCATGCCTCTCTAACTGGCTTCAGGTGGTGGGTAGCAATCCTTGGCATCCCTTGGCTTGTTATGTGCCACTCCAATCTCTCCTTTTGTCTTCATATGGAATCGTCCTTTTGTGTCTGTTTCCAATTTTCCTCTTCTACAGGGACTTCAATTAATTCCTATGAATGAATGCCCATCCTCATAATATCTTAACTTGATTAAGTCTGCGAACACCCTGTTTTCAAATAAGGTCACATTCCCAAATACTGAGGGTCAGGGCTTCAGAATAATTTTGGGAGGAGGGCATAGTTCAATCCATAACAGGTGGTAGGTTTTTCAAAAGCTTATTCAACAAAAAATTAACGCTCATTTAAAAACCTCAGTTCATATATACAATAGACATAATAATACTGTCTTCATAAGATTGCTGTGAAGATGAAATTCAATACCATTTGAAAGAATCTAGCATGGGGCAGTCTTAGCTATGTGGTTGGTTCATGTAATATTACACTTTATTTCCAGAAGTCCCTTCAGAAAAATATTTCCATTATGTTCTGTACAACTATCTGATTCTATGTCCTCGATCTCATGAGTTTAAAATACAGCTGTGAGTGTTATAGAAATGGCCAGAAGAGGTACAAGATTTAGAAAGGATATTTTTGACTTTCCCAGAATTTTCTTTAATCTTGAAGTATTCCATTAGAAAACAAATATATAGAAAAATTGCAAAGTTAGTGTCTCACTATTCTGTTTTCCTACTCAATAATAGCCCTAAAATATTTATACCAAAAGGCAACATTGGATTTGGGCTAATTGCTGATTTAGATCAATCTGATTGCTTAGGTTTTCTCCTCTTCCCCCCACCTCCCCCTTAACTATTGGATGGCTGGGTTTTAATGGTCTGGATAATCTCCTGCACTTTACACTTTTCTTTGACCTTTAGCTCCATCACATACAAAGTTACATTTAATGTAAGCACATCATCTGGCTGATTCCTCCAATCTTAAAAGGTAAATTCCCAAACCTCAGTTGAACTATTTCTATTTTGTCATGAATTTTCAGGATAATTGTTCATCTCTCCACTTAATTTTTGTGTGCAGATACAATCATATGGACAAATATGTGTTAATGGGATGCCATCTTAGCTGTCAGTGAGTTAGGCCTTCATGGTGTATGGGAATTCTAGAATTTATCATCCTTTTCACTCTGCCATTAATTAAGAGTGCCCCAGAGACAGATTGGGAGTGGCCCAGGGTGAAGGGCCTAGAGGTTAAGCCTTTTAGCTTTGAGCCTCCAATTTGAATTTGATCTAAGATGGTAATAAACAAGAGCTACTGCGATTTGATATGAGCTTGGTGACCTGTGTGAAATGGATTAGTAACTCAGGCTCATTCTGGTGGACACAGTTGGAGGTTTGCAGAACTCAACAACTTAAAGAAGATGGAGAGAAACTGATTTCATAAATACTCCCTCGCCCTGCTCAGATTGCTGTTCAGTAACATGGAAAAATACAAGACCTTAGTATTCCATATGCCCAGCTTGTAAAAAAGCTGTGGCAATAGAAGAGATCAGGGTGGGCTTCATAAAACTCAGACAGTGGGTCGAATGAGAATTAGGTGGTGGTTCTAAGAGAAATTTAATATCCTTGGTCTCTCTCTCTCTCTCTCTCTCTCTTTCCTTGCTCTCTTTCTGTTTAGTTGTCTGTGTTTGTGGAGGAAACACTGATTGTATTTATCAAGATGTGTACACTCCCTAGCCTTCAAATTCAGCAATAGCAGAAGGATAGAAAGATGCATGGCTGGATAGAAAGAAAGTGAGTCATACTGTTAACCCTTGAAGGAAAAATAAAAACGTTGCAAGCATTAAAAAGAAATATGATGTGCTGAATTGAAATAAAAACAAAATGTTTATAACTAAACAGAAAAATATTATTCAATATTTGGTTTACTCTAATTTTATTGTTGTGATTAATTTGAGGCCAACAGTAATTTTATCTACATAAATATATATATACTAGAGGCCCAGTGCACAGAAATTTGTGCACTCGGGGGGGAGGGGAGGAGTCCCTCAGCCCGGCCTGTGCCCTTTCACAGTCTGGGACCCCTCAGGAGATAATGACCTGCTGGCTTAGGCCTGCTCCTGGGTGACAAAGGGCAGTCCTAATCCCTAGGTGCAGCCCCTAGTCAGGCTCAGAGCAGGGCCAATTGGGGAGCTGGGTCTGCCCCGTCATGCATAGAGCAGGGCAGATTGGGAGGTTGTGATGCCACCCTCAGTCACGCTCAGGGTAGGGCCGATTGGGGGGTTGGGGCACTGCCCCCTGTCACACTCAAGGCAGGGTCGATGGGGAGGTTGCGGCGCCACCCCCTGTCACACACAGAGCAGGGCCACTCAGGGGGGTGGG
>NW_006298312.1:2476872-2486236 GCF_000327345.1 Myotis davidii
ATCTCTTAGGCCTCGTCTCCTGAAAGCAGGTATCTGGTTTGTTCCGGTTCTATAATCAAAACAGTGTATCAACTCCAGCTCTGAGATCCCAGCCTCACTGAAAGCTGGTTTCTGGGGTTTTGTTTAGCTTCTGTATTTGTTACAATGTTTCAAACTGCAAGCTTAGAGGCCAGCAAGGCAGGCGGGGAACATTGCAGTCCTCCGTCACTGAAGCAAGCAAGCCTCATGTTCAGTTTAAGCTGCCTGGCTGCCGGCCGCCATCTTGGCTGGCAGTTAATTTGCATATCACCCTGATTAGCCAATGGGAAGGGTAGTGGTAGTACGCTAATTACCATGTTTCTCTTTTATTAGATAGGATAAAGTTATGGTTTTTGGTGTTGTTCTCTTGTTTTCTCTGAGTAGCTTGAACAGGGAGCCCAGGAAAATTAAATGGAGGAAAGAAACATCCAAACATCAATGTACTTAAATTTGATATTGGGAATAATTTAGTATGTCACTAGTCTTAATATTCTAGGGGATCATCCAGGAGTTATTGAAATTTTAAAGCTATTTGCAAAGAATCAGATAAACTAGATGTGGTGTTATTTCCATTTTGTAAATGAACTTATTCTGGCTTAGAGGCTCTAAGTAACTTGCCTGGGGGCCCAGCAAATATTGCCAGAATTGGGTTTCAATGGAATTCAATTGGACTCAACACTAATTTTTTCACTGAATCTCAAAAGAAACTTTCTTCTTGTGACATCACATCCCATTTTCTTTTTTAAGTGCACTTTATTTGTAACCAGAATAATTAAGACATCACTGAAAATCACAATATTACACCTATTTACAGTATATTTTGAGATTGAAATAGTGAAATGCATTTTCCAATAATTAACTTAATCAGAAGTAATATTTTTCGATCAAATGTAGTTAGAAATTTTCTGAAACGTATTTGCTTGTTTCTTAGCCTTAAATCCTGTAATCGATTCAGGAAGTATTTATTAAACACCTACTTTGCATCTTGTTCACATGATGCATGGAAGTAGGGGTGCAACAGTATCCTGATTGTACTTAATCTTTTTCACCTTCAGATCTTGTATATCTGATCAATAAATGTAAATATTATTTTCTTACCTACTGGTCTCATCAGAAATGCGATAGTATTTGTGAAATCCACCACAAATGTTATATAAATTATAGTTTTTGTAAGTCTATTGTGCATCTTTTCCATTTTTTAAATGTTTTGGTTCTTCTTTCTAAACTACACTACTGCAAAAATAACCACACACACAAACTTTAAGCAATCCAATTTTTAAATGTATAAATATTTGTCATGTATTAATCACCAACCATGTTTCAAATATGGTACATACTGGTAGTCTCTATGTGGTTAAAAAGGAGGTATAGAGAGTTCACACAATAGCACACAAATAAATAAATCAGTACCAAGTATGAAGATTCATCAAGAAAAAATGATTTGATGATAGAACTAATAACAGTGTTATGATAACTAAGAGTAGAGTGGTCCAAATTGAGGAGGAGCTAACAGTTAATCTGAGACCTGAGGAGAGAGAAGGGAAACAACTATTGAAAGAATTGGTGAAGACAATTCAGGGAAAGGGAAGAGCTTGTGCTGAAATTCTGAGACAGAGCTGAGCACAGCATGATGCAGGAATAAAAAGAACGTCACCTGATCTGGAGCAGAATTCAGGAGCCTAAGAAATATATTCAAATAGAGTTACTGAATGGAAGCAGTAATGACAGGTATGTTCATTCCAGTTATTTAAGATTTTTATTTCATGTTTACAGCTAGATACATGGAGAAGTATTTTACTGAGACTTCAGAAGAATGCAAGCCTGTAATTTTCTTATCTCATTGGAGAAGGGGCACCACAAACTAGCCCCCTTCTGCCTGCATTATTTTTTAAAGTAAAAATTAAATTCCGTATGACTCTGTAAGCAACTGTTTTTTTCTTAACTTCTGTTATGAAAATACAACATAAGAAAGCCAGTATGATGTAATACCACTTATAGAAGTATTTCCTATCAAAAAATTGCAAGAATAAACTCTATTTTACCCACTTATTATAGAAATCACTTCCATTAAAGCCTTAGTTTTAGCCAATAAAGAAGATTAGCATAAATCCCTTTGGAGTAGCTGTTATGCCATTCCATGAACCATTTAAGAGAAGTTTTAAATTTAATCTCTTCTCTGGTTCTTTGAATGTGTCTTTAAAAAAGTAATTGTTTTCTGGCTTCATGGACACATACTACTTTTAAGTCAATAAAATTACTTTCTCTAGGCTTTACTTACTGAGAAAAATCTATGTTGGCATACATTGGATTGCCTCTTTAGAAATGAAGATAATTAATGGTTATATTTTGCAATGGGTTTCCAAAACTACAATCTCTAAGGACCTATATTTGTAACTGCATTTTCAATTGCTAATTAGATAAAGAATATATCATGTGAATCCACAAATTGTGCTCACAGCTACACTGTTGTCCCTTTGTAAATATGGTGTTCAAGAGGATTCCATAGACTAAAAACAGTTTCAGTTTTAGTTGGCCTATTTTAGAGTCATGATTTGACTGTAATATATGCTATCATCTACATTGTAATTAATTATACTTTAATGAAATTTTCTAATATATAAAATATTCATAATAATTAAAATTTTACCTAAGAAATACATGTGAAAAAAAAACAAACTAAATGAGGATAAAATTATTAAATACAATGATATATAAAATAAAAATTCATTAGTAGATCAAGAAAAAACATCTTATAAGAAAGGTGAGGTTAGCCCAGCCAGCATGGCTCAATGGTTTAGTGTCAACCTATGAACCCGGAGGTCACAGTTTGATGCCCGGTCAAGGCATTTGCCTGGGTTGTGGGCTTGATCCCCAGTGTGGGGCATCCAGAGGCAGCTGATCAATTATTCTCTTTTATCATTGATGTTTCTATCTCTCTCTCTCCCTCCCCCTTCCTCTCTGAAATCAATAAAAATATATTAAACACACACACAAGAAAAAGGTGAAAAGTTTTAGGTTTCTCTTTTATGAAGCATGCAATTTGAGGATTAACTAGACATGATACTAGTAGAATTCACCATGCTTTGTTTATTGCATGTAGTCATTTAAGTTATGATGTATCTTTTAGGTTTGATCAAATAATTGAATTGATACCTCTCCTTTGGGAAATGATCTTTAGGCCACTTCACAATAGACATTCCCTTTTGCTTAGACCACATGCCACTTGCTAAGCCCATTATCTCTCCCCTCCGACCTTCCCAGGATCCAGACCTGCACAGAGAATTCTCTGCCCAGAAAAAGCCTGCCTTGAGTCCTTTAAAAACTTCTGACTCCCCGTCTTTGTGGGCTGGCATCATTTTGGGGCTCAGCCTATCTGAGTTTCCAGATGACCTAATAAATTTATAATCCCTTACCACTTTGGCTTTGTGCATGCCTCCTTCGGGGACCCTAACATTTGGTGCTGAAACCCAGGAGGGTTCCATGGGGAAGGGAAGCCATTACTTTAGTTTCAGTTACCCCAAGTTTTCTACTCGGAGAGCAATAGGTGGTGGCAGCTCGTCCTGGGTTTACCTCCGAATCCCACTTGGGATGACTGGATTGCCAGCCTCAATTAGGCCTGCCTTCCTGATGCGCCCTCCCAAACCAGCCAAGGAGGACACTGGATCAGGAACTCCTCCTCCATTGCTGATCCTCTATTCCACACTGGCCAATCCTCTCTAGGTGAGTGACATTCCACAATTTCCCTTGTCTTGAGTCTTCTGCCCACTCTCTCTCACTGACTTTTTGAAAGTCTCTCATCTCAAAAGTCTTAGAGCTAGGCCAGAAGACTCCTCAGCCATTTGGCTTTGGGTATTTCAGAATTGGGGACATCAATCCAGAGGGTCACCCCCTAGATTCTCATGGTGATTTGTTTAGCAGTGGGGACACCTGCCCTAATCCCTTGAACTCGAGTTCCAATACAGCTTTTGCTCTACCTAACACTTGCTCTTGGGTCACCCAAAGCCTGCCCTGAGGGAGGTAGAAGGAACTGAGGGTACTGTCTGGGTACACATCCCATTTTCCACATCTGATCTTGCACAGATTGAGAGCTGTATCAGGTCCTTTTCCATCAACCTACCACATTTAATAGGGAATTTGAGGACCTGTCTCAGTCCTAAGACCTGACCTGGCTCTACATCTAAGTCATCTGTCCTCCTATCTAATCCCAGAAAAGAAGGGGCGCATCTGACTAGCAGCTCAGGACCACGGCAATGCTCTCCATAGACAGTATGCAGTAGCCAACCGGTTGGTGCTGACTTGGTTCCCCAAACTGACCCAAGATGGGATTAACAGGTCAATTCTTCAGGGCACCAGATCCTTAGCCATATAATCACCTGTCTCATTGCTGGACTGAAAAAGGCTGCCCATAAGGCAGTCAACTATGACAACCTCAATAAAATCACCCAAGGCCCAGCTCTCTTCCTCTCTTCCTCTCTCACCTCACAGAAGCCTTACAGAGATTTACCTCCTTAGAAACCACCTGCCCAGAGGGAACCCTTATTCTGAACACCTGTTTTATATCCCAATCAGTCCCAGGCATATAAACTTAAAAAAATAGACACACATCCACAAACCCCTCAAAAAGACCTCATTAACCTGGCCTTGAAGGTCTTTAATAAAAGAGACAAGGAGACCCAAATCCAGAAATAAAGGTGAGATCGGGCCAAGGCTGAGGCCCAGAAGGAGGCCTTGCAGCTCCTAGCCACCACTTTCATGAACCCAAAACAAAGTGCAGGTTCTCCAAGCAAGGATAGGTCAGCGGCTAAGCCTCCTGCTGGCTCATGCTTCAAATGCAACAAGGAAGGACCCTGGGCCAGGTTCTTCCCAAATAGGAGGCCACGGCCTGGGCCCTGCCCATGGTATGGAAGGGAAGGCCACTGTAAATCAGACTGCAGTCTGGCCCCTCCAAGTCAGACCTCAGCCAGCCTAGCAAGGCCACCCTTTGGATCCAGTTTGGAGCTCCAAGACCTCCTGGGACTGGCCATAGAAGACTAAAGCTGCCCAGGCTCTGACAAGGCCCCACAGACTTACATCACCAGGACAGAGCATCAGGTAAAGTTTATGGTGGCAGGTAAGCTGATACCCTTTTAATTGACACTGGGACCACTTATTCTGCCCTCCCTGAATTTACTGGGACCCTTGTCCCTCCTCTGTCTCTATTATGAGGGTTTATGGACTAGTTTCACAGCCATTAGCCACCTCACCTCTACACTGATCTTACTAGACATCCGCTTTGTCCACTCTTTTCTCATTCTACCTCAGCACCAGACCGGAGCTACCACACATCCACTCATAAAGCCCAGTTGTCCCGAACCACAGTCACCTACCTCAGTGACTTTCACCCCACAAAGTCAAGCCATTACCTTAGACTGTAAACACCTTATCTCTTCCATGACTGTCTCCTCCTCTACACAAAAAAAATACTCTCCTTTCTTGGGCTCGCTGGATACTTTTGCCTCTGGGTTCCCAATTTTAGTCTTCTTGAAAAGCCCTTTTATGATGAGGTGAAGAGACCCCTCACTAAGCCTTTAGATCCCAAGGCCAGTATTTTCATCCCTTTTAATGCTCTGAAAATTTCTCTCATCTCCATGCCTTCTCATTTCCCCTTCCTAAAGAATAACTTCCTCTACTGCAAAACTGCAAAAGCTTACTTAACAGTTCTGCTACTATCAGGAGCTGGACTCATTATCACCCAAAACTTCGCATGTTATCGCTAAGGAAAAATGTGGCAGTTTTAAATCCTAGCGGCTGGAGATGACAATCCTAGAACAGGTTGCAGGGCTTTCTCCCTCCCCCATCTGTCTTTTCCCCAGCCTCATATTCCTTAATTAGTAACTTAAAGACTGTGGAACATTGCTGGGTTAAATGATAAATATCTAAATATTTTTAAATAACATAAAATACTGAAACATTCATTGCTAGACTAGTTTCAAATTCACCTGCTCTTAGTTTTTATTACAGACTAGAGGCCTGGTGCACAAAATTCATGCAGGGGGGTTGTCCTAGCCCAGCCTGCACCCTCTCCAATCTGGGACTCCTTGGCGGATGTTAGACTGCTATAGGGATCGGGCCTAAACCAGCAGTTGGACATCCCTCTCACAATCCAGGACTGCTGGTTCCTAACCTCTCGCCTGCCTGCCTGTCTGAGTGCCCCTAACTGCTCTTCTTCCAGCCTGATTGATGCCTAACTGCCCTCCCCTGCTGGCCGGATCACCCCAACTGCCCTCCCTTGCTGGCCTGATCACCCCCACTGCCCTCCCCTGCTGGCCTGGTCACCCCCAACTGCCCTCCCCTGCAGGCCTTATCACCCCCAACTGCCCTCCCCTGCAGGCCTGGTTGCCCCCAACTGCCCTCCCCTGCCAGCCTGGTCACACCCAACTGCCCTCTCCTGCTGGCCATCCTGTGGTGGCCATCTTGTGATGACATTGTGCATGATGCCACCTAGGCTTTTATTTTATAGGATGGAGTCTTATACATTGTTGAAGGTATATTTTAAGTGTGTATTTACAGTGTGTTCCCTACTGCAAGATATCACCAAAACCTGTTCTACTTGTTACTCAGTATCTCCCCAAGAACAGGACAGATTAGACTTCCTTCTTTCCCATCTCATAAGGCTAGGGGCCAAATCCCTTGACAAGACTGGCAAATTGACTTCACTCACATGCCCCCTATTAAAAGAGCCAAATATCTCTTAACCCTGGTAGATACCTTCTCAGTCTGGGTAGAAGCATTCCCCACTATATCTGAAAAATCATCCAAGGTCACACAAGATCTCATTCAGCGTTTCATTCCCAGATTCGGCCTATCTACCTCATTAAAATCAGATAATGGACCTGCTTTCATATCTCAAATGACTCAACAGGTCTCCTCCACTCTGAACATCCAGTGGAACTTATACCCCACTACTGGCCTGAATCTTCAGGCAAGGTAGAAAAGACAACTTTCTTAATTAAGTCTCACCTAACTAAATTAACTCTTGAAACTAAAGAACCTTAAACCACTCTCCTACCTCTAGCCCTTATGCACATCAGGGCAACCACCACACACTCTCTTTTGTAAATTGCTTTTAACTCATCTATGGAAGAGCCATCTTATTAGGAAACTTCCCTTCTGCAGAGACCCCTCTAGGAGACTATGTCCCCATTTTAAATCTTCTCTGACAATTACTGAGAGAACACTCTGATCAGGTCCTCTCTTGACCTTTTAGGGAGACATCCCCCTTACTCCTCTATAGCCAGAGGACTGGGTCCTCCTAAAGGAAATCCATCTGTCAAATAATTTACAGGCCGATAACAAGGCCCTTAGCAAGTACTCCTAACTTTCCCAACTGCAGCTGAACTATCAGGGCATGCCTGATGGTTCCACCTTTCTAGATTAAAACCCATCCCAGGAACACCTCCATCACATGAGCTGGAGTCCCCTAAGTATTACAACCACCAGATCAGGCCCACCAGACTCCTCCTTACCCACATCCCAGAAGAAGAGAACGAATGACTGAGCATCCCTGCAAGTGCCCCCTATGTATTAACCCTAAAAACCCTGACTTCCCTGAAAGGCCACCTCCTCTCCCAATACAAATCCTCCAGGTCATAGCTACTGCCCCTTCTCCCTTTGCATTAGGATTCTCACCTTTGTATGGTAATCCCTTCTACAACGGGACTTCAATTACCCATGGGATAAGATTTCCTTCTTTCTAGATCCTGAACATACCCTCCCTGCCCCGCCTCAGGACAACCCCAACCCTGAAAGTGGGGGTTAGCTCTCCTTCTCATTCTATTCCAACCCTCCTATCTTATATCCATAAGAAACTTTCTCGCCGAAACTGGTTTGGCTCAGTGGATAGAGCATCGGCCTGCGGACTGAAAGGTCCCAGGTTCGATTCCGGTCAAGGGCATGTAACTGGGTTGCGGGCATATCCCCAGTGGTGAGTGTGCAGGAGGCAGCTGATCGATGTTTCTCTCTCATCGATGTTTCTAGCTCTCTCTCTCTCTCCCTTCCTCTCTGTAAAAAATCAATAAAATATATTAAAAAAAAAAAGAAACTTTCTCACCTGCACTAATCTCAAATAAACACTTAGCCTTACACATTTCCTCCTAAACCAGGCCAATGCAACTTTTACCAGGAATTGCTGGCTCTGCCTTTCCCTCTCCTCTTCAGTGTAACCACTATCCCTATACCAATCAAGAGATGGAATCAGGCAAAAATCATTCTATCTTATAAAAAGGAAAAAGGAACTGTATTTCTTGAAAAGGCAGACACCCTTCTAGGTAATTATCCTACAGCCCAGGCAAATCAAGGCCCCCTTCTTTTCCATACTTACGTAGAATCTCTTACTAAGGTAGCTCCTTCCTCCATCTCAATCACAGTTCCTGTCACTCTACTCCTCTCTCCCCCCCACACTAATTGTCCAAGCCCCTTTATACTTTACAAGGTCACAGGGCAAATAATAATAGGCCATCCCATCATCAGCTTGCAACACCACAATTAACCCAGAACTACCAAATGGCCATTGGTCCCAATGGGTTGACTACCAGGTCTTCCCAGAAGGCAAAGGTTATTTCCTACAGCTGGTCCATTGTACTTCTTATTCAACCATCCAGGCCTGAGGCTTCAACTGCTCATTTACTCCTCTTTTGCTTTATGTTGTATAAAAGCCTACCTGTCGTGGTAACCCATTATATCTGACACAAAAGGGCAGTCCAAATAATCCCTCTCCTCATAAACCTCAGGATCATAGCAAGGTGCTTAATCACTGCTCTATATTTTGAAATCCTGTCTCAAGATCTATAATAAAGCCTAAATGACATTGCCAAAAGTTTAGTTCAAATTCAGAATCAGATAAACTTACTAGTGGCTGTCACCCTCCAAAAATGAAAAGGACTAGACCTCTTAACAGCAGAAAAAGGGGTCTATATCGTTTCCTGGAAGAAGTATGTTGTTTTTATGTCAATCAGTCTGGCCGAGTCAGGAATGCTGCCCAAAAACTAACAGAGAGGGCTGCAAAGATCAGAGAATGTCAATCAAATTCATGAGACTACTGGCTAAAGAATATAAATTTATATACCTGGCTACTTCCCATCTTAGTATCATTAACATTCCTATTCCTCATCCTCATTTTTGGCCCATGTATTCTGCACCATTTTTCATCTTTCCTTTAGGACCTCTTTCGAGCTTCACCAACCAGTCTCTCAGGGAAATCATCCTTCTGCAACCCATCCCTTCAACCATGGAAATTTATACAGTGTTCTAGCCAACTACAGTCAAAGTCCATGCCCTTGTGATATCAACGCCCTCCCCCCTCTCAGCA
>NW_006298312.1:2486282-2489206 GCF_000327345.1 Myotis davidii
AACTACAGAATATGACCTTTTCCCTATTCCATAAGAAAAAGGCTGGGATGTTATGTTTGATCAAATAATTGAATTGATAGCTCTCCCCTGGGAATTGACCTTGAAGCAAAGTCACAAAGAACATTCCCTTTTTCTTAGCTCACTTTCCACTTGCTAAGACCATTATCCCTACCCTCCGGAGCTTCCCAGGATCCAGACCTGCACAGAGAATCCTCCACCCAGAAAAAGCCCATCCACAGTCCTTTAAAAACCTCAGACTCCTCTTCTTTGGGTGCTGGCACCATTTTGTGGCTCAGTTCTTCTGGTATCCAGACAACCTAATTTATAATCCCTTATCACTTTGGCCTCATGTGTTCCTCTTTTGGCGACCCTAACAGTATCCATTCAATTATTTTAAAAAACACAAAAACAACTTTTGAGCATATAATACATGCTCGAGAGCAATTTAGAGAATGGGGTGGGGGTTAATATGAAATAACTGCATACCCTCAAAGAGCTGACAGATCAATACAAGAAAATATTATAGGTTTTATGATGGGAGAACATTAAAATTTATTGTTAAAAAGAAAAAGATAAGAAAAATAAATTTGTGTATGTATTTTGGACTTTTAAAAGCATTAGATAATTATTTCACAATGACATTTAAAATGTTCATGTTGAAGATACCAAGAAAAAATACCTATCAACACAAATCTGATTATATAGTGTTGTCAGAGCCAGCAGGAGCTTTGCTAGAGCACTGCTCAGCACTGCAAGACTCTGGTGCTCTGAATGGCTTTGAGTCCATATATTCTAAATTCTCCCATTCGAGTATGCCAAGCACAGGGCAGGTTCTTTCTTGAACTCTGCCTACTGTACTAACTTTTGGGAACTTAGTCCAAGTTCCTCTTTTTCCGGCACTCCCATGATATGAATGTTGGTAACAATTGAAGTTGTCCCAGAAGCTCCTCACACTATCATTTTTGTAATTTTTTTCTTCTTTTTATTGTTCTGATTGAATGTTTTCTGCTTCCTTATATTCCAAATATAAGGATTTGATTTGATTCTCTACCTCACCTACTCAGTAGTTGATTTTCTGTAGTTCATTCTTCATTTTAATTAGTGTATTCTTCATATATGACTGGTTCTCTTTTATGGTTTTTATTTCCTTATTTATGCTATTGAAGTTCTAACTAAGTTCCTTGAGCATTCTTATAACCATTTTTTTTTTTTTGGTCTCCATTTCATTTAGTCCTTTTTTCTGAAGATTTCTCCTATTCTTTCATATGGGACCTGTTTCTGTCTCCTCATTTTGGCTGCCTCTCTGTATGTTTCTATGTATTAGGTAGAGTTGCTACATCGCCCAATCTTGGTAGAGTAACCTTATGTACTTGGTGTCCTTCATGGTCCAGTGGCACAACCTTCTGGTCACCCAAGCTGAGTGCTCCAAGTACACCCCTTTCTAGGCTGTAAACACTGTCCTGTTGTAGTTGTCATTTTTGCATTGGCACTTCACTGGGAGTGATTGATACCCTAGCTGATTAGCTATGAGGACTGGCTGATACTATAGGAAAAGAGTGGCTGTGTACAGGCTGAACCCACAGAGCAGGAAATGCTTCAGTGGAGCTTTGATGTCTGCCAAATATGCCCTTTGAGTGTGTCACTCATGGAGGTGGTTGGATTGTGGTCTGAAGTTATCCTCTGAGTGCATTAGCTCTAGGACCTGCTTGGAGGTACAAGGTCAGCCACCACCTGTGCCCTCCCCCACACCCCCAGGGCCATCATGTATGAACAACAGAACAATCTGAATATGGCTGCTACTTGTGCTGGGCTTGGAGGTGTCCAGGAGAGGCCACCCTGCAAACCAGAATAGGTTTCCATTAGTGCCATACCTGGGGCCACTTAGCAAGAGGTAGGGGGTATACCATGGACAGATGTTGCTTGTTTGAGAGATTTTAGGAAAGGCCAAAGCATGAGCCAAGACAGACCATTTATATGTAAAAGCCACTGGAAATGGCTTATATGGCTGGCAAGTTGGGTGCGGCAAGGTCTCAGAGAATCATCAGGGTGAGGCCAACTGCATTAACCAGGTTGACGAAGACTCAGATATGGCACCTGCCTGCTGGCTCTGTGATGGTTGGGCTCAGAAAAGGAACAAAGGCCTCTGCCAGCACTTCTGTCTGGATGAATACTGAACTTCCAGCCTTTGTTCTGAAAGCAGACAATTTAGTTCCACCCCTTATGTCCCTGGTGCCCATCAAGCTACTACCCCAGTATGAGAGCTCAGAGTGAATGAGTCTAAGTAAGTCTGTGTGTGGGACTTTTCAGAGGAATATCTGAAATTTCAATAGTGCTTCCTCTCACTCAGCTACAATCCCTGCTAGTTTTCACATCCAGAAAGTGTGGTGGCATTACTTTCTGGCACTAATCCTACTCTGGGGGGTTCTGATGTGGGGTATGGGCCGTTGCTCCTTAGAGGGGACCTTCCCAGCAAACCAAGATAACCCTCCCAATTTTTCACTGCCACACATGAATGTGAAACCTGCCCTGAGTCTCTGCCTCTCCTACCAGTCTCCATGTGGCTGCTTCTTTATATCTTTAGTTGTAGGACTTCTGTTCAGCTAGATTTCAGGCATTCTAAATGATAGTTGTTCTGTAATTTAGTTGCAATTTTGATATGGTTGTGGGAGGTTCTGAGTGCTGAGTTTATCTAAGAGTACTGCATTTATCTATACCACCATCTTCACCAGAACCCTGGGAAAATATTTTATATAATTGGTAAAACAAGTTTTAATCTCCATATTGAATAGCACACATCTATTCTAAAAGATCTCCTGTAAACACTTTTCATGAATTATACTCATTACAAATTAACATTTGCTTCTTATTATTTAATAATCTGTATTAAATTAGATTTGTATGTGTTTAATACTTTTTAGACCTTT
>NW_006298312.1:2489443-2494798 GCF_000327345.1 Myotis davidii
CAAGACTGGGTTTGATAAAGAAAGCAAAAGAGGAAATTGCAAAAGAAAAAAAGATAGCCAATTTGGACAATTTAGGCCAATGCAATAATTTTTGTTTTTAAATAAAATGGTTGGATTATTTTGGCCTGATGTAAAGAAAAAAAATGTATGATTTCTTTTCATTTGCTTTCTTTTGCAGAAAAATTAAACATATCTGATTTTGTATTATTGTGGGCATAAAGATGGTAAAAATCTTGAAAGTAGATAGCTGCTATCTAGCTTATGCTGAATATATATTTTTCTAAAAATGTAATAAAATACTAAGAATTATATTCACTTCAGTCCTCATTTTTTTCCATAAAATTACTATTATACCAAAATATTTGGACATACAGGCATACAATATTTAGTGCACTAATTAGATGCTAAATGTTCATTTTTAACATCTCCTAATTTTTCTCAACCATTTTGAAATATTCTTTTAAAACAGGACATCATTTAATATAATTTTGAATATATACTATATTTCAACTGTAGTCTCAGATTTTTTAATCTGGAAGGGATCTCAGATCTTATATGGTGCTGTCTGTTATGTTTTATGGGTGGGAACTGAGGCTCAGAAATGCTATGCAATTTGACCAGGGTCACATGGTTAATGTTAGGTTTGATCAAATAATTGAATCAATACCCTGTCCCTTGGGAACTGACCTTTAGACTACTTCACAAAGGACATTCTCTTTCGCTTAGATCACATTCCACTTGCTAAGATCACATTTCACTTGCTAAGACCATTATCCTTCCCCTCCTGACCTTTCCAGGATCTACACTTTCCTGAAAAATTCTCTGCCCCAAAATACCCTACCTACAGTCTTTTAAAATCCCTGACTCCCTGTCCTTGAGTGCTGGTGCAATTTGGGGGCTCAGCACATCTAGTACCCAGATGATCTAATAAATGTATAATCCCTTACCACTTTCTTTGGCCTTGCGCATTCCTCCTTCCATGATCCTAACAGTTAATTAAATAATTATTTTCTGGAAACATTATCTATTTTACATTTCACAATGTAAAATCATACATGCATTCACAACTGACAAAACAAAGGCCTAAAGTGATAGCTTGCCTTGCCTAAAAATACAACTGTTTGATGATAGATGTGGAGATCAAACCTAAGCAGCTTTTGTGTTGTTGTTGTTGTTGTTGGTGTGTGTGTGTGTGTGTGTGTGTGTGTGTGTGTGTGTGTGTGTTTAATGACCACATTATCTTCCAGAATGGTTGATTCCAAATTTTATTAATTTCATGTAATTAAATTATCAGCCCAATCTTTTCCCTGAACTCCAGGCTTTTATTTCCAACTATCTATTTAACATCTCTACTTATATTTTCACAGACATCTCAATATTAACATGTCCAAACTTATATTTTTTTCATTCAATTTGTTTTCCCATTCCCACTTCCCTTGTTCATCTCAGTTAATTGTACAATCATGTCCCTCAACCCTGTTGTTTAAGCCAGAAACTTTGCAATAATTAGATTCTTTCTTTTTCTCACCCTCCATACTCAGGCCATTTTAGAGGTTCTATCTTTAAGTAAAATCCATTTGAACAAGTTGTTTTTCTTCTATTGCCACTGTCACAACCTCAGTCCAGAATATAGTCAAACCTCATTTCTCCAATGTCTCCCATCTAGAACAAGTCTGTTTTTTCTCTACCACGTTGTTCACAGAAAAAAATGGCTTGGTTATGGAACCAAACTTTGGTTTTGGGGCTGACAACTCTCCCATGCTGATACCTCTGCATGACTAAAAGAGCCTCTCAGGCAACAAACAAAGGAGAGGATGCTTTTGTTGCTGGGAAATCAATGATTAGCATAATTTTAAAACACAAAGAGACCATCAAGAGTGCTAATGTTGCTAAGGATGTTAAATAAACCATGATCATAGACAATGGAGGAGGTAGAAAACTGTTGTTGATTTGGATAAATGAAAAGCAGCCAGTGACAGTCATTTTGGAGGCAGGGATATATGAGCAAGCAAAGGTACTGCATACTGACCTGAAAGACATTCCTGGACCAAACGCTAAAAGTGATTTAAGGTTAGTAGGCATTGGTTCAATAAATTAAAAAAAAATGTTTATTTATAGATTAAACAGTACATTAGGTTAAAACAGGAATCACTTGGGGGTCTGGAATGGAATAATTCAGTTTACATTATATGTAATGGGAAAAGATTATTTGGATTTTGAACAAATTGCTTCTCGAACAGCCTTACAGAAAGAAGGGCATCTGAGGACCAAGTTTCTACTGTACTCTCAATTACCTGCCTCCATTACCATCTCATCATAACCACCACTATGACATGCTTTCAGTTCTCCACATAGCAGGCTCAGATAATATCTGCTTAGATAATAAATGAAATCAAGTGACTCCCTTACCATCTAACCATGAATAGTTATTCTTAAAACGACATCAGTAGATGGCTGTTGGTCATGGGCTGCCTCAGGTCCTTGCCACATGGACTTGCTTTGGAGTTTCTCTTAAGATTATAATTAAGGTGTGTTCCTGGGCTAACATCTCTAGAGGTTTGACCTGGAAAGGATCCTGTCCCTAGCTCAGTTATGTTTGCTGGCAAGGTTCAGTTCTGTTTGGGTTGTTGAACTGAGAACTTCACTAGATGGCTGTTGGTCATGGGCTGCCTCAGGGCCTTGCCACATGGACTTGCCAATCCACATTTCTGTATTAAGCCACTAACACAGAAATACATGACTTATTGCATCTTTTCAAGGACTTCAATGGCCTGCCCTAAAGTAAATCACTATCTCAATCACTCACTTAGTTTTAATATAACTTATTAAAAACTTGAATTAATTTATGTAGTTATTTCTCTGCATACTTTATTTGGTTAGGATCCCCTACACAAGTTTGAGGTATTTGAGTAGAAATGGTTTATGCATCATTGTATTATCTGTGATCCAGTTTTCTCTTTGTTCCTTTCTGGGCTAGGGTGCCTTTGAAGAGTATGTGGCTATCAGGGTTATAGTATTATCATTTCATAATATTGAAAGTTTTCTTCATCTTCATCTTATTCTAATTTGTGCTTGGTCTCTTGGGTAAACTTTTCCTTCAGCACCATGTTCTGAAGGGAAATATAGGCACAATTAGATTTGAAAGTTAGATGTACTTGACAATATTATCATTTTTCCCCATTGTCTGTACAAACAAGACAAGGTAGCTTCGTGTTATTTGATTAATTCAATCAACATAGATATGGTAGTATGTCAATCTGGATATTCATGCCTCAACAATTGCCTATTTCTAACTTGCAGATAATTATTTTTACTTGGTTAATCAAGATAATTGCTTTACTTTTCACTTCACTTTGCTTTTGTAGACAGTCAGAAATCAGAAGAGCTAAAACTAGCTTGAACTTCTCAGGTAGTTAAGAGGGCTTCCACTTACATGCAGCTCCACAGAATATTAATTCCTATTCTTTTGAGAATACTTGCAACTTAAGTGTCTTAATAGTTCGTGTGAAGCAGCTGTCAAGATTGTCTCATTCTACATTTTCAAAGCACAGTCTAATAGTCATTATGCATTCAAATCTTTGTTCACAATTATTTTAGATGATTATGAACAAATTTATAGCTAAAGCTCAATAAAATATGTTGAATTATTAGATCTATATTCTTTATTCATAATTTTTCCAAAACATTATCTTTCCAATGTGATCTAATGAATGGCTCTCTGGTGACATGTTGATATCTTATATAGCTTACAAATAAAGATACATATCTTACATATATATATATATATATATATATCTTACAACTATCTATATATATATAAAGAGGTAATATGCAAATTTGTCTGGGATGCTGTAACAGTCACGACCAGACAAATTTGCATATTACCTCTTTATAGGCTGTGCACGCAGATGGAGGGAGGGGACTGCTGTGCAGTGAGGCAAGCCATGGATGGCACAGGAAACGAGCAGGTGTGCAGAGAGCAGGGCGGAGCAGGGCCCGCAGAGAACAGAAAGCAGGGCCTGCCAGTCGCTGTGGCAACAATCAGGTCAGCAGAGAGCAGGGCAGAGCAGGACTGCAAAGGGAGAGGGAGCCGAGAGGCAGGGAGGCATGCCCAGGCCTCCACCACTGGGAGACAGTGCCCCAGCAGGCCCACCTCTGCGCATAAGCTGCAGAGGAAACACCTTTTCTTACAGCTCATTGGCTAAGCTCCCTGTATGCTACTCTCAGTGTTCTTGATAACTTCAGTAATAAGAATCCAAGAAGGTGATCTAGGGTTTTTCCACCTCACTCCTGGATGAAAAAACAAAGGTCCACTGCTGGTGGGGCTAAGAAATGTCATATCCTGCCCTAGCTTCTTCGGCTCAGTGGAAAGAGCCTCAGCCTGCAGACCACAGGGTCCGGGTTTGATTTTGATCAAGGGCATGTATCTAGGTTGCAGGCTCCTCCTTGGCCAGGGCCTAAGTCAGGGCTCATGCAGGAAGCAACCAATCGAAGTGTTCCTCTCACTTTGATGTTTCTCTCTGTCTTTCCCTTTCTCTAAAAATCAATGGAAAAATATCCTCAGGTGAGGATAAAAAAAATAATAAAGAAATTATTATTATACTAGTGGCCCAGTGCATGAAATTCATACACAGGGCAGTTCCTCTCATCGGGCCTCTAATATATATATATATTTATATATATTCCAAATATATATATATTCCAAATGACAATATCAGAATGTCAACAGCTTAATTAGACACAAACCATGTGATCTATGCTTGCATCATAAGAGAGAATGTTATGATTATATTTGTTTTTGTTTTAAAAGAAGATTCCTGAAGAAAACTGTAATTGTAAAGTATTTTTAACTTTTTTCAAGGTCATTGTCATTAGTACTTGACAAAGCAAAATTGTAATTTTGATTTTCTTTATTGTCAGAATGCACCAGAATGCAGTTTTGAGAACAGTGGCTTCATCGTATAGCTTGATATCTGGTATTGTGACTCCCTCCAATTTTGTGCTTCTTTCTCAAGATTTCTGCAGCTATTCTGGGTCTTTTTAAAAAATGAAACTAGACCACCAACTTACACCATACACAAAAATAAACTCAAAATAGATAAAGGACTTAAACGTAAGATGGGAAACCATAAAAATCCTAGAAGAATTCATAGGCAGCAAAATAGCAGACATTTGTCATAGCAATATCTTTACTGAGACAGCTCCTAAGGCAATGGAAACTAAAGAGAAAATAAACAAATGGGACTACATCAAAATAAAAAGCTTTTCACAGCAAAATAAACCATCAACAAAACCACAAGAAAGCCCACACCAAGGGAGAAGATATTTGCCAATGTAATTTCTGATAAGAGTTTA
>NW_006298312.1:2494814-2515105 GCF_000327345.1 Myotis davidii
TGTTAGAAGTGCTATCATCAACAAACTTCAAGTGCTGACGAGGATGTGGATAAAAAGGAACCTTTAGTACCCTTCTGGTGGGAATGCAGAATGGTGCAGCCACTGTGGAAAACAGTATGGAGTTTCCTCAAAAAGTTAAAAATGGAACTCCCACTTCTAGGAATATATCCCAAGAAATCAGAAACACCAATCAAAAAGTACATATGCACCCCTTTGTTCATAGCAGCACAATTTATAATAGCTAAGATTTGGAAACAGCCTAAATGCCCATTAGCAGATGAGTGGATTAGAAAACAGTGGTACATCTACACAAAGGAATACAATGCTGCTGTAAAAAAGAAGGGATTCTTACCATTTGCAACAGAATGAATGGACTGGAGAGCATTATGCTAAGTGAAATAAGCCAGTCAGAGAAAGGTAAATATCTCACGCATTTGTGTAATATAATGAACAACATAACCCAGCTGTGTGCATTTGTTTACTCACAGTGACTAGTGGTGAATGCATGCATTTACTAGACCTATTCAGTATAAATTTAAAGTAATACACATATAAAAACATGTGAAATTAAACTTTTCATATGTACTTAATTTTAATTATATGAACATGTCTATATAAGTATAAACAGGTAAACTAATTTGTTGATTTTTTAACATATGCATTTGGAAAACCTCCTTTATTATATAATGACTTTCGGCTTTAACGAACACCCCCTCATCTGAATTAGTCCATTATATGGATATTTCACTGTAGTAATGCCTACTGTTCACTGGAAGCCTTGCTAATAACATAAACAGTCAATTAACACATACTTTGTATGTTATATGTATTAATATTGTTTTCTTTCTTACAATGAAGTAAGCAAGGGAAAATAAAATGTTATTAAGATAATCATAAGAAAGAGAAAATATATTTGCAGTATTTATTGAAAAAAAAACAAACCTGTGTGTAAGCATTCAACCCATGTTGTTAAAGGGTCCATTGTAATTTATTTTTGCCACATTTTTTTCTTTCTTGCATTATAATAAAGCAAATGTACTCAGAGTTTAGTTGAGAATATTTTTTTAATTTCCCTTTATTAAGAAAAAAAGTTCAACATAACTTTTAAGTCAACTACCAATTACATTACCAGTATGATATAGTTAATTTACACCAATAAGAGAGAAAAGGAATTTTGAGTCAACTTTGATTACTCTGTGCTACAAACTTTTGTGTACAATAAAATATTTGCTGCATACAATCTGGATAAAAGTACAGAAGACACACACAGAGGCCTCTTTGATGTGTGGATAGTTAGGATAGTGGTCAAAGTCTTTCTAGTACATTCAAGTGCTTTATCACCAATTGAAAAATGAAGCAGAAAATTGAGACCTAAAGTTTAGCAATTTGGGCTAAAATAATAATAAAAAATGATTTTGCTTAGTGTAGTCATTTACTAGCCTTTAAGAATGTTTGTGTTTTTAAGTTCTTTTCTTTTTTTGGTATAGAGATTGCATCTCTTATTTACCTTGCTTACTAATAGTATAAGACATAACCAAATGTAGTCATGACAATGAAAATGACTTTCAGGCAGTCCTGGTGGCAAAGATTTCATAATACCCTTTGACATGACAAATGTGGTAGGAAACAGAATATTTTTCTTCTCTACAGCTGAGATATTACTACTCTATGATGAAATGTTAATGATAAGTCATTAATTGTTGAGCTCAAATCCTCTAACACGTTAAAAATCTGCTCTTTAAATTGCTTATTGCATGATCTTTCAAGAGCAAATTAGAAATTTATTACTCAGTGTGATTGCTAAATTGATATATATGCTATACCAGATTTCACAATTCCCTGTCTTATACATGCTCCAAGGCTCACTATAATTTTCCATAGGGATTATATCTGTAAAAGGTGGCATGCTTAAATTGTTATAGATTTTTGTTCTAAACATTTTAGGATGAATTAAATATATCTTTTTATTGCTTTGTTCATTATACTGTGAAACCAGTGTTTTCCCTCTCTTTTGGGTGTTGAGACTGAGAGAGATGGAAGGCATGAATAAGCAATCTCAAAGTGACCAATGTCTGAGAAAAACATAATCCTTAATTTTCCCCTCTTGAAACTATCACTTTTTCTCATTTCATTGAAACAGAGTTGAAATCAATACTGTATAAATCAAATACCCCCCTTTACTTGTCATAATGGTTATGCAGTTTATTCTTGTGCTGTCTTGTTGTCCAATCTTTCCAAGATACTTTCCTCCCATTTTTCATTTTGAAGTGTTTGGAACTTAATGAAGCCCTCTGCATGGCTCCTGTCTTCAGAAAACATTTCTATAGAACAAGCTTCAACTGTGTGCTCTAATCTCCTTTGGTACAAATGGTCAGCAGGGCATATATTTTTGGCCTGATGCTTTATGTTTTGAACATTTTTATATAGCTGGAAAAGGCTAGACCCCCATGGAATCTTATCAAAACACTGCAGCCTGCTCAAATGCATCATATTATTGGTACTAATAAGATGAAAAATTAGCCACTGCAATAGACACTGGGAAATGTTTCAAATCACAGAGAGAGGCTGTCTTAAGGATGAAGCTAAAAGAAAATAGGACAGCAGGGAAATAGATCTGAGAAGGTTTTTATTTTTTTATTTATTTATTTTTTAAAAAAATATATTTTATTGAGTTTTTTTTTTACAGAGAGGAAAGGAGAGAGATAGAGAGTTAGAAACGTCGATGAGAGAGAAACATTGACCAGCTGCCTCCTGCACACTCCCCACTGGGGATGTGCCCGCAACCCAGGTACATGCCCTTGACCGGAATCGAACCTGGGACCTTTCAGTCAGCAGGCCGACGCTCTATCCACTGAGCCAAACCGGTTTCGGCCTGAGAAGGTTTTTAAAAGGATGAAAATCAAACAAAGCTGTGGTGAATTATAGTTTCTTATAGGACTAAATTAATGTGTGAATGTGTGTGGTGTGTCTGGGGTTGTTATATGTAATAGCAATAAAGGATAGATATCTAGGGACAATTAATTTGATAACTAAAATAACTTTTGGCTAGAAATATAATTCATAATCTAAGTGATTTTTTTTCATTTGCATTCCTTGTGAATTCCCTTAACTATGAATTTGTATATCTATTGGAGTTCTGAACATAAGAAGCTATGTGAGTAGTTGTTTAATTAACTATAAATTAAGTTGACAGACATTTTAAATTAGAATGTTACCTAAATAAAATCAATTTAAGATTTAATATTTTTACTTTAAAAATTGCTTCTAGCCCTGGCCAATGTAATTCAGTTGGTTGGGGCATCATCCCACATACCTAAAGATTTCAGATTCAATCCCCGGTTTGGGCACATAGGAGAGGCAGCTGATCAATGTTTCTCTCTCACATAGATGTTTCTCTCATTCTTTCTACATTTCATTTATCTCTAAAATCAACAAACATCCTCAGATGAGGATTAAAAAAATTTCTTCTAAAAAGTGCTTCACAGAAATATTATTTGCTTTTGGATTGACTCTCTTACATAGCCCATATTAATCAGGCAGTTGCCAAATCCATTTTATCGGTAGGTAAAAGCAAAGAGGAATTAAGTATTTGTAGGAAATAAACTAAAATGGCTAACAGGTGTGTTGTTTTACTTTAATGAAACCTAAATTGATCAAAGAACAGTTTAATATATTTTTAGTTCTCTTATTTGCCTCCCATGGAGTGGGAAATTATTGAGTAAACTGTACTGGTTAGATAAATAAATGAAGAACCCATTGAAAAACAGATAAATCATCTTTCTTTCTGTTGACGAAATACAAATCCTATCTAATAAAATGTTACTTCATATAGTTACAAAATTGAAATATTAATAGACTATAGACTAAGTATTGTTCAGACTTCAAGGTGAGACAAATTGTTAGCCATTATGCTGTGAGAGGTGAAATCAAAGAGAAAGGACAATCAGACATTTGACAAACTTTTCACAACAGACATAAACTGATTAGTGGCTCAAGAGGTGATCTCCTAAAATTAAGAATAAATACAATAATAGGAATATACTAATGTCAAAAGAAGAAACAAACAGAGTAAAGCGGATACCAGAGCAGGAGTCTATATTCTTGCTATGCAGCTTTGGAAGAGATAAAGAAGAGTGAAGCAAAATATATTGGGTCCTAGGAACTAGATTCCAATAGTTATTGATTGGGGGCAAGTATAGTAATTGTAGGGAATTATATAAAAATAATTGATTAGGCTATGAGAGTGTCGTCCAGTACATTATGATGTGTGTGAAGTCAATATGGACATTTATGTTTTGAGAAAGAAAATTAAGCCCAACTCCTAACATGCAAATGGAAAATTTCATTCCTAAAGTCTGTGAAGAGGTATTTAAGAAAAATATAGCCACATTTTTCTAAATTAGTCATGCAAATCACTCAAAACTCCTCCTCCTTCCATAATATCTCAGTGATTGGTTGCACCATCTACCCTGAAAGCTAATGACTTTGCCTAGTCACACAGGGGCTTCACATTGAAAGATAATTTAGCAAAGTTACCATGGGAAATGTCCAATCTATTACTCAGAATAGATTTCTTTTATCTTATTTGTTCTTCATCACCTTCAGTTGAGTTGGTGTTTATTAGTCTTAGTTTAAAGATGAGGAAATTAGAACTCAAAGAGAATGGTTTGCTTTCCTAATGAAGCATAGCTAGCGAATAACATAACGAAGATTACAACCCAGACAGTAATTCCAGGTTTGATTTTTTTTATTTTATCTATGCATTGCTGATTATTAATGACAGAAATCTTTAGTTACAGTCAATCTGGGTTCAAAGCTGATCCATGGCAATCATAATACCAGAGGGAAAAAGAGAGCACTGGAGGCATTTTCAGTGTGTACACATGTCTAAAATGTGCATGAAGTTCTAGGTATGGCGATAGCATCAACATATGAGTATTGCTTAATTTTATTATCTATAAAACCTACCACCATATGGGTGGGGTTGAAAAGCCAGTATGTACATAAATTATATCTAGGATAAAAATGTCACTTTAATCATTTTGCAGATAGCTAATAATAACAAGAAAATAAACACCACCGACCTAGAGAAATAATAACATAAGAAATTAATTACATATATATAAAACTTGAATTTTCTTGATAGCTCTTATTCCTGTTACAGAGGTGAATGCTATCTCCTCACTCTTCTAACACTTGAAAGAGCCTGAATCTCTGGACACCACTCAAATGAGAACCCCTCATATTGAACACAATCCAAAATGACAGTTTTGGTAGCTGCCAGAGAAAGAAAGAGCAGCTATACCTATCAGGAGACTATGTACCATTGATTGGGGGTTTGGTTGTGGTGAGAACAAAGCCTAGAGGTTGAAGTGCTGTGTTCCCTTTTCTTTTAGCACCACAAAAAGTGTGTGTGCATGTGCGTGTGCGTGTGTGTGTGTGTACTACATAATTTAAGAAGTCTGGTAGATTAGATAGCTTTTAATATAGGATACTAGAGGTCCAGTGCACAAAATTTGTGCACTTGCAAGGGGTCCCTCAGCCTGGCCTTCGCCCTCTCACAATTCAAGAGCCCTGGGCGGGTGTCCAACTGATGGCTTAGTGGGCCTAAGCCATCAGTCAGACATCCTTAGCATTGCCACAGAGGCAGGAGAGGCTCCCACCACTGCTGCTGTGCTCACCAGCTGTGAGCCTGGCTTCTGGCTGAGTGGAGCTTCCCCTGTGGGAGCACACTGACCACCAGGAGGCAGATCCTGCATTGAGCATCTGTCCCCTGGTGGTCAGTGAGTGTCATAGTGATGCTGTTGGGCTGAAAAGCTAATAAACCTAGAAATGTTTCATCGAGTAAGTGATGTCTAAACGGGAAGAGATTGTTATTTTTAAGCCCATGGGTACCCTCACAGGTAGCAGGCGCTGATTAGGGGAGGAGGGCATGATTGTTTCCTGGGACTGTAGCTATGGAAGCTTTGCAGAGGGTTCCACAAGCCTCAGAGGGGCAGGCTCTGGCCAGCAGCCCTGTAGTGGTGGTCATCCCTAGAGGCGCTGGCAGGGGGCAGGGAGTCAGGGGGGCGGTAAGGCCAAAGGGAAAGTAACTGTCAAACCTTCCCACTTGGCACCATTCTTTAAATTGTACATGGCTGTTTCACAGCTGTACCTGCTCAGGGAGGGGCTCCAATCTCCTGGAGTGGGGTGGGGGCCGGGCCAGGGTGGAGCCAGGTGGGCTAGGAGGGCGGGTTTAGTCACACCCCCAGCGAGGTTCATTGAGCTTCCTCTGTGGAGAAGGCGCTGCTGCTGTTGGGGGTGGGGGTTGAGGGGAAGGTCTGACCCTGGAGGACCGCTCAGGCCTGCCTCCACCCGGGTCTGGAGTTGTAGGGAGGAGAGGTGAGCCAAGCCCCAGTGGAGGGGGCCCTGCAGCGGCCCTCTGGGGTGCTGATGGGTGGTCTCCAGCGTGCTATTGTTGTGGACACCCCTGGCAGGAGTGGCAGGGGAAGAGATTGGGAGTTGGAGGTGTGGGCTGCAGCTACCCCCAAGCCTGGGTCCTCTCCCTGTCCGGTCAGCTTACCCAATGATCCTTGCTGTTATCTAGAACCCAAATTTCTTTTTAATCTATTTGTTTTCTGGTCCCATAATGCACAGAATTTCCAAGTTGAATTTTTCAAAATAGTACTACTATTACACATGAGAACACATACCTCCAAAATTATTCTGTGAGTTTCTGGCAGCAGGATTGGCTGAGGGGAAAGCATTTTCTAGCCAGAAAACATACTAAGTTATGATTATACAGCATGCACAGGGAGGTTTCAAACTCTACTAGCAGAGGAAATTAAATGTTTCCATTTTCAGTGATTGGATTATTTTATTACATCCAGGAAGTGGCACTGCTCACAGACACAAAAAATGGATTTTATGTATAAGCTGGATTACTGAGTCAAATATAAATGCCTACCAGAGAAACTATTAAAAGTTTCTTAGCTCTACTCCAGTCATCAAGGAATCAGGCATTGTGAAAAATCAGGATTGGTTCTTCATATCTGTACATAAGTCATTAAGCATTTAATTAAGTTATTGTCTAGAATTAGGTACAGTATTTTTTAAAATATATTTTTATTGATTTCAGAGAGGAATGGAAAGGGAGAGAGAGCTAGAAACATCAATGATGAAAGCAAATCATTGATTTGCTGCCTCCTGCATGCCCCACACTGGGGATCGAGCCCACAATCTGTGCATGTGCCCTGATTGGGAATCAAATCATGACCTCCTGCTTCATAGGTTGGCACTCAACCACTGAGCCGTGGTGGCTGGGCTCAAATTGCCTTTTAATGTATTTTTCTTTATATCCAAGGAAATAGCTAAGCCTCTGTTGAAATGAAACATATCATTTAGGGCTTTCTAATTATCCCATGTGTTACCATATATCAAAATATATTTTTATTTTAACAGGTTTCCTCTGGAGAAAACACCTTAAACCTAAGAAAGTACTGCAATGATGCAAATTCCAGACAATTGTCTCTTCAATCAGATTTTAAATTTATGGAAAGAATGGGTCTTACTGTGTCATTTTTATATTTGTTCAGATTTTTAGAATTGATCACTGAGGAGATCATTTGGTAGGCTCTCAATAAAATGAATAATGAATGAGAAAGTGATAACATACTACTTACTGAGCTCAGTAAAAGAGGAAATATTTTAAAATATAAATCACTCTAGAAAGATACATACATTCAAGAAATAGTAGAGGAGAAAGAAGATTTTTCTTTGACCCTCTTAAGGTCCTTGTCAGGGTCTGAAAATTAAATTGATAAAATAGATTAACAGAAGAAAAGTGCACAAATTTCACTGAATTTTTACACACACATGGCATTTTTTCTGGAGAATGAAAACCTCAGAGAAGGGTCCAGAGTAGGAAGTTTTCTATCTTTTAGACAAAGATTAAATTTGTGAGAAAAAAAAAATGACAAGACAGAAGAGGTCAGGCTAGGAGTACCTGGTAGTAAATGGTAAAGAAGTAATTAGGAAGATAAGGGTTAATTTAGCAAGTTTTGTTTATACAGACTTTTCAGACTCCAATTCCCTCTCTCTTGTGATAAGAATGTCCTCCTAACCATTGATGCAGGAAGAGTCAATTTCACATGGGAGTTTTATGACCTCTTTCATGGAAGAAGAGTGGGGAAGAAGAAATGATATTTTTGTTTCTGCCTTTTTCTCATACTTTTTCAGCCATGATACTAAATATGTCAAGGTGCCATGTTTTGGAATAATGTCCTCAAGCCCATGAATAATTTTAACAAGGTCCAACGTACATTTTGTAAAGAATTAGTTGTTTATTTTTCATGTGTTTTACCTCAAATAACTTTAAAATTTGTATAGGTTCAGTACTGTGGTGTCCTGCTTTCTGTCTTGAGAAATCTGTCTCCTACTGAAAAATCAGTGGCATCTCTATTTATCCTTTCACATTCCTGATCTGTCCTGAGTGGCGGGAACAGGATAGGTTGTGTTGCATAATGCCTTTCCTTCAGGATTTGAGCAGCCTTGCTCCTCTTAGCCACAGCTACTTACTGATTTTAAGTATTTTATCCATGTTGAGTTTATTGTTGTGTATGGTATAAGTTGGTGGTCTCTGGATGCTTTGAGTCTTTATCTGATCTAATTAATCAGAAATAGCATTTGACACTGTCCTGTACTAGAGATGGAGAGGCGTAGCAGATCTACCTGATACATAGTCACAAACCCAAATAGGCAGCTAAAATGAAGAGAAAAAGAAACAACCCCCAAATGAAAGGATAAGAGAATTCTCCAGAAGAAGAGCTAAACCAGACATAAAAGAATTAATCAGATATAATGTTCAGAATATGATGGCAAAGATCATGAGAAAGGAAGCAGTAACTATGCAAAAAGACCACTAAGAAATGAAGAATGAAATTGCATGAATAAAGAACACAGTAGAAGGAATACACAGCAGATAGGGGAAGCTGAGGATTGGATCAATGAATTAGAAGACAGGTTAGAAAAATAAATCACACAATCAGAGAACCAAAAAGAAAAAAGAACTAGAAGACAGGGGACAGTTTAAGGAAGCAGTGGGACAACATGAAAAAGACAATATTCACATAATAGAAGTGACAGAAGAAGAAGAAATTAAGTTATTAATAGAGATGGTATTTCAAGAAATAATGGCAGAAAGCTTCCTTATCATGGTGAAGAAAACAGTCATACAAGTTCAGGAGGCACAGAGAATCCCTATTAAAAAGAACTCAAACAGGCTCACACCCAGACACATCATAATTAAAATTCCAAAAATTAAAGACAAAGAGAGAATCTTAAAGGTAACAAGAGAAAAGCTATTTGTTATCTACAAAGGAGCTCCCATAAGGTTGTCAGCTGCTATTTCAAAAGAAACTCTATAGGCAAAAAAGGAATGGCATGAAGTGTTCAAGGTAATGAAAAGCAAAGATCTGAAACCAAGATTATTATATCCAGCAAGGCTATCATGTAAAATATATAGTAAAATAAGTGCATTCAAGACAAAAAAAGAAAAAGAAAAAAGAAAAAGACTGAAGGAGTTCATCATCACCAAACTAGCATACCAAAAATGCTAACAGGACTGCTGTAATGAGACAAAGGAATAGAGGGAGAGAGAAAAATAGTCATAAAGAATTAAAATAGCAGTAAATAAGAACTTATCAATAAGCAACCTTGAATGTAAATGTATTAAATGTTCCGATCAAAAGACATAGGGTAGCTGAATGGACATAAAAACATGACCCAATTATATGCTGTATACAAGAGATCCACCTCAGAACAAAATACTCACATAGGATTAGAGTCAAAGGATGGGAAAAAAAAAAATCCATGCAAATGGGAAAGAAAAAAAAAGCTGGGGTAGTAATACTCATATCTTACAAAATAGACTTCAAAATGAAGGCCATCACAAGAGACAATAATGTTTAATACATAATTCTAAAGAGATCCATCAAACAAGAAAATATAAACCTGGGAAACAAATATGTATCCAATATAGGAGTGCACAAATATTAAAAAAAAAGAAATACAAAAATAAAAATAAAAACTTCTACAGGACTTAAAGGGAGAGATTGAAGCAATACAGTCATAGTAGGGGACTTTAACACCCTGCTGGCTTCACTGGATAGATCCTCCAGTCAAAAATTTAACAAGGAAACAGTGATTCTAAATGATACCCTGGATCAAATGGATTTAATTGACATTTATAGAAAACTAGAGGCATGGTGCATGAAATCCGTGCACGAGTAAGGTCCCTAGGCCTGACTGGCAATCAGGGCTGATCGAGGCCTTTCTTCCCCCCACTGCCAGCTGCCAGCTGGGTCTTTCTTTGTTTTGAGCTACCCCCTAGTGGTCAGCACACATCATAGGGAGTGGTTGAACTCCTGGTAGGTTGAACTCCCAAGGGGACAATTTGCATATTAGCCTTTTATTATATAGGATTTCAACCCAGAGCTGCAGAATATACATTCTTCTCAAGTGTACATGGGTCATTCTCAAAGACAGACCACATATTAGTACACAAAATAAGTCTCTACATGTTCAGGAAGATTAAAATAACATCAAGGTTCTTCTCAGATCACAATGGAAGGATATTAGAAGTCAACTACAGTAAAAAAACTCAAAAACATTTTAACACATGGAGGCTAAATAGCATGTTATTTAACTATGAACAGGTTACCAACAAAGTCAAGAAAGAAATAAAAAACTTCCTGGAAACAAATGAAAATGAACACAAAATGACCTAAAATCAGTGGAGCATAGCAAAAGCAGTCGTGAGAGGGAATTTCATAGCATTACAAGCCTATCTCAAAAAATAAGAAAAATTAATAATAAATTTTTTAATTCCACAAATTAAAAATTAGAAAGAGAACAACAAACAAAAAATATCCCAGAGTAAGTAGAAGGAAGACAATAATAAAGATAAGAGCAGAAATAAATGACATAGAGACAAAAAGGACAATACAAAAAATCAGTGAAACCAAGAACTTGTTCTTTGGAAAGATAAACAAGATTGATGTATAGTTAACCAGATTTATTAGGAAACAAAGAGAGAGGACCTAAATAAGTAAAATTAGAAATGAAAGGAAACAAGTAATAACTGACACCACAGAAATACAAAGGATTGTAAGCAAATACTATAAACAACTATATGCCAAAAAGCTGGACAATGTTGATGAAATGGACAAATTTCTAGAAAAATGCAAACTTCCAAAATGGAATCATGAGGAATCAGAAAACTGGAATAGGCCAATAACAACTGATAAAATAGAAGCAGTAACTAAAAAAACAACAACAACCAGCAAACAAAAGCCCTGGTCTGGACAGCTTCCCAGGGGAGTTTTACCAAACATTCAAAGAACTAACACTTATGCTCCTAAAACTATTCCAAAAATTCCAAGGGAACGGAACACTTCCAACCTCTTTTTATGAAGCCAGTAATATCCCAATTTCAAAACCAGATAAAGACACTAGAAAAAAAGAGAATTATAGGCCAACATCCCTGATGAACACAAATGCTAAAATCCTCAACAAAATATTAGCAAATCAGACTCAGCAATATGTGAAGATCACACCACATGCCCTAACCAGTTTGGCTCAGTGGAGAGAGTGCCGGCCTGTGGACTGAAGGGTCCCAGGTTATATCTGACAAACCGAGAGCCAACATCATACACAATGGACAAAAACTAAAACCATTTCACCTAAGAACAAGACAGGGTTGTCCACTTTCACCACTCTTATTCAACATTGTACTGGAAGTCCTAGCCACAATCAGACAAGAAGAAGAAATAAAATGCATCCAAATTAGAAAGAAGGAAATAAAACTCACTATTCACAGATGATATGATATTTAACATAGAAATCTCTAAAGACTCTACCAAATAATGACTACATTTAATAAAGGAATTCAGTAAGGTAGCTGGATACAAAATTAAAACCCAGAATTCAATGCTTTTTTAATATACCAATAATGAATTCTCAGGAAGAGAAACTAAACAGACAATCCCATTTACCATTTCAACAAAAAATGTAAGATATTTTGGAATAAACTTAACTGAGGAGGTAAAAGACTTGTACTCGGAAAACTACAGGACTTTGGAAAAGAGATAGAGCATGATATAAAGAAGTGGAAGACTATACCATGTTCATGGATTGGTACAATTCACATCATTAAATATCCATGCTATGAAAAGTAATTTACAAATTCAATGCAATCCCTATTAAAATAACATTGGCATATTTCACAGATCTAGAACATGCACTCCAACAATTTTTATGGGACCAAAAAAGATCCTGAATAGCTGTAGAAATCGTGAGAAAGAATAATGAAGTTGGAGAGATCTCAATACCAGACATCAAGTTATACTACAGAGCCACTGTAATCAAAACAGCCAGGCACTAGCACAAGAACAGGCATATAGATCAATGAAACAGAACAGAAACCCCAGAAATTGACCCAAGACATTATGCTCAATTAATTTTTGTATGCGAAAATATACAATGAAGTTTCAATAAATTATGTTGGGAAAATTGGCAGATATATGCAAAAAATGAAACTAGACCACCAACTTACTCCATACACAAGAATAAATTCAAAATGGATAAAAGACTTAAATGTAAGTCATGAAAATATTTGAAGAAACCATAGGCAGTATATTCTCAGACATCTCTCCTAGGAATACATTTACTAATACATCTAGTGCAAAGGAAACTAAGGATAAATTAAATAAATGGGACTGCATAGAAATAAAAAGCTTCTGCACAGCCAAAGAAACCATCTACAAAATTAAAAGGGAGCCACTGTATGGGAGAACATATTTGGCAATGATACATCTTATAAAGGGTTAATATCTGAAATATATCAGGAACTCATACAACTTAACAAAAGAAAGACAAACAATCCAATTAAAAAATGAGCAAAGGACCTAAATAAACATTTCTCCAATTTAAAAAGAAGGCTCTCTTACCCTTTGAGACAGCATGAAGGGATCTGTAGAGCATTATGCTAAATGAAATAAACTAGTCAAAGAAAAACAAATATTACATGAGCTCACTCATATGTTGACTCTAAAGAACAGAATGAACTGATGAACAAAATAGATCTAGAGACAAAGAAGCATGGAACAGACTGTGGAATCTTGGAAGGAAGGTGGGGAAAGGTGGGTGGGTGGGAAGAGATCAACCAAAGAACTTGTATATGTGTAAGCACTGGACACAGACAATAGGATGGTGAAGGCCTGGAGTCGGCATGGGCTAGAAGGGGTCAATGGTGGAAAAAAGTGGACATATGTAATAATTTCAACAATAAAGACATTTAAAAGTAAACTTAAGTGGTGTGATACCCTACAAATGGCAACTACAAAGAAAAGGAAAGTCGATGCAGTGTCGATCTTTCCAAGAGAAATAAACCAATGATTATTTTCTTGTTGAAGTTAAAGGCCAATCTGTGTGCCTAGTTTGTGGTGATATGTTAGTAGTAACGAAAAAAGCCAACTGGGAGTGTCATTACAGCTCAAAATATGCTAAATGCAATGAATTGGGAGACCAAATGCATCTCAATAAAGTCAGTGTTCTTCAGTGGAGTTTGGAATCACAACAAACTTTCTCTCAGTTGGCCATGTTGTAAAAGAGACAACATTATTCCAAAGAGTTATGCAGTGAGTGAACAAACCACAAAGCTGAGGCCTCATGTAGAGGGAGATTTTGTGAAAGGTCACGGTAGCTGCTGTGGAGTTGTTAGCAAACAAACACCCTGAAACTAAAATTTTTTCAGAGCGTTAGTGTGTCTCAGAGAACTGTCTCCGATCAGATTATTGACTCAGCACAAAATACTGAAAAAATACTGAAGGATTCTGCAGGAGGTTTGCAATTTTTCTCTCTGGCTTGTGATGCGACAACGGACATAACAGATACTGCCCAACTGGCCATTATCGTTTGTGGGATAACTGCAGAGCTTGATATGCAAGGGAACTGATCTCAATGGGAGCCATGCATGACACTACAAGAAGTGAGGACTTGTTTGAGGGACTTGTTTTATCAATGAAAAAATTTGAGCTAAGATTTGAAAATTTAAGTGACCTTACTATACTAGTAGATGGAGCTCCAGCCATGGTTGGCTAGCACAAAAAAAGTTAATTGCATTTGTCAAGAAAGAATCTGTCTCAGTCTTGACCCAAGTGATTTAATTATATGTCACTGCATTATATACCAAGAAAGTCTCTGTGCACAGATGTTGTGGCTCATGCATAAATTTTGTCAAAAGCGGAGGGTTTAACAGCCACGTGTTTAAGGATTTACTGACTGATCTTGACTCTGAGTACGGTGATCTTGTTTATCCCTGTGAAGTGTGGTGGCTGAGGTGTGGGAACATGCTCATGAGGTTTTATAAACTGTGGGATGAAGTCAAGCAGTTCATAGAGATGAAGGGAAAACCTGTCATGGAACTCAGTGATAGCAGGTGGCTGAGTGATCAGTGTTCATGGTGGACATTACCAAGTACTTCTCAGAACTGAATGTCAAGCTGCAGGGCCCCAACCAGCTTCTCAGCTCCCTGATTTCCAATGTGACATCATTTGAAGCTAAATTAAGGCTGTGAAAGTGTTTTTCTGAGGAATAACAGGGTGCATTTCCACACTCTGGAAGGACAAAAGCCTTCTACTACACTTGAATATGCTGGTGAATGTGGGAAACTAATTGAGGCATTTAATGAAAGATTCGAGGATGTGAAAAGTAAACAAATGAATTGAACAACTTTGCTACACTGTTCAATGTGGAACCAACTGATATGTCCAATAACCTACAACATGAAATCTTTCAGCTGCAAAGTGATGATGAGCGGAAAGCTATATATATAGAAGCTTGAGTTCTATAAACGTTACATAAGCAACAATGAATTTCCCACTTTGAGGAGACATGCATTGAAACAGGCATCTGTGTTTGGAAAAACTGCTGGGAGTAGTTCTTTTCAAAATTTACCATTGCAAAGATTTCACTGTGCTCCAGACTGACCGAAACAAACTTGGAAAAGCAGTTGTGAGTAGCAACATCATCAATACCAGCTAATATCACATGCCTCACCAGAGAAGCAGTTCCAGCCATCTCATTAGGGGTAAGTTAATTAAATGTTTGACTAAATACAGCAGGCTAATTTAAAAATATATATATTTTTATTGATTTCAGAAAAGAAAGGAGAGGGAGAGAAAGATAGAAACATCAGTGATGAGAGAGAATCATTGACTGGCTGCTTCCTGCACCCCCCACACTGGAGAATCAATCCCACAACCTAGGCATGTGCACTGACAGGGAATCAAACTGTGACCTCTGGATTCATAGGTCGACACTCAACCACTGAGCCAAGCTGGTCTGGCAGCAGGCTAATTTTTAAGTTGATAATTGTGTATGGCCCACAAATGATGTTATAAATATCCAAATGATCCTTGCAGGAAAAAGGTTCTCCACCCATGCTTTAATATGTAAGCATGCTGCTAAAACATAGCCATAGGTTAGGGGGTGATAAGAGGGGGAACTATTGCAGAAAAACTTACCAGAGTTTCAAGTGCTTCTCTCCACTGCTTCAATGTCCTGTCTGTTTCTGATTAAGGTCAGGCTGGAAAGATATTACATCTGAGAAAGTAGGTGGGATAAACATTTTGTTTCTCCTGCTTCATTGTTTTAACTACCTAACTTGTGAACCTGAAGGTCATTGGCACTGTTCCAAAGATCAAAGTACAACATGAAATCCTGAGTGGCCATGTATGTAAAGCCTATTGAAACAGCACCTATTGCCTTAAAAATACTATTGCCATTGTTGGGAATACGACAAGGAGGGATAAATTCTGACAATAGTTAATATATGCAGGACAATTTTTAATACTGCAAAAAAAAGATTAAGAATGTATTTATTACTAACATGGAGCAATTAGCGTCCAGAGCAGCATGAGAGAAGCCAATTATGGATACAGAACAACTGGGGAATGATGTTAATGTTGGAATATAACTAGAGTCAACAAATATAATTTAAATTAGCCAACTAAAAAAGGAATCTGCAAGACTTTTGTTTTTAAACTAATCAAGAAGCTGAATGTGAATGCTCAGGAATTATTTTACTGCTTACTATGTTGCAGCTTATAGTAAAGTTTAGGACATGCAGCCTCAAAATATGGCACATTGTCACACTGAATATGTCAAGTTGAAAAATAGTGTGAAATGACATATGCAAGAAGGAGTTTCTGACCTTCCCCTGGAACAGGTCACAAGACATTCATTCATGTGAGAGGGCCCTTCCCAAACCCAGAGGAAGCAACCCTGTCTCTGAAGACTAAGGGACATGGAGAAGAATGTGAATGAACCGGCCTTGTTAATTTTCCTCCAATTTACCATACAATTTGCCCTATCATGTTTTCTTCACAACTTTCCACTCTTCATTAAACCAGCATAAAAATAGTGGGTGGGTGGGTAGCTGGGAAGAAATCAACCAAAGAAGTTGTATGCATATAGGCATAACTCATGGACACAGACAAGGGGGGGGGAGGGACCGAATGGGTTAAAAGCAAAAGGACATATGTAATACTTTCAACAATAACGATTTAAATAAATAAAAAAATACTAAAGTTTAACTGCTTCTTTAGGTCTTTGTTTCCTATGGAGATTCTTTTGTCACTCAAAACTTACATTAAATAAATCTGTATGCTTCTTTTGTTGTTGTTAATCAGTCTTTTGTTACAGAGGTCCCAGTCAAGAGTTTAAAGAATAGAGAAAAATACATTTTCCTTCCCTTAACAAGGGGATATTGGTACGTTGCATACTTGACGTAAATAAGTTCCATGGGTAGTCTCATTTCATCCACTCATAACCACTATAAGAGATTACCATTCTCATTTACAGACAAGGCACTGAGACTTCAGGAATCTCTGTGATGTGTCCAACGGCTCTTGGCTCTCAGAGGCTGACCTGAGATTTGAACTCAGGTGTGAATGGACTTCACAGTCCTCACTTTTAAGAGCCCATTTTGTATCTTGGAATTGTCTTTAACCAAATCTGGGAACTAAGATCTTTCTTAATTTGGTTGGGCCTCAATTTCTCAATTGTAATATAGGATAATAGATTTTCATTATTATTTTAAAACTAGAGGCCTGGTGAACAAATTCATGCATGGGTAGGGTTCCAAGGGGGTTGGGGGGGTGGCATGGGACATGATCGGCCCTCCAGAAAAGCAGTGGGATGTCCTTGCTGGCCCGGGATCCAGATCCATCCCGCTGAAGGTCACGCAGATTGTCGAGAGCCACCTGGTGGCCGCTTTTATATCCTTTCTTCCTTGTGGAGTATCTAGGGGAGAGGAAGTGACCATGATGCCTAAGGCCAACTTCCTGGAGGCCAACAGCACTGTTGGGATCATGACAGAGGCCCTGATCCCTTGGGCCTGGCCTGTTCTCTGCAGGACTACTGAGGGAGTGAGTGGCTGCCGTCGGGCTGGTGAGCCACTGGGACATGTCTGTCAGATGAGTGGTGCTCCTGCTGTGGGAGCGCACTAACCACCAGGGGGCAGCTCCTGCATTGAGTGTCTGCCCCCTGGTGGTCAGTGCATGTCATAGCAACCCAACTTTCTGGTTGTTCCGGTCATTCCGGTTGTTCAGTTGTAACGGTCACTTAGGCTTCTATATATAGATTAAATGAATGAGAACCCTGGCTAGTGTGACTCAATTGGTTGGATAGTGATCCTGTCTGACAAGAGATGACTAGTTAGGAATACCCAGGTTGCAGATTTGATCCCTCATCGGGGCCCATGCAGAGGCAACCAATTGATGTTTCTCTCTAATAATGTTTTAGTCTCACATTAATGTTTCTCTCTCTCTCTTTCTCAAATCAATAAAAATTAAATTAATGAGAATGTAAAATGATACAGCTGCTAGAGAATGTAGTGTCATAGTTCTTCAAAAAAGTTAAAAAACAGAATTACTGTATGATTTAGCAATTCCATTTCTATGCTCAGAAGAACTGAGAACAGGGTCTTAAAGAGATATCTGTACACTCATGTTTGTAGTATAGGAGAGGAAAAAAATATATACTTAAATGTTTTTTGAATGTGTAAGAGCCAATACACATTTATTAAGAAATACCATTTTAGCAAATATCTACATATAAAAACCTAATATGCAAATAGACTGAATGGTGGAACAACTGAACAACCGAACAACTGGTTGCTATGATGTGCGTTGACCAAAAGGGGGCACGCACAGAACATGGTGTGTGACAGCCACAGCAGGATGGTGGAGCAGGTGAGCGGGGCACCAGACCAAGGTGGGGCGCCAGTCACTGTCATTGGGTGAGCCTCTGGTGGTTACTGAAAACTCTTTGCTCGTGCTTGCCACTGTCCCACCCAGTGCTCACACCCACTGCCAGCGTCGGAGCAGCAGCTTGCACCTGCTGCCAGCAATTACCCTGCTTACACCCACTGCTGGCGGCAGCCCCACTCACACCAGCAGCTGGTGCCAGAACCACTGCTTGCACCAGCTGCCGGCACCTGGGCCTTGATCGCTTGGTGCTGCCAGCAGGTGCAAGCGGTGCCTGCCAGCCCCAATCACTTCTGAGGGCTTCTCCACCTCCCCCTGATCCTGAGGGGCGATCAGGGCAGCAGCTGCCACTTTCACCTGCTGATGGCTACAGCCCCATTGCTCTGTGCTGTCAGAGTGTGGGAGCAGCGGTAGCGGGAGTGGGGCTGCCAGCAGACAGGGACTGAGGGCCATGGTGGGAGGGGCTAGGCCAGGGCATGGAGGATGGGCCGAGACCCACCCCTGTGCCCACAGCAGCCTCTCACCCCACAGTTTCTTTCAAGGTGCACGAATACGTGCACTGGGCCCCTAGTTAGATATAAAGTACTTGAAAGAATCAAATGGCTTTGAGAAGACTGTAGCTTTAAATTATATAATTTCTTGCATTCTCTACCACAATAGTAGAGAGCAGTGATTTTCAACCCCAGCGCTGCCCCAGGCTCACCCGTGTGCCACAAGAATTTGTAAAACATATGATACCTGCCTATTTAGTCAGGGGCAGTGAATTCTTTTCCCTTAGATTGTCAAATAAAAATAGGACAACGACCAACACAAAGATAGCCATACAGTGTGAATGAATGAAAATTATACCTTTTTTTCTTTATCAGATCATCAAAAAAGAGAATATATATTTTTAGTGTGCTACAGAATTTTAGTAGTAATTAGTTTATGTATGCCATGAGATTAAAAATGTTGGAAATTACTGGTGTGGAGAACCAAACCCTGATAGTATAAAAAAATAATTTCTTCATTTACATATTGTTTTCTAATGCAATCCTGTCACAGCCAAAGCTTGCTTAAAAAATTCCTTATGCCATTAAATTTTTTTTTCAAATATATTGGTTACATTGTGAAGTTTACTGTTGTGAGAAAAAAGCCCACTATGATTGTTCTTTTCTCTATTTCATAAAAGTGATTTCTTAAAAGCTGACATTTTCAATATGAGGTTCAATATAGAGCAAATATTTATAGCTGAGATATAAACCTCTTAAAATGTGGAAGACATAGTAAAGTATTGACTGTGAGTAGCACCATTATCATTATTTATAGTAATAAGTGATGGACTTAATACTTCAAAATACCTGATAACCCACATTTAGAATAAATATTTGCTTATTTTATTTCATCTCCCAATTGTAGCCTTATTAATGAAGAGAAAAATTACATAGGTAAAACTATAAGTATTAATGAGCAAGTATTAATTCATATATACTTATTCATTAATAAGTATATATGAATACAAATATTCATATATTTGTATGAATATGAGTAAGTGAAAATTTCTTCTTAAAATCTTGATAAAATCCTGATAACATTTTAAATCATTTATTTTTATTTCTACCCATATATGGCATTAAAAACACACAGTACACTGCCTATTTGCTTCAGGGAAACCCATTTTCCCATTGAAAATGTGGGGTATAATTGACTTAAGTTTTGGAAAATTTTTTCAGAAAAATGGATGGAAAGAATTCAAAACTATTTTATTCATAGGTGCAGGTGTTTTTATTTACTGTGAAGGCAAAATTAGAGTTTCACAATATTTTAAGATATTTTGGGGAAATTGTATAGAAAATAAAGCCTTTGAAACTTTAGGATAGTTTAAGTTGATTTAAAAGGTTTTTTTGTTTTTTACAAATATTTTGTTATCAATTTACCACACGCAAGTTTTCCCCTCTGCAAGGGACATGCATGAGAATTTAAGTGCTCCTCATCATCAACATA
>NW_006298312.1:2515345-2521364 GCF_000327345.1 Myotis davidii
GGTTGTGGGCTTGATCCTGGGGGCGGGGGATGTAGGAGGAAGCTGATCAATAATTCTCTCTCATCATTGATGTTTCTATCTCTCTTTCTCCCTTCCTCTCTGAAATCAATTAAAATCTATTTTAAAAATACCACTTATATAAATGAGCTGTTTTCCCTAATGGAACAAGTACTTCTACATTTCCATGCATATTTTTATCACAATAGTACTGTTTGTTTGATATTCCTCTATAAATAAGTAAGCTTATATATTTTAAATAAAATGGGTATTTCTTGTGTTCATTGATATTAGAGTTCAGGAGGTTAGATATGTTAGCTAAATAGACTAGATATTTATTTAGTGAGCCAAAGATGAGATAAAATACACATGTGTGAAGAATCAAGAATAATGTTTCTTTTGTTCTGGTAAAAATTACTACTCATATATTTAGGGAAAGTAAACTTGATATGGCTAAAAACTAAGGAATGAAAAATATGATATTTCCTGGAAATAAATCTTTACCTCTTAGGTCATTGTCAGGGCATCAAACCATTTATTCAAACTAAAAGAGTAACAAAGTACATAAAGATACATTTATATGGAATAAAATACAATTATACAGAAATAGAGACTATGCTCTAAGTATTGTTGGCTTATTTTGTGTGTTTTTATGCTATTAATATAAAGGTTAAGGCATGAACATGTTGTCACATTTCATTCTAGTGCTTTTAATTTTTTTATTTTTGATATTTTTATATTTTTCAATTACAATTGACATATAATTTTATATTAATTCCAGGTGTACAACATACTGATTAGACATTTATATAATTTACAAAATGATCACCCTGAAAAGTCTACCAATCCAACACCATACATAGTTATTACAATGTTATTGACTATGTTCTTTATGCTGTTCTTTACATCCTCATGGCTGTTTTTAAAACTGGCATTTGTGCATCATAATCCCTTCCGTTTTCTTACTTACCCTGCCCCCCAACCCTTGGTCCATCTGGCAACCATGAAAATGTTCTCTGTCTCTATAACTTTGTTTCTGTTTGCTTGTTCATGTATTTAGTTTTTTAGATTTTACATATAAGTAAGCCTGTAGTATTTGTCTTTCTCCTTTTGACTTATATAAGTAAGCAAAATACCTTCTTCATTCATCCATGTTGTTGCAGATGGCATGATTTCACTTTTAATGGCTATGTAATATTTTATTGTATATACTAGAGGCCAGTGCACGAAATTCATGCATGGGGGTGTCCCTCAGCCTGGCCTGCACCCTCTCCAACCCAGGACCCCTGACTCCTAACCTCTCACCTGCCTGCCAGCCTGATCTCCCCTAACTGCCCTCCTCTGCTGGCCTGATTGCCCCCTAACTGCCCTCCCCTGCTGGCCTGATCGCCCATAACTGCCTCTGCCTTGGCCCCCACCACCGTGGCTTTGTCCAGAAGGATGTCTGGTCTAATTAGCATATTCCCCTTTTATTAGTATAGAATGTACCATCTCTTCATTGTCCATTTGTCTATTGATGAATACTTAGGTTGCTTCCATATCTTGGTTATTATAAATAATACTTCAATGAACATAGGGATGCCTTTCAAATTAATATTTTAAGTTCCTTTGGAAAGATATCTGGAAGTGGAATTGCTGGATCCTTCTTTGTCTCTCATTATAGCCTTTGTTTGAAAGTCTATTTTCCCTGATAAAAGTATTGTTATCCCAGCTTGTTTATTTATTTCTATTTGCATGACATTTTTTTCCACTTCTTTACTTCTAGTCTGTATATGTCTTTTTAACTGAAGTGAGTCCTTGAGGCAGTATTATGCATGGGTCTCTGTTTCATTTCCAGTCAACCAACCTATGTTTTGATTGGAACGTTTAGTTACATTTAAAGTAGTTAGTGATAGGTATGTGACTATTGCCATTTTGTTGTTCATATTTTTACTTTTTTTAACTTTTTCTCCTTAAAGAAGTCCTTATTAAAAAAATTATTTTTATTGATTTCAGAGAGGAAGGGACAGAGAGAGAGAGAGAAAGAGAGAGAGAGAGAGAAAGAGAGAGAGAGAAACATCAATGATGAGAAAGAACTATTGATCAGCTTCCTCCTGCACACCTCACACTGAGAATTGAGGTCACAACCCAGGCATATGCCCTGACCAGAAATCAAACCATGACCTCCTGGTTTGTAGGCCAATGCTCAATCACTTAGCCACACAAACTGGTCAAGAAGTCCCTTTAACATTTTTTGTAATATGGTTTGGTGGTGATTAACTCCTTTAGATTTTTCTTGTCTGGGAAGCTCTTTGTCTGTCCTTCTGTTCTAAATGATAACTTTCCCAGGCAGAGTATTTGTGGTTATAGGTTCTTGCTTTTCATCACTTTAAATATTTCATTTAAATCCCTTTTGGCCTGCAACGTTTCTGTTGAGAAATAAGTTGACAGTCTTATGAGAACTGCCTTGTAGGAAACCAAATACTTTTGCTGCTTTTTTTGATTCTCTCTTTGTCTTTAACCTTTGGTATTTTAATTATGATGTATCTTGGTGTGGGCCTCTTTGGTACTCTCTGCAGTTCCTAGACTTGTATTTCTATTTCCTTCACCATGTTAAGGAATTTTTCTGTCATTGCTTTTTCAAATAGTTTTTTAATATTTTTCTCTCTTCCTTCATCTTCTGGTACTCCCATGGTGTGAATGTTGGTATGCTTGAAGTTGTTTCAGAGGCTCCTTACACTATCCTCATTTTTTTTTTTTGATTCTTTTTTCTTTTCGCTATTCTAATTGGGTGTCCTCTGTTTCCTTATCTCCCAAATCTCTGATTTGATTCTCTGCTTCATATATCTGCTATAGATTCCTTCTAATGTATTTCAGTTATTATAATCTTTATTTGTGACTAGTTCTTTTTTATGTTTTCTACCTCCTTGTTAAAGTTTTCACTATTTTGAACTCTGCATCTGGTAGATTGTCTCCATTTTGTTGAGTTCTTACCTGGAATATTGTCTTGTTCTTTCATTTGAAATATACTTTTTTTCTCTTCATTTGTGGCTGCCTCCCTGTGTTTTTTTGTTTTTTGTTTTTTTTTTGTATATATTAGGTAGAGCTGCTATGTCTCCTGATCTTATATATTAGCTGTCCTGTGGGTCCAGTTATACAGTCTCACTGGTAACTTCAACTGGGTATTCTAGATGTGTCTCTTGTGTGGGTTCTGTGTGCTCTCCTGTTACAGTTGAGCCTTGATTGCTGCTGGCATGTCAATAGGAGTAATTGTCCCTCAGGCTGACTGGCTGTGGCTATAGTAGGGAAGCTGTTGTGTAGGGGCTGACCTCATGGATAAGGCTTTGCTTTAGTGGGGCTCTGTTGCCTGGAAAGTCCACACTTTGGCTGTGTCATTTGTGGATGAGGTTAGGTGGTGTTCTGGTGTGGTCTGAAGTTGGCACCATGTGTGTTTGTTCTGTGGCCTCTTGGGAGAGGCTCTGGTGCAGGCTGAGTTCCACCATTGCCTTTTCTCTACCAGCAATGGCCTGGTATGAGCTACATAATGATCTGGAGATGATTGCTCCTTGTGCTGGTCTTGGAGGCACCTGGAAGAGGCTAAGCAGCAAACTCAGGATGGCTGCCACTGGTTCCAGGCTTGGGACAAGCCAGGCCAGTTGGCTGCTTATTTGCATTTTTGAACCTTTGAGAGATTTTTAAATAATCCACCACATTAGGCAAGATATTCCCCCTGCATGGAAAAGCTACTTGAAATGGCAAGGTGGGCCTATACATTTGGTGGGCTGAGTCTCAGAGAATCATCAGGGTGGGGTGAACAGTATTATCCAGTTTGATGGAGATTCATATATGACATTACCTGTGCCTGCAGAGAGATGGTTAAGCAAAGAAACAATGATTTCTGCCAGCCCTTTCCTATGGGAGAAAGCTGCTGATTCAATCCTCACCATGAAGCCAGACAATTAAGTTCTTCCCTGTATGTCCCTTGCACTTTGCAAGCTGCTGCCCCAGCACTGGAACTTAGAGAGAGTGATCCCATACACAGGTCCTTTAAATGTAATGCCTGGGACTCCAGAGTTCTCTTTCTCACTCAGCCACAATTTCTATGGGTTTTCATTGCCAGAAGTTATGAGGACATCTCATCTTAGCCCTGGAATTCTGAGTTAGGGTACATAGTGTGGTGGTGGAATCCCTTGTTCTTTAGAAGAGAACTCTGGAGCCAAGATATCCTTTCAGGTTTTTAACCACCACACATGGGTATGAGACCAGCCTGTTTCACATCTTCACCTCTCCTACCAGTCTCCACATGGTTTCTTCTTTATATTTATATTTATAGGAATACTGTTCAGCTAGACTTCAGGTAGTTCTCAATGATGGTTGTTCTGTAATTTAGCTGTAATTTTGGTGTGGTCATGTAAGAAGATGAACATAGCATTTACCTGTGCCACCATTTTGACTGAATGATCATTCTAAAAACATAAAAATATTTATTTTAGAGTAACAATATTAACTCTATATTCAAATATATGTAATTAGAGGCTCAATGCATAAATTCGTGCATGGGTGGGGTCCTTGGTCTGGTCAGAGATCAGGGCCAAGTGGGGCCATCTTGCCCAGTCCCAATCTGGGCAAATCAGGACCAGCTGGCCAGGGGAAGGGACCATAGGAGGTTTGGCTAGCCATGGGAGATTTGCTGTGGGAGTGCAATGACCACCTGGGGCAGCTCCTGCATTGAGCATCTACCCTGTGATGGTCAGTGCATGTCATAGTGACCAGTTGACTGGTTGTAACGGTCATTTGGGCTTTTATATATATAGATTAGTGGGCCTCTCCAATCTGGGACCCCTCGGGTTATGTCTGACTGTTGGTTTAGTGTGGGATTGGGCCTAAACTGGCAGTCAGACATCCCTCTTGCAATCCGGGACCACTGCTCCTAACTGCTCACTTGCCTGCCTGACTGCCCCTAACCACTCTACCTGTCAGCCTGCTTGCCCCCAACTGCCCCCCTGCTGGCCTGCTTACCCCCAACTACCCTCCTCCCCGCTGGCCTAGTGTCCCCCAACTGCCCTCCCTGGATGACCTGCTCACCCTCAATTGCCCTCCCCTGCCAGCCTCATTGCCCCCAACTGCGGAAAGTCTCCTGGTCTAATTAGCATATTACCCTTTTATTAGTATAGATAGTCACAAAATAGTCTTGATTTGTTGAGTTGTTCAAATGGGATGAGACTTTGCTGGTTTTCTGTTTCCTGAAGGCATCAAGGCATAGTTCACTGACCTTTCTTCCTCAGCCCTCCTCTCTCTCCTGGGCTAGGGAGGGAGAAGTGAGCAAAGGTACCTACATAGAGAATCTAGGTGGTGTTAAGTTTATTCTGTCCACTAACTTTTTCTTCACTAGCCCCTATCCTATGGAAGTTTTATTAAATCTAAATGACAGGAAAAGTATTTATTTCTTTGTTTTAAAGTCATTTTTATGTGAAGTAATAGCATACAACATCAAATCTCAGTAGACTCTGGTACCTTAAAATATTCTTAGTCTCAAAACAGATTCCCTTTGTCTTAAGTTCCAAAAGCCACTCTTAAACTGAAAGGATACTATTAAATGAATATTAAACTAGTTTTTATTTCAATTTACATTTTCGTTATAACCTATCTCAAACTAGTAAATTCACAATGTCAGAGCTACTTTAGCCAAAGAAACAAATAGTAGAAGACCGCTCCTAGTCTATCTTTAATCACTTTCATTCTTGTACAGTGGGGCCTTGACTTACGAGTGTCCCTACTAACGAGTTTTTTGAGATATCAGCTGTCTCTCAGCCAATTTTTTGCATTGAGTTGACAGAGAAATTTGAATTAAGTAGCTCCTTAATGAGCTCGGTCTCGGAACGAATTAAACTCATAAGTCAAGGCCCCACTGTATTTGAAATGATGTAGACCAGGAAAGAGAACAATGGAGAGCTGAATATTTCCAGATCTTAGCTATCTTATCTAATAATACACAAACATGGTAATTAACCATACTTCTGACATTGTTCCCATTGGCTAATCA
>NW_006298312.1:2522100-2528866 GCF_000327345.1 Myotis davidii
GAGCCAGCAGTTGGTCATCCCTTTAAGGGTCCTAGACTGCGAGAGAGCACAGGCCCGGCTGAGGGACCCCCTTCCCCCTGAGTGCATAAATTTTTGTGCACCGGGCCTCTCGTTGTAAATAACACTGCTATGAATGTAGGGATGCATATATTCTTCCTGATTGGTGTTTCAGGATTCTTAGGATATATTCCCAGAAGTGGGATGGCTGGGTTAAACAGCAGTTTTATTTTTATTTTTTGAGGCAACTCTGTATTGTTTTTCACAGTGGCTGCACCAATCTGCATTCCCACCAGAACCAAATAAATTGATAAAGAAAATAAGTCCACAGACATGGAAGCATGGGATAGGATGACAAAACTCAGAGTGGGGGTAAGATAGGAAGGGATTTACCAAAGAACTTACATGAATATAATACATAGCCCATGGACACAGACAATAGCTAGGTGAAGGTCTGAGGTAGGGTGGAAGTTGGGTAAAGGGTGATAAAGGGGAAAAAATAAAGGACGTCTGTAAAACTCGCAATAATAAAAACTAACTAAATAAAAATAATATATTTTTAAAATAACTGATTATTGACTTTGAAATTTTAGAAGAGGGCATGATTTCTTCTGAATTAAAAACATATAAAGAATAAAAGAAAATAAATGTTTTCTTTTTGTAATATTAATAAGATCTAACTATCAAATACTGGTGATAAACAGAACTGATTACAAATGGATACATTTTTTATTGTTAGACACACTATGTTATGTGGACATTTGTTAATTTATCTGCAATGTATACCACATTACTTGATTTATGGTTATTTGAAGGAAAGGTCAATTGATGAGTGGGAATGAGGAGTGTAATTAAGAAGTCTTTTCTTTACTGTTTCTTTTCAAGCTAGAGAACAGTTCTGAATGCTGATGAGACAAGATCTATTGCAATGCCATTTATTGGATTTAGGTAATTAAATCAGAACAAAACACACAACAGGCAGAAATCCATGGAGAAGCAGTTAGCAGTGAGGAAAACTGAGTGTCACAGTTATGAAGATTATCATAAGCCCAGTTCTTTATGGATCCAAAATAAGAGAATTATTCTCTACAAATTGAATGATGCACATCTGACTACTATTAGTTCTTCATAGGCATCGGGAAACAAGTAACATTTTCTGCAGCCAGTGAGTTGAAGTTTTCCATAGTGCTCATAAATAAAAGTTTTACAAAAACAATTGATCTAAGCTTTGGCTTAGATCTTACTTTTAAAGGCCAAATCTTCATATTCCCTGAGGATAAATTTAAACTGAGTTTTTGTAATATGTTTTACAAATTGTTGTTCTACTTTAAACACTCTCCTGAGAAGAATGCATACCAGACCCATTTTCTTTAACTCAGCATGTTAACTATAATGAAGAATTTTCTCTCCACTTTTCATTTACATAAGCCACTCAATTTGAATCACTTCTGAACCGTTATGTTTCTTAAAGAACTGTATTAAAATCAATGGGATGCTTGTTAAAAATGCAAATTCCAGTGGGTTTTTTACAGACTCACTGAAGCAGACTCTCTGGGGACATGGAAAAGCAATCTGTGTTTTAACAAGTAGTAATTCTTTTATTCATAAACATTTGAAAAACACTGACCTGTAGATTCTTAGAACTGTAGAAGCTTCTTAAGCTATCTGAATCATAGCTTTCTACGTGGAAGACTGAAGAAGGAGTAAAACAGGCCTCTTTCTTTTCTTTTCAGTGTGGCTTCTTCAAACAGAAGTCAGGTACTAGCTTACCATTTGCTATTCTCTCATCCAATAGGTCATTCACCAAATAGCTAGTGAGTACCTGCATCATATTTCTAGATTAGAGAGATAAAATACCAAACACCACACACAAAAATCCCTGCCCTCCTCAAGCCTGTATTTCTTGCGGGGTAGAAAATAAGCACAGTGAGTAAGTAAATACATAGAGTATGTTAGAGAATGTTGGGGAAGAAACATTTTCCTTGTACTCTTCTAGATTCTTTGACTGGTCTAATAATCAAATGACAAGACATATTAATAGAAGAAAAACAAAATTTGATTTTATGCATGGGAACCCCATAAAAGTATGAGACTCAAAGGCAGTCAGCAATTGAAGGCATATATAACATCTTGAGCTAAGAGGTAAAGGCTTGGGGACACAAAGGGGAAGACGGCCATTTACAGGAAGGCAGGGAGATGCTTGGAAAACAAAGGTTGCCCTGTTCTGCAGATAAGTTTCTTAGATAAAATTATCTTTGGAAATAGCTCTCTTCCTGGTACAAACCCCCTTTCCAATGTAAACATAGGCATGGTTGAGGGGAAGGTAAAGAGCTTTTTTGAATCAGCTGGGTTTTTATTGCCTTTAGCACAAATAATTTTTATGCCAAAAGACCCAAAAGACATATTTTTGTGATGGTAAACTGGCCTCCCTATCATTGTTGTGATGTCTGATTAGGAGAAAGTGTAAGTAGAAAAGAAGATATAGTTAATGGAGAAGAGGAGGAGGGTGTTAACATTTTTAAAGGGTTATCTAAAAAGGGGCATATTTAGAAGGTAATTTTTGAACAGAGATCTGATGGAAATGGGGGAACTAGCCATGTAGACATCTGGAGGATGTCCTCAATGAGAAAACAGCAAATGTGAAGATCTAGGAACAAGAGGGAGTCTGACATTTTCAAGGGGAGGAGACCAACATGGCTGGAGTGAGGTGAATGAGAATAGCAGGAGGGTCAGGGGTAGACAGTGGGTTTGGAACACATAGGGCTTTGCACAGGATGATCAACATTTGATATTTTACCCTGAGTTAACTGAGAAGTGAGTACAAGAATTTGAGCAGGTTTCACTAAGACTATTATGAAAGCAGCGAGAAAAGAAACAAGGAGACAATTTAGGAAGCTTTTACTAAAATTTAGGCAAGAGATGGTAGTTGGAGTTTTGGGTGTTGGAGGGAGTGGTAAGAGGAAGGAGGAGAGAAATAGCTGTCCTCTGGATATTCAGGGCATGAATGAAAAAGGGAAACCAAGAGTGACTTTAAGGTTTGTGGCTTGGGTACCTGACCGAATAATTTTGCCAGTAACTAAGAAAAAATGTGTAAGAGGAACAGGTTGGGGTGAGATGTCAAAGCTTAATTCCTGACATATTACATTTCATATGCCTCTCAAATATCAAGTGGGATGTCAAGTATGGGTTTAGGTTAAATGTGAATTTGGATTATCAACACATGATGCTATTTAAAATCATAAAATTAGATGAGATAACCCAGAAAATGAGTGGAGGTAAAACAAAACCAAATTCAAGGACTAGGACCTGGCACTCTCACATGTTTAGTGGTTGGGACATGAGAAAGCATCAGGAATTGAAGTTGAGAAAGAGTGCCATAGACTGACTTGTGTGTTCCCCCTAGTCCCTCAATGCGATGGTGTTTGGATATAGGGCCTTAGGAATGTGATTATGCCATGAGGGTAGAGCCCTCACAAATGAGAATAGACCTTTATAGAAGGGACCCCAGAGAGCTCCCTTACCCTATCCACCATGTGAGGACATGGTGAAAGAACCCTGTCTGTAAATCAGGAAGTGGGCTCTCACCAGAGACCAAATCTGCTGGTGCCCGGATCTTGGGCTTCCAGCCTCCAGAACAATGAGAAATAAATTTCTGTTGTTTGTAAGTCCATAACAGCCCCAACAAACTAAGATAGCAGTTGATATTGAGAGAGGAATGCCCCTGTGACAAATATGTAAAAATGTGGGAGCCACTTTGGAACATGCCTGGAAGAGCTTTGAGATACATGCTAGAAAAAGCCTACATTCCTGTATGGACTGCTAAGGGCAAGTCTGGTGAAGGTTCAGAAAGAGAAGAGCAGAGCTACAGAGAAAGCCTCAGTCTTCTCAGAGGACACCCAAGTCATGACAAACAGAATGTGGTAGACACTTGGACAGTAAAGGTCATTCTAATGAGGGCTCAGACAGATGAGGAATGCATTATTGAGCCACAGAGGAAAGACCATTCTTTTTCCTTCACCTGAGAATATGCTTTTTATCGATTTTAGAGAGAGGTGGCGGGGAGGAAGGGGGAGAATGAGAGAAACATCCATGTGAGAGAGAACATTGTTTGCCTCCAATGTTCATCCCAACTGGGGATCGAATCCACTACCTGAGTATGTTTCCTGACTGGAAATAGAACCTGCTACCTCAGACAACGTTCCAATCAACTGAGCCACACCATCCAGGGTGGAAAGACCATTCTTGTTAAAATGTTCAAAGAACTTGGCTGAACTGTGTTCTCACCCTAGTGTTTTGTGGGAGGTAGAACTTGCAAAAAACAAAATTGGATATTTATCTGAAGCTATCTCTGAGCAAAGTGTTGAAAGTGCATCTTGGGGCCTCCTGATGGCTTATAGTAAAATGCAAGAAGAGAAAAATGACTTAAAGATGGCATTGTTAATAAAAAAGGAACCAGAACTTAGATATTCATAAAATTCTCAGCTTATATGTAGTGTAAAAAATGAGAAAGGGCTTGTTTGGGAGAGAATTCTAAGGGTGTGGCCAAAGGATTCGGAGGTAAGTCAGCCCTGTCCACAGGAGCCAGGAGCTCTTGTTCAAGACCATGGAAGACAACAAAGGAGAGGCTGCTGGTTCCTTAGGGACCTTGGCACACCCTGCCTGTCAGCATCACAACAAGGGCTCAGATCTCCACACTGTATGCTGCACCGCTTGCCCTCTTCAGGAGTGACTCAATGGCCCAGTGGGTGTGAGGTGCACCTAGTCTAGCCATGGAGGTTTATAGCTGCCACTGCCTAGATTTCAAAACATGGCACCTCCTGACACAGCTACTAGTATGTGCTGTGTTCAGGATCCCAGCCCCTGAAGATTGTCAGGCCCAGGTTAAGAACTACCATAGGGGCAGAGCCTAGGAACCGAGGGGCCACAGGGTAGACTATTGAAAGCCTTGGGGGCAAAAATCTTGTCCAGTAAATGTGCTTCGGCAAGTGGGCCTGAAGCCAGAACATTAAGCCAAAGGAGGATTATTTTTAAGCTCTGGCTTCTAATGGGATTTACTCTATTGGATTTTGGACTTGCTTGGGACCCACCAAACCTCTCTATTGTCCTATTTCTTCCTTTTGGAAAGGTAATATCTATCCTAGACCTTTCCCACCACTGTATTTTGTAAACATGTAATATAGTTTCACAGGTTAACAGCTGCAAAGCAGTTTGCCTCAGTATAAATCAATCACATCTTGAGTTTCACCCACATTTGGTTTGAGAAGTAAGAAGTGAGAGAGAGAAAAGCCAGGCAGGTGGGTACCCTGGAAGAGAAGTAGAACAAGTATTTGAAGAAAAGAGTGGTCAATTGAGTCCAGTGGTGCAACTGGGCCAGGATTTGTTTATGCAGAGCACAACAGTCAGTAGAATAGCAGGGGAAAAAGATAGAGTAGATTTAAGAGAGAATGGTAGGAAGGAAATTGGAGATAGGGATTAAAAACTTAGGCTTTAAAAGAGCAGAAATTAGGTGAAATTTCAAATACTGGAGTACATATGGGGTTAAACAAATTTTGTTTTGTTTAATTTTTTTAGCAAAGATTAGAAAGGTAAGCAATGCTTTCTATTTTTTTATTATTTTCATTACTTTGTTACTTTTTAAGATTTATTTCAAAGAAAGGAAGGGAGAGGGAGAGAATGATAGAAACACCTATGATGAGAAGAAGAAACCAAGATGGCAGCATAGGTAAACCCGTGAAATTGCTGCCTCGCACAGCCACTTCAAAACTACAACTAAAAGACAAAAAACGGACATCATCCAGAACCACAGGAAGACTGGCTGAGTTGAAATTCTACAACTAGAAGGAAAGAGAAAAGCACACTGAGACTCAGAGGAGGCACAGAAGTAAAGTGTAGAGGTATGGAGGCGCACACAGAAAGGGCTGACAACTGAGAAGGCAGTTGTCTTTTTCAATTGAGAGGGAGACACAAGCTCCCGACTGCTCTAAACTCCAGTTCCTGGTGAGTCTCAGGGGACCCAGACTCATAGAGGGAGAAACTGGACTGTCTGGCATCCTGCAGAACTAGAGGGTGGCTTTCTCTCAGAGGTGCTTGCAGTGATTACTGGGACACTGAGACACAGGGCCTCTTAGGGTAGGACTGAGGAGCAGCCATAGCTGTTTGCCCCACTCTGTTGATTCCCTGAGACGCCGCCCCACCCAAGCTATGCCCAGAGGCTTTTTTCATATGAAAGGCCTGGCCCTTTGCAATCTGAAAATTACCTAACAAACTGCAGCTGGGTCAGAGACTCAGAACTTCCAAAAGAAGGCCCAAGGCCCCACAGCAGCTTGCACTGCTTCACAGTTAGGGCCTCATCTGGGTCCTCTAAACCCCAAACAAAGAAGAGGAATCGGCAGATCTGCTGGGCCTCATCTGGGCACCTCCAAATCCCAAACAAAGAAGAGGTATCTGAAGATCACTCCATAGCTCGTGCTGGGTAGCCTCAGGCAGAAGCTAAATTAGAACCTCATTAGAGATCCTAGAGCCAGCATACCCAGTGGTCAGAATGGGACCATCCAGATTACAACTCCTCAGATCCATAAGGGACACACTCAGGGTGCAGACTTAGTGAACACCAAAGCTCCACTGAAGCTAGTCTCGCCCCAGAAGGGTGTCTCCAGCACAGTTCTCCCACTGCAGACACAGCTGATTCTGACAGCCAATGGCCTGGAGGTCAATTCCTCCCAGTGATACCTACAACAATCAAGTTGTGCACAAAGCCCACAAAGGGGTC
>NW_006298312.1:2529840-2543954 GCF_000327345.1 Myotis davidii
TGAACAATAAGATTTAATTTTAAAAAAAAGAAACATCTATGATGAGAGAGGATCATCAATCAGCTGCCTCTTGCACACTCTCTACTGTGGATCAAGCCCACAACCAGGGATCCAACTGTGACCTATTGGTTCATGGGTCAACACTCACCCACTGAGCAACACTGGCCAGGCTGCTTTATTATTTTAAGGGAAAAATAAGTATACAGTCATGTGTCTCTTAATGATAGGGATATATTCTGAAAAATGTTAGGCAATTTTGTCATTGTGTAAACATCGCAGAGTGCACTTACACAAACCCAGATGGTATAGCCTACTACACACCAAGGCTACATGGTTGGGCTTATTTCCCCTAGGCTACAAATCTGTATAGCACCTTACAGTACTGAATACTGCAGGCAATTGTAACACAATGGTATTTGTATATCTAAACATAGGAAAGGTACAGTAAAAAATACAGTATAAAACACAAATTGGTATGTCTGTACAGAGTATTTATTATGAAAGGAGCTGCAGGACTGGTAGGTGCTCTGGGTGAGTCAGTGAGTGTGTGGTGAGTGAATGTGAAGGACATTACTGTACACCATTGTAGACTTTGTAAACACTGCCCAAAAGTTCCCCACTTGTTTCCTTCTGACAGAAATAGCACATCAAGACTGTCAATGCTATTTCATGAACAGGAATGTGGGATGGTTTGATTAGAAATGTCTAGGAGGAACTGGCTGGGTTAGTGTAGATGACCACAATAGTGACTGCCAGGAAGGAATGAGGATGAGCAGGAATAAGAGAACAAGATGGAGAGAGACGGGAACATAGGGGATTGCCATGGAAATGTAGTTTGGGTTACTGCATGTTGGAGGAGCGCTCAGATTAAGAAACTTGTGGTATTCACACAAACATACATATTAAGGATGTTTAACATGGAAAGGGTGTAGAACTGACTAGTTATTTTGACTTTGGAATTTGTTTTTGGTTCCATTGATTTTATCTGTCATTGAATTAATGGAACAAATAAAAGATATCCATGCTTTACATTATTACAACCTGAAAACATTTCTAAAGGACAGTGACAGGTTAGCTCCACACTACCACAGAAAGCTTTTATTAAAGTGGCAGTGGCACCTAATACCTGTTAAGGTAGCTCCTATGGACCTGTGTCCTTGTGCAGGGTCTTAGGCCCCAACAAAGAATTTACAGCAATGTTCTCTGGAGACCTCAAATTATATCGTCAGAGGGGAGGGAGGGTAGGAAAGGGATGGGGGGTTGGTGGAGCTGCAGTGTCCTCTGACCATGCAGTACAAGGGGGACAGGCTTCTCTGTGCTGAAACAGGTCAGTGGCTGACTGATTGTAATCTAATATGTGCATTCAAAACTGAGGTGCTGTAAGAGGAAATCTATTGTCAAGACCCATATACCCGTATATTACTTCTATCAGAGAAAAAAAAATCATCCCAAACCACATATTCTTTCATTTCTTACAGGGAATTCAGCTCCATTATAATGTTGTGGCACCATTGCCATATGCGTGGTCAGTCTTTGACTGAAACATAGTTATGTGGTGCACGACTGTATGTCTAAACAAGGATGGGAATTATCCACATTAAGGGGGGAAAGGCATGCCTGAGAAAAAAAGCAGAGAAAATTGCCAAAGCAATGCCTTTCAAAAAGCAAGGGTAAATATGATTTACTGAAAAATTGTGAGGTTTGCCTTAGCTTATAGCACAAAGTATCCAGATGTGAAAGGAATAAAGGCCGAGTTTTATGGCACAGAGTCTGGTTGGTGAGCGAACACTGTGGTCTGTAGTTTGTAGGGGTTCTCTTGTGATTGCTTCTGTTTTCTTAAAGAAGAAAACAAAGCATCAACCTAACTGGGCCATGGATTTTCTAGACGTTAAACCTTATTTCTCTGTGTGCCCGTGAGGGTATTTCTAAAACAGATTAACATTTATTTATTTTTTATATATTTTTTATTGTTGATAGCATTACAGATATCTCTCATTTCCCCCTTTTCACCCCTCCTTTCAGGCCCTCCCCCTCTCCAGGTCCTCACTAACCTATTGCCCATGTCCATGGGTTATGCATATAAATATATAAGTGTTTTGGTTTATCTCTTCTCATTTCCCCAACTCTACCTCAAGGTATGTCAGTCTGTTCCATGTCTCCATGTTTCAGGTCTTATTTGTTGGTCAATTCATTTTGTTCATTAGATTCCACAAATAAGTGAGATTTTGTGACATTTGTCTTTCTTGATTTGGCTTATTTCACTTAGCATAATATTCTCCAGGTCTATCCATGCTGTCCCAAAGGGTAAGCAATCCCTCTTTTTTATAGCTGCATAGTATTCCACAGTGTAAATGTCCCACAGCTTTTTAATGCACTCATCTACTGGTGGGCACTTGGGCTGCTTCCAGATCTTAGCTATTGTAAATAATTCTACTATGAACATAGGGGTGAGTACAGATTAACATTTAAATTGGTAAATTTGGTAAAGAAGATTACACTCCTCAATGTGGGTGGGCCTCATCTAATCCTTTGAAGGTCTGAATAGAATAAGAGGCTGCACAAGAAAAAATTCTCTCTCTGTCTGTCTTTAAGCTAAGACATCAGTCTTCTTGCTTCACACTGGAACTCAAATTGCAACTAGGATGGCAGTGCCATCAGCTCTTCTGGGTTTTCAGCTTGCTAACTACAGATCTGGGGGCTTTTCAGCCTCCATAATTGCATAAACCAATTTCTTATAATAAATACGCACACATATAAGCTACTGGTTCTGTTTTTGTGAAGAACTCAGACTAATACATTGTCGATTAGTGAGAGTGAGAATTGTTGGAACCTTGAGAGGAGAAGCTCTAGAATAGTTAGCTAGCAGAGAAAGTGAGGAAATGGATTAGAAATATCTTCTATAACTTCTTGGAAGTATTGGAGGTCAGTGACTATATATTTAAACTAGCATTATTATGCACAATTTGAGCATATTCCAAATATTTTTCTGTCTCTACAGAAATGTCCAACAGTGTAGATTCAAGCATGGAGTGCATGGAGAGTTAGATTGAACCAGGGCTATAATGTAGGCACAGAACTACTCCAAAACAAGATAAAGGAAATTGATAGTGTATTAAATGAAGTAATTAAGGTGATTGGTCATTCAATTAAAGCTGGGAAGAAAGGACAAGGTGGAAATGAGGACAATGAAATGTTTGTGGTATCCAAAGATTGAAGATTTTGGTTGAGCAAAGGAGTGATGGAGTCAGTGTTTGGCATATGAAAGAGTGAGTTGAAAAGATCTTGAATTCATTAAAACACTACTTAAGATTGATATTGTGAAGCAATTACAGCTATTAGTGATGACAGGTTCAAAGCAATGACTATGTGATTGTGACTAAGTGACTAAGACCAGTTGGAGATCATTAGAGGGAAAAAGTTCAATTAACTGAGAGTTCAGGACATTGAAAGGGCCGTTCCATGGATTTCAATTCTTTAAGAATTATGAAAGTGTAACAGTAGAATGATTGACAATGAGCCAAAAATTTACAATTTTCAAAATATAAAACTTGGGTGGAGTGAAGTTGGTGTAGTAGTTCAAACAACAAAGTGGGGTTGTAAAAGGTGCAATTTAATGACATGACATTTAAAATCTGGGATTATAAAGGGTAGTAAGGGAGATGCTTACCAATCCTTGTACCCAGGGGAACAAAGGTGATTGAAGAAAAACAGCCACCATTTTAGAGGGCTGCAGGGGAATCAGTGTACTCAGTTGGGATAAATGTTTTCCCTGGAACATGAAGGAAAATGGATGGTTTGGAGAAGCATTTCAGTTTAGAGGAGATTTTGCTGAAATTTAATCTTGAGTTCCAGAAGAGAATTTTAGTAATGGGAGGAGTTGGAGAAGGAGTTGGGAAAGGAGATGAACAGAATCATATCTGGATTAGAATCCAATGGATTAAGGTTGATTGGGGAGTCTTGGTCTATATGTGGTGACTGTCATGGTCGTAGATGAGGGCTTAATGAAATGAATTCTGATGGTCTCTGGCAGGGAAGGAGGGAGAGGGAAGAAGTGGGGCAAGCATGTCTGATCAGTAGTAAAAGGGATCTGGGGCTCCCACTCATCTCCTGCTGATGGCAGCATGGAGTTTTGCCAAGGACTGGTCTTAGTGGGTTTACTCAGGTACAATAGTCTTCCTTTGTTAGTTTCCAAATAGAGGCCTGCCAAAGAGCATTATATTTAAAAAAGAAAAGCAAAATAAATAAATAAACAGAAACCCCCCTTCTGCTACAGTTTTAGCATTATATCTTAAATCCATCCTGTGAAAATAGGCCACACAGGCCTACATTACATTGATATTCACAATTCAATTTTTCTAAAGATATTAATGTGATTTGTGGACTGAATTAACATTTTTATAGTATCCCCATGGAAATTGGCAGAAGACAAGTAATGTATATATAAGAACTTGTGCCAGGCTAACTAAAGTGAGAGACTTACTATTTATGGTAGTGGGAGTAAATCTGGGTCGTCTATATTTCAACTCACACCTCGGCCTGTTTAATACAGAACATTACATTTGAAAAAGCATAACAGGTTATCATTCTTCATCTAAACGTGAAGGTCTAATTATCCTTTGTGAGTAACTAATAGTGAACAACGAATAATAAAATTAAATTTCTATGTACAGTAAGGTATGTAGAAATGCAGACAGCATTTAAAAGTACAGTGAAATTCAGGACATTTTATAAGATTATACACTGAGCAGCATCCTCTACAACCCTTTGTTTATAAAGATATTTTTAAGAAACAACACTAAAACAGTATACCAAAAACACTATTGAAAGAACCCCAAAAGGTTCTAAAATATGAAATATTTGAGGCAAAGGTTTTTAAGAACAAACGTTTTTCTTGGCTTCAGATCAAGACAAACTGTTCACTGAAAGGACAACTCCTCCTGGGGGTCCAGAACCACTCTTAGTCGCATGTGAACTGAGTGTGCTTTGTTCAATTCATTAAAAAAGTGGTATTTTTCTTGGAAAACAAAGCATACAACTTTTTTGAGTTAGCTCCACAACACACAGGAAGCACAAATTACGTTTTGGTTTTCAGACAAATACAATTCCAGACAAAGGAAATTTGCATTCTTGCTATATAGGTCTTGTTGTTTGGAGAGAGTGCCGGAGGATTTTAAAAAAATGGAAGCATTAGAAGTATATTATTAGCATTTTCAATTACCATTCATAAAAAAGATAGTATTTAAAACAGCTAGATGTAAAGTTAATATCTCATTATGTCTAGGGGGAAACTGGCTATATTAGTAATGTTAATACAATACAAATCAGTTGTTTGGCAGCCAATGCTTTGAATTAAAATTTTGATTAACACATTAAAAAAACACACATATCACATCAGAAGAAACCAATATAAAATCAAATATATTTTCTCTTATTTTCTTTACTGTTTCTTATATTCAACAATTATTTATTGTTTGTTATGTCAGTGGGGGTGTGCTAGGCATTGGGGAAACAACAGTAGTGACTATCATTATGTTTTATGATTCTTTGATTGCAAATAGCAGAAAGGCATCTTGAATGCATTTTAGAAAAGGAAGAATTTATTTCCTGACGAAATCCAATAAATGGTTAAACAGCTAAATAAGAACAATGCAGGGTTGCAGCTGAGACTAAGGAAAGAGGAACTGTGAACAATCCTTTTTCTTCTTTCTTCTCTTCATACATGGGCTTCACTCTCTGTCATTGCAAACTGACTTTTATTTCAAATGGCAGAAAAAAGCTCACTTGATGTAGACTATGAATTTAAAGTTCTAAAATCTGGGGCAGATTAATTGGTTCAACCTGTGTCTGGTTCCCATTCCTAAATGCATAAACTGTGGCCAGAATGGTGGGATCACATGAGAACTTTAAAACTCCCATAGTAATCACGTCTTGGTGAGCTGGGAGGGCCTGTGGTTACTCAGGAAAATAGTCATGGGGTGGCAGTACCATCAATGCATTTCAATTGTGATCAGCTTTCTGATAATATTTCAAATCTCCCGTGATTGCAATTACTACTTCACTCCAAATACATGTAAAAATGATTAAATAGGATAGCATTTCTTTCTCAATATGTAAAGTTTCTTTTATTTGCTTTATCCTAAACACACATCTATCTTTTGATACAAACACACACCTATACAGAACTATATATGTTAAGATATATAGATGAAAAATGTATGTTACATAACTGATGTAAATATATAAATGTAAATAATATATTAAGGCCTATTTGCAAAGGGTAAATTTAACATATAATGCTTAAATACAGCAAGGAAGTTATTTTCTAATTTCTTTTTTTTATTTTTTAAAAGTAATACCCATTCATCAACTGACAAGTTGACATACACACATAAGTATGTATGCACATGTGTCTACCCTTTCTATCATCTGTCTATACATTTATCTACCTAATCAATTTCTTTATAACTGGATAGCTTTATTGGGGATTTAGTGCTGGTTTTGAAGGACATATGTCTTCATAGTTTGGAAATGAGCAACATGCCACAGAAAACGCTTTACTTGGTACCTAAATAGAGGATGGCTGGCCACCCACACATCACTGGCATTTTGCCTTCACTCTGCCAGGAGGTAGCAAGGAATTTGGGATGAGTATCATTCTTTATTTTTCTTGCCTTAATTATTCTCTAAAACTCTTTATTATCAGAATATAGAGGCTCATAGTTGACTTTAAAGTTCAAGGAGAAAATGAATTTGGATGGAAACCAAATCAGGTAAAAATTATAATATTTTCCAAGTCTCTGGATGATCATTATTCAGTGTCCAAAGTATTCCATTGCATCAAAAAAAAGTTGCCCAGAAAGTAGTCATTAACTTTAAACAACTTTAGTTCATAACTTCAGAATATTGAATTCAGGTTTCATCTCAGAAGCCTTGGCCACATATGTTCTGAGACTTTACATGAGGGTAATGAACAAGAGCTGTAAATTAAACCAGATGCCCATGGAGCTTCTGTCCTCTTTCAAGTGGCTATTTTCTAGGTCCTTTTATCATTGAACAATAGCATAGAAGTCAAAACTGAGTTGCTAAAAGTAGAATCTTAAGCAACACAAATTAAAAACACATCCCATCAAACTTTTTGCTTTAAGCAAACAAAACATAAATGCTAACAATGCAAGGGCACTCTTATTTTATGATTCTCACATATTGTGTTATGTATTATAAGTATTATGTTCTTAAGGTCTCCAATATTTCAAAGAATTCCCTCATTGTGAAAATAAAGAGTTATAATAGTTAAACTAATAACATTTACGTAGTATTTTATGTACATTACATGTATACACTGGTGGATGACAAGGACAATTTGAATTTTGTATTAAGAGCTCAATCTTTATTTTAAACTTTACAATGTAAAGATATATAGCCAAGACTTTATATAATAAGAAGTGGAAAATGATTAAAAAGTGTTTGAAATTAGTTAAGGCAAGTTGTCATAAAATATAGAGATCACATTTTTTTGAACCATGATTTGGTGTATTATTCTACCAAAGTAATTTTTTTGATTTGTGGTTTTATTTATGAAAAAGGCTTCATGAACAAAAAATTGAAATATTTGTTTTTATTTAAATAACCACATTTATTTGTATAAATGCACTTATTTAAGAACCCTTCAAAAAACTCCAAGAGGAGGAAGCATTATCCTTCCCTAAGCCTAGATAAGCTCTAGAGATTCAAGTAACCTTAAAGAAAAAGTGCATTGTCTTAATAGTAGAAGAGGACCCAAAGAAAGCCAGGCCTACATAAGATTGGGAGGAGGAAATAAGTACAAAAATTTTCAAGATAAAATAGGAGAGCAGTTACCATATTTAGTAGCCAAAGTGGGGGGAGGAGGAGGATCCTAGTATAGAAAATACTATTTTCTTCAAAAATGGTAAATAGATTAAAACCAAGGCGGCAGCATAGGTAAACACCTGTACTTGCCACCTCCCACAACCACATCAAAATTACAACTAAAATACAGAACAACCACCATTCAGAACCACCTAAAAATTGGCTGAATGGAAGGCCTACAAGTGGAGAAGTAAAGAAGAAAGTACAATGAGACTGGTAGGAGGGGCAGAGGCACAGAACAGGCTGGTTTGGCACCCACTTGTGCCACTTTTTTAATCTGGAGGGAGATTGTTTCAGAGGAGACTGCCCATGAGGAGCAAGGGGTCCCAGTCCCACACTAGACCCCTAGCCCAGGTTTCAGAGATGGGAAGAGAAGTCCCCATAACTACATGCTGTAAAAACCAGTGGGGATTATGGCTGAAGGACATGGAGCCTGCTGGAGACTCAGTTGTTCCTTTTAAAGGTCCAGCTCATGGACATTCTAGGACTCCATCCCTCTGAGATCTAGCACTTAGTGGCTTTTCAGGACCCTGACCATATGGGGAGGAACTAAATTGTCTGGCATCATGGCAGGAACTTGGGTGCAGCTTTCTCTCAGACAGTAGTTCTCTCAAAGGTCATTGTTTCTGTGCTGGGACCTCCCTTATCCCAGGGCTGACTGGCAGCTATATCTGAGTCTCAATCAACCTGGAGTACATGGTTTGCTCTACTCTGAGGATTCCCTGAAAGGGAGCCCCATCCAATTTGCAGTCCCACCCAAGCTGTTTGCCTCAGCTTTTCCATATAAATGGCCTGTCCTGGGTCAGGCTTCAGACTTTGCTAAAATCTCTCAAACAAGCTGAATTTGGTGATAGCATGTCCCAAGCCTAAAGCCCCAAGACGAGAACTAACACCAGCTTGTCTTGCTTCACAGTTGGGCTTGCCTCCTGCATAGCAGCTCTCCCACTGTAGTTGCAGCTGGCCTTCACAGCCAATTGTCCTGCAGGTCAACTCCTCCCAGAGATCCCAACAGCAATCAAGGCTCAACTATAATACTGGGCATGTAGTCTATACAGGGGCTCACCCTAGGTGACTGGGGAGGCTGAGCCACTGGGCCCTACAAGACACATACTACACAAGGTCACTCTACCAACTCCAGAAGATACAGAAGCTCTACCCAATACATAGAAACAAACACAGAGAAGCAGCCAAAATGCATAGACAAAGAAACATGTCACAAATTAAAAAAAATAAATAAAAAGGAAGCAAGCAAACTACTGGATACAGAGTTCAAAACCATGGTTATAAGGTTACTCAAGGATCTGATAAGACTTTCAAGGTTCTTAGTGAGAATGTTAAAGACATGAAAAAGAGTTAATCAGAAATTAAGCATTACTAACTGAAATAAAGAAAATGTGCAGGGATTCAACAGTATAGAATTCTGAGAAACAAATCGAAGATTAGAAATATGATGAGATAGAAAACACCCAACTGGAAGAGCAAAAAGAAAAAAGAATCCAAAAATATGAAGATAGTGTAAGGAACCTCTGGGATAATTTCAAGCATACCAACATTCACATTATGGGGGTGCCAGAAGAGAGAGAGAGAGAGCAAGATATTGAAAACCTATTTGAAGAAATAATGACAGAAAACTCCCCTACCTGGTGAAAGAAATAGACTTACAAGTCCAGGAAGCAATGTTGAAGAGTATTCTTTAAGAAGAGGAAGAAGAAGAAGAGTGAAAAAAAAGATAAAAAATATGAACAATAACATGGCAATAAATACCTATCAACAATTAAATCTAAAAATCAAAATAAACTAACAAGAAATCTAATGAACAAAATAAACTGATGAATAAAACAGAATCAGAGGCATGGAAGCATGGAACAGACTGATGAATATCAGAGGCAAGGTGGAAGGGGGTGGGTGGGAAGAGATTAAGCAAAGATCTTACTTATGGACACATACAGTAGAGTGATGAAGGCCTTGGGTGGGACAGGAACTGGGTGGAGAAGGGAAATGGGGGAAAGAAGGAAGACATCTGAAGTACTATCATCAATAAAGATTTTTTTAAAAAAGGATAAATACTCTTATGCTTAATTCCACATATATGATAACTGAAATATGCTCTTTGGTTTGTGATCATGACTGTTTTTTTAATTTTTTTTTTATTACAAAGGGTATGACTTTTATATGATTACTAGAGGCCCGGTGTATGGGAGGGGTATCCCTCAGCCCAGCCTGCACCCTCTCGAAATTCGGGACCCCTCAGGTAGGGTCCCTAGGCCTGGCTGGCGATCAGGGCCTATTGGGGCTTTCCTTCCCCCAGTTGCTGGCAGCTGGCTCCACTCCCACCACAACCACTGCTTGCCATCTGTGCAGCGTAGCTACCCCCTCCTCCGCCATCAATTGCCTCCCTCTGTGGACGGCAGGAAGAGGGTGCGATTGCTTGGCTGGCCTGGACCTCCCTCTGCGGGGCGATAGCTGGTTGGCCCAGCACACCTGCCACAGCATTGCTGGCCGGTGGCCTGGGCCTCCCTCTCTGAGCTGATCAATGGCAGGGTCCCCAGATCAATCACCCCGCAGAGGGAGGCATTTCCCAGCCACCACAGCACCTCCAGCTAAGTGGTCTGGGCCTCCCTCTTTGGGGTAATCAATCACTGAGCCCCCCATTGATCACCCTACAGAGGGTGGCCTGGGCCTCCCTCTGTGGGGCGATCATGGGGCGATGGTGGGACCCCCTGACCAATAGCATTGTACCCGCCTTGGCTGGCCTGGCACCAGTGCATGTCATAGCGTGGTCATCTGGAATGTTGTCCGACCAGTCGTTTTGCTGTTCAGTGCTGTTCAGTCGTCTGGTTGATTTGCATATTATGCTTTTATTATTATAGAAGAGTTGCTACCTCCTTATAATGTTCTTAAATCTATACCCATTCCTAACTCTATACTTACTATTTATTCATCTTTTAAAAAATATATATTTTTTATTGATTTTTTACAGAGAAGAAGGGAGAGGGATAGAGAGTTAGAAACATCGATAAGAGAGAAACATCGATCAGCTGCCTCCTGCACACCCCCTACTGGTGTTGTATCCGCAACCAAGGTACATGCCCTTGACTGAATCAAACCTGGGGCCCTTCAGTCCGCAGGCCGACGCTCCATCCACTGAGCCAAACTGGTTAGGGCTCTATTCATTCACTTTGAGGAATAAAATAAAATGGTCAAACATTCATGGATATCACGCATTGATTGAAAAGGCTGCATTCTCCCTCCAATACTCAGTTTCTCAAAACTACCTTGCTAATTTTGCCAAACTATGACCATTTCTAATAAAGAGACTTAGGGAATTCAAATGTTTTTTAAGTAGAAAGTTCCTTCCTGAAACAACTCAAAGCTCAGAGGCAAGGTTTAATGTGAATGTAGACTTACTTATAGTAAGTGGAGAGTTTCTCTGCCTTTCTGTGATTCAGGTTCTCCCTCCCCCACCTCCCCACGCCCCCACCCCTGCCACCCAGAAATTGTTCTGTATAGTTTGATGGGAATGTTTTGGAGCTCTGAGTTTTTTTCAGCTCGTGACTTTCACTAGGGTTTAAATTGATCCTTATATTTCAATGACATGTCTTTGTGGCTCATCGACTCTAGGAGGCCCTCCCATGGGTTACACGTCCTAATGTTCATTTCCTTTTACAGTTCTCTCCCCTTGTATGCAACTTCCTTCTCTTCTGTGACTCACTTATAAACAATAGAAATGTGGCAACGTTGACAGGATGCATGTTATTACATGTGTGGAATTACATAGTATTCTATAATAAAGAGCTAATATGCTAATTAGACCAAACAGCCGAACAACCATCCTGATGACCTTCCAGATGAAGCTGGGGCTATGAGGGTTGGCCGAGGGTGCGAGGGTCAGCCTAGGCTGTGAGGGGCTGTGAGGGCAGGCCAGGGCTGTGGGAGGCTGTAAGGGCTGAGCCCCTTGCACGAATTTCATGCATCAGGCCTCTGGTGTTACATAAGATCCCAGCACCTATCTGGCTGGAGTCTCCTACTTCCTTGCTAGCATCCTTATTGAGGGCTGCCTATGTTGGGAGGCCAAGTTGACAAAGAACTGAGGATGGTCTCTAGGAGAGGAGGGTAGCTTCTGCTTGATGGACAGCAAGAAACTGAGTCAGAAACCACAAGGAAGTGAATTCTGCTAACGATCACATCCTTTCCCTGTTGAGCCTAAAATGAGATTATAGCCCCAACTAAAACATTGAATGCGGTCTTGAGAGCCCCTATCAAAGTATTTATCTGAGTTATGCCCAGATTCCTAACCTACATAAATTGTGAGAGGATAAATATGTCTTGTTTTAAACTTCACATTTGTGGTAAGTTGCACAACAATAAATAACTAATAAGACCTGTTCTTTAAACATATGAAAAACTACAAAATAAATTTGGTCATGGACTGTGCCAAATCGTCAGTACAGTTATAATGCAAAAGTGCCCTGTACCTCCTCTCCATCCTCAGAGCATGCTCTGGATGTCTTCACACCTGCACAGCAGGCTGGTCGGAGCAGGAGGGTATTGCACACTGTGGCTGTAAAAGTGAGTCTTATAAATATTGGTGCGGTGATACAGGGATGGCAAGGTCACAGTCTGAACTGAATATATTGAAACTGTAAGCTTGCCAGACTAAATTCACTAGACATTTTTATATCTGTGAGTCTAATGCTGTGGACCCTCCCTGAGATACCATTAAGGGAGGAGAGAGAGAGCTTTGACAGAATATTTAAAGGTAGTGAGTGGAGAAAACCACAATGTCAGGTTTATGCCCCACTGGGCTCAGCCTGTTCAATGAAACAGTTATTCTGCTATATTGCAAGGATCATAGACTGTCAGATAGAGACTAGAGCGCTTGGCTCTGCTACTTACAAGAATCATAAACTTGATCAAGTTACCTAGTGAAATACTGAGTTCCTCCTATACAGCAGGCATTAAACAGAATACTGCATACCTGTTATGCTGTGTGTTTATCATAATAACTGCTTGGACTATCACCCTTGGCTTCATATTATAAGTGAGGAAAAATTTCAGTGATTTTTCCAAGGCCATCAGCTAGAATTCATAGTCAGATTTATTGGATGTCAAAATTCTTGTTATTTCTATTATTTTACACTACCACTTTAAAGTGGATTTCTCAAATTGTAATGATTATGAGGTTGAAACAAAATACATGAGAAATGGTTTTGCACATAGTATATGCTCAGAAATCGGTAGCTTTGTTATCATTGACTTCCTATTCCCACTAATATCATAATTAGTATCCAGTAAATTCAAGTTGCAATGAATATAAAGAGCATTCTTCAAAGTGAAAAGAAATAAAGAAAAAAAACAGCATTCTATCTTATAAAGGCTTAAAAGTTAAATCTGAGTATTTGTAAATAAGTCTTGGACATTTTTAATTTTTATTTTTGTGTACTGACAAGCTAAGCTTTCTTCTAAGTCTGTCGAATAACAGTTGAACAGGAGAGGTCCAAAAACTTAAACCTAGGGCAACTGGCTCAAATCTCCAAGCCTTACAGATGGTTCAGGGGTCTCCCTCCTCAAGTTTAAGCATTCCAGGCTCCTTTGTGTAGCAGACCCCAGGGGTTTTATTTATTGTCCCTGCACACCTTAACACATCAGTGTGCTGTATTCAATTACACAAATTAGTGACATTTCAAAAATAAGTCTGAAACCTGATATAAGTTTGCCAAATGAGAACATAAAAAACAGCATATACAGTCTACTACTGATTGTCACTATATTTCAAAAGAGAAAGGACATTTTAATTTTAAAAAGTAGAAAAAGCTGAATAAAGGGCAGCTCTTTAAATGAATACATTTAATTTTATGGAAAACACACTCTTCCTTCTCGTTTTATAGCTTTTTTGTGTCTTGCATCAGACTCATGAAAATTGACATTGATGGACACAAATCTGGCTTTGGGAGCCCCAGGCCCAGGCCTCCTGAGCCTTCCCTGCAGTGGAGAGTGTGGTTGGAGTTCCCAGAAACCCCACCGGCTGTGCTGTACTGTGTAGACGCTTTGGCTTGTCAGCTGCTGGCGGACCACACTGTGGTGAAAGGCTTCAAGTGGACACTATGTTGTGGTTTGCTGTTTTACAGCCCCAGGAACCCTGTGTGGTCCAAATCAGCAATCTCTGGTGGCCCCCAAAGCCAGAAAATCGCCCAATTCCACTGTTACATCATTTATTTAAATATCCC
>NW_006298312.1:2544021-2555355 GCF_000327345.1 Myotis davidii
GTGGGCCAGAGTGGTCACCAATGCTGTTTGTGTAATACTCTGTCCTCTGGGATCTGAGGGGTTGAATCAAATGAATACCAACTGTGAAGGAAAACTAAAGTCAGTAAGGGGTTGCATGGTTTTCCAGTCTCCCCACTGAGTTTTCACCTTTCTTTTAGTTCAGTTTTCCTGATTTTTCAGAATGTGAGATAGAACACTCTCAGCAGCATTGGCATATGAAGCATCACAGACTTCCCAGATCTCCAGGCCAACCTCACTAACGAAACATGAGGAATCTGAGCACACGCCCCCTCCCCCCCCCAAAAAAAAAACCAAAAAACAGCACACACACACATACAAAACACACGTTTTGCAAAAGCTACACTGCAAGTTAGCAGCAGAAACTACTACAGGACTAGGAACACCCCACTGTCTTTATTGAGAAATAAAATGTTTTCTTCTTTATATAGCTGAAGTATGGCTATAGCTTTGCAAAATAAGAATGGAAAATACTCAAATACAGAAATAAATTAGTTATCAGTAAGCTCATATTTCATTCACTTCCTGGACATTAAAAGATAGCAGTGCTTGCTTGACACATTATAAACTTTGGAAATAGGTCCAAATCCCACCTCTGCCATTTGGAAGTGATGAGACTCAGGACAGATATAAAGTGTACAATGAAAAATGAGGATGGAAAAGCCAAACTTATACAGCTACAATAAGAACAAAATAGGACAATGTATATAATACTCCAAGCCCAATGAGTAGCCCATAATAAATACTACTGTGGAAGCACTTATAGTGGATAGTGGTTGCTGCTTCCATTTATTTTGCTAATAATAATTAATATCAACCCTATCATTTCAGCACTGGGAGAAGTCCATGTTATTGCATTTCCTATCAAATTGCTCCAGAAAACCCATCAAGGTCCCTATTTTCAAAATTAGGATATTTTCATCTTTCACCTTCTCATTTATCTCCCATTTTGTCTTAAAGCCCATGAGCAAACTAAAATTACAGAATTAAATATAGTCTCCATCACCAGACAAATAAAGAATTTGTACTCAATGGCTAATGTTTTACTTATATAGAGAGAAACCTTCATATTCTTCAATAATTTATTAAAATATTGTGGGGAAATGGTTAAATTGTTCTGACAGTTTTTATAATACAAGTTAAACATATGCTTTTTCTGTAGCCCAGTAATTCCATTCTAACTATTAACTTGAGAAAGTGAAAACATATCTTCAAACAAAAATTTTAACAAGTAGCTCTCTTCATAATAGCCCCAACCTAGAATTAGCTCACATTCCCATAATAGGAAAATAAATAAAAATATTATGAATAAATATATTATGATATAGTCACACAAAGGAATACTATGTAGCAATGAAAATAAGTTAACTATTGGTACATGTGACAATATGAATAGAAAAATGGCAACAAGAAACTTTAGGAGTAATGAATATGTTCTGCATCTTGATGTGAGTGATTGATAGATAGATGTATACATTTTGTCAAAATTCTCCACTTAAAATCTGCATTTTACACTGTGTAAAATACCATATGTCAAAACTAGCATATCACTGTTCTATTTGTGACAATGAAAAAGAATGCAAAAGGAGAGAAAGTAATTAAAATGTTTTCACTTTAACCCTAGCTGGTTTGGCTCAGTGGATAGAGCATGGCCTGCGGACTGAAGGGTCCCTGGTTCGATTCTAGTCAAGGGCACATGCCCGGGTTGTGGGCTCAATCCCCAGTAGGGGGTGTGCAGGAGGCAGCCAGTCAATGATTCTCTGTCATCATTGATGCTTCTATCTCTCCCTCTCTCTTCCTTTGTGAAGACAATAAAAATATATTTAAAAGTAAATCAGTCAATCAATCAGTCAATCAATCAAATGTTTTAGTGTTACCTGGAGACATAAAATCAAGAAAGACCCCAACTAGCCACAAGGAAGTGCGCAGAGTTTTCTCTAGCAGAAGACCATATATCCAGAGTGAAATTCATTACTTTGAAAAAAAAGCAGAAAAAAGGGTGGTGGGACAACTACTGATTTAATAACTATATATAGATAAACAAAATGTTTATAGATAATTTTATATGTTAAAATAATTGTAAATGTTAAAACCACAAATGCAATTCATTCTTAGAGACCCATAGAGATTCATTTTTTCTCCCGAGGACATTTGATGTACTGACCATGACATTTTACATTGAGGTATTTAAGCCAAAAAATAGGAATGCCTCTTTTTTAATTTAAATTCTTTATTGTTTAAAGTGTTACATAAGTCTCCCTTTTCCCCCATTGACCTCTCCCCAGCCGCCCCCACCCCAGCACATGCCCTCACCCCCTACCTCTTGTCTGTGTCCATTGGTTATGTTCATATGCATGCATACAAAAGTAGGGATGCCTCTTAAGCTAACCACCAAAACCCTGGAGATCTTGCTATAACAATGCCTATTTAAATTTTACTTTAAACTATTTAATTATTATTTTGATATCTATCTATAGCTACCTATCTATCTATCATCCATCTATTGCCTATCTATCACTTTCATTTACTTTGCAGTATTTGCATTCTGATATTTCCTACTTTTCCAAAGTCTATGAAAATAATTATAGTAATTTTAGTTTATATGTGTCCTGAATAACCCTGTAAATTTAATTTCCAAACTGGCAAGCTAAATATCTACACTTACTAAGGTATAGATTTTTCTCTTCACAGTGGGTTTTTTTTATGAACCTTGTCTCCACTGAATTTCATAATACTATTTATAGAAAATGTAAAAGAATCAGTTAATTACAACTTTTATTTTTGTACTTTAATTCTTTAATTCAAATAATATTATTTTTACTTTATAGCAATGAATATTCATCCCTTTGCTGCTTTGTGGGTTAACTTTTTGAAAGATTAGTTTCCTGTGAGCTGTCTCCAATTCCTTTCTCCATTCATTTCCCCTGTGCCCTACAATCTGACTTCTGTTTCCATCACTCTAAATAAACTACTCTTTTAAGTAGCCTGGAAAAATGTTTTTTAATTCAAAGCATGTTTTTAGTGATTTTCTTAATTGAATTTGGCTTCATTTGACATTTAAAAAAAATCTCTTTTCAGCTTCTTTTACTATCATTCTCTCTTTCCCATACTTATCAGAATGTTTCTACAAATTCTTTTTGGCTCTCCCTTCCCTCTTTAAGAGTTGTATTTCTTCACGTTTTTATAGACTTTTCACTCTACATGTACATTCTTTTAACTCTAGTCTGAACACTGTTGACCCCAAATTATCATCCTTGGCTTTTCTTTAGCACCATTCCTTAGCCAGACAATATAGGTGTTTCAGGGTGACCCCATATTAACTTTCTAGAAGCTAAAAATATACTCTTTCTGAACTGATCTTCAGGTATTTGTTATCTTTGCTAAAAACACAATTTTGCATTGTCTCTCAATAGAAACCTTAAAATATCTTACCCTATTTAACCATTTATTATATCTTAAAACTGTACTAAATTTTGTTTCTCCATATTCTCAATGAATCTATACTCTTTCAGGTCCTATATTTATTTTGTTTATATTATTGCAAGAGTCCTAACTTATGTCTTTGCTTCTATTTTCCCCAACTTATCATCCACATTATTATTAGTGTTATTTTCCTAAAACACAAAACAACCCATCACAATCCTAAGATACTTCTCAAAGATTGCACATTTTTATTTAACATATAATGATATATTCATATCTATTTTATCAAGATTACCAAGAAACACAGGTCAAAGATTTCTGTAACTGTTGTTTACTGGCAACACTTGAATCTATTTCATTTTGGACTGCATACAGCATCGTCAACTGTGCAGGAACCTCACACGTTACAGTGCTTGTGATCTCTGCAGCTTGGAAGATAAGAGAAGACTGAAAAGATCAACATTATAACTTCGAACTGTATTTATTGGATTTACAAAGCATTCAACATCAGTAAACCTGCGCTCCAGCAAATGGCAAGGAAGTTTAGTTTCCTTTTTTTGGAAAAAAGTAGCAAAACACCAATGCTAGGTCAAAGGGTACTTGAGAAAGAGCCAGAGCTTCTACAATATCAACTAAAAACAAAACAAAAACAACCTCCCCCTAAAAACAAACAAACAAAGAAAAAAACACAGTCATATCTAAGGACACAGAACACAGTATCTGACACATAGTAGACTCTCAGGAAATACTTGTAGATTTTAAAGTTAAGCAAGAAAATGATGGATGGTGATCCCATACTTCCATTTCATTTCATGCAACCATGCATAAAAAGGATCTGGGTAACTCGTTTAAGAACAGAATATCATCTCTGGGACATTCTTGAGTCATTAGGCTATAATTGTGTTCAGAAGCCTGTGTGAAAAGTAGCCAGAAACCACTGTATGCTGGCAAGTAACTTCTTTCTTAAAGGGTGCCAAGGAAGCTGTGCACAAATTTATGAACTAATGTATTCTAACAATACTATGACTTTAACATATTATGAAGATTCTATGACTAGCTCCCATAGGCAGTCAGAATTACATGCTAGGAAGAGCATTTACCAGAGAAGACCTGTATTCTCCTGGTTCTGATATCACTATTTTTGTAACCACAGACAAGTCTCATTTCTTTACTACATTTTGTTTTTCACATCATGAAGTGGGGAAAGAAATAGAGTTGCTTTGAAGATCGAATGATATAAGCGTATTAAAACATACTTTGTAAAACTTTGAAAAGGATGGGTTGCTATAAAATGTCTATTTTCATATTTAATAGCAAAGTTTACACACCCTCAATGTAATTATTTGATAATGCAGAGATGAAAGTTTCTACAGAATGATGCTCTTTAAATAGAAGACACTCTCTGACTTGGATAGGTAAAAAATAATTAAGAAAACAAAAAGTTTTGGCATAATCACCTGCAGGCAGAGAGGTTGAGGGCAGAGTTTTCAACATCAGGATTAAAATAATAGCCTAATACCTTTGACTTATCATAGTAGTTGTTTTGTTTCATAAATATATATGTAGGTATGGATTCTCATATGAATGTATGTATGCTCATATGTATGTTTGTATGCATGTGTATAAATATATTCATTTATTTCAAAGGCCACATTATTGGCTACAGTTACAATGAACCGAAATCCTAAACATAGCCACATAATGTGAGCAAATAAAGGAAGACTGAAGTTCCTCCAGGCAAGCTACCCCACGTATGTTCAGTGTGAGAGTAGGCAGAATTGTGGAGGGCATGCTGAAGCTCAGGGAAACAGTTACAGCACGGTGGGAGGCATGGCAGCCTGCAGATGAGTCTCATGGGAAGACAATGGAAGTGGAGCTTCTCTTTAACCATAAAACCAGTACCTACTGGCATGGTCAAATAAACTGGTGAATTCATTGAGTGCAACTGAGAGACAAATCTCCCCATTTTTACCCATATTATTTACTTTTGAACATGCTTACAATATTATAACCATGTCACAAATAAAGCTATATTTTATAAATAGATGCCATAAGTCCAAACCAAAGAAATCCTTTTGTGTACACACATAGAATGGTGCTTGTTTATATTTTGCTTTTCCATTTATATCCCCATGTGGGTATTAGCTCTATTACCTAACATAAACATTTCTAAATTTTATGTTAAAATGAATGAGCAATCCTAAATCTTGCTTTACATGGATCAGGATCCCGAGTGCAATGTGAATTGGATTGGGATTTTGGCTGTGTTCATGTTTTCTTCATGCAAATGACATCTTAGAAAAATGCATGAAAACCTAGCATTAAAATATCTTGCATGAAGATATGCCACACTGGAAACCTTGGCATAGTTAAAAATCAGTTGTTCCATTTTAGTCAGGAACAAACATGGTTCCAAAGTTCTGTACCATTCTGTAAAAATTTATCAGCACAGTGCTAAATTGTGCCATTGATCATTTTCAAATTAAATTTAAATTTCGCATATCTCTATGTTACATATCATGGTGTGAATACTATTTTTAAAACTTTTTCCTCTGCTCTTTAGTAGTGAGCATCCTGAGGATGAAGTAGTACATTGCAAAAACTCTATCGTCCCTGTTGTTCATACTTCCTAACTTATTCCAATTAAGTTCTGGTTTCTTGTCATGAAGCCATTTCCTACTCTGTAGATAGTCTAACATCCCACCCTGGAATTCCAGCATCATCCTAAATTGCATTATACCACTCTAAAATAAACTTTTCATGTCACCGGCCTTTTATTAATAGCATTTCACTTTGAATTGCATTTAAAGCAAAGTGAGATGGCAATTTCCTGAGCAATAGCTAGAATTTACTGCTGTTTTTCTTCATCTGGTAACCTTTCATCACATATGGTAGATGGATGGCAAATCCATTCAATTAAAATCCAGATAATATATTTTGCTGTTTTTATAACCAGAATTGAGTTTGCTTGAAAGAGGCAGGTTAGCCTTAATTGCTGTCATTGTTTACTTAGGACACAGGAGCAAGTAAAATTTCAAAGGAAAAATCACAGATTAGATGAAATTTTCAAGTTTTCTACATGGGCCAGTGCCTTTTACATGCCGGTGTGCGGCTCGCTGCAGCAGACAGTGTGTTTCTACAGCTGTTGGTCTTTCACAACAGTCAAATGGTTCTGACTGCTGGAATTTTCCTTAAAAAAGAATAATTGAAAGAAAAAAAAAGAGTAAATGAACACAATGAACAGGTTTCATCCCCCTCATAAATCTTTCTTTATTCATTCTCAATGTGGTAACAACTGAAAAACTCTTTGGGGAGTTAATTATTAAGCAGAAAAACTTGGGTGTGAGAATTTTCTTTCTTGTTTAAAAACTGTTGCTTATATTAATTTTTTTAGGATTACCATCACTGGTCAAAGTTGAGAAAATTTGTAGGACTTGTTTACCAATTTATTCAAGCATGTGATCCAGAAAAGGTATATTATGCAAGTCCCTTAACTCAAAATTATTCTCTTCCCATATATAATCATAGGATATTGGCTATTTTTTTAAAGCTATAACAACTTTCTAATCCAAATTTGTCTTTTTAAAAAAATGATAAAAATGAGTCCTGGGAAGAGTGAGTGACGTGGTCAGTTTCACACAGACAGAGCGTAGATGGAAATATCCTATATGCCAGCTGCTTGCTTTCCTAATGAGTGTAATTTAGGTTAATAATCTCCTTGTTTTAAAATAAAAAATAATTATGGGAGTAGCTGAGCCTATCAGTCAGTCATTCTTTAATGTGAATGGATTTAAATTATTTTCTTCTTAAGTGATATCAGTTGCAGAAATAAGGGGACTAATAAGCATCTGAAGGAAGGAAATGAGAGTTATTGGCATCTTTGTTAGAGAAAACAGGGTCAAAGTTGGAGGATGGAGGAGAGAAACGAGTTTAAAAAAGGGGTGTGCTTGGCCAGGTGACTCAGTTGTTTAGAGCATAACCCCATACACAAAAAGGGTGTGGGTTCGATTTCTGGTCAGGGCACATACCTAGGTTGCATTGGAATCCCAGCCCTAGTGTGGAGGCAACCAATATATGTTTTTCTCACATGGATGTTTCTCTCTCTCCCTCTCCCTTCTTCTCTCTCTAAAATCAATAAAAACATATCCTTGGATGAGGATTTAAAAACAAACAACAACAAATCGTGACTAGATACAAAAAGGAGGAACAGGCAAAGGGCTCCAAAGAAACTTAACCTATTTTGGTGTCTAAAGGAATCTCTTCTCATTTATATCAGTTGACATGTCTTTGGAGGTAGGTAGTAGAAAACCAGGTGATAGTAACTTATATAATAAAGAAAATTAGTTTATTCAAAACAAATATTTAATTATGTCTTGCATAAGACCAAGAGAGACTATTCAAAGCAGGTCCTTCTACTTTTCCACTACACACTTCTTTTCATGTAGATTCTTTGTATTTGTGTTTATCTATCTCCCTAGAGCTGCAAGATGGCTTCTGTGGCTTATGACATCAAAATTTCATCCAAAGGCAAAAGGTAGGGTGCAGAACTCTTTTCACTAAAATGAAAGTCCCCTAAAAGATATTTTTTTTGTTCTCATCTGGCAAAAGTATATATATATATATACTTTTATATATATATATAAACTGTCCCAAAAATATATACACACACTTTGAATAATTATAATGGCAATGTTTATTAAAATATATTTCATGTTCAAAATTAAGCTATCAGCTGTTAAAGTGTGTATATATTTTTGGGGGCCACCCTGCATTTAATCCTAGACCCTCCATAGGCAAAGAGGAAAGAGCCTTAATAATGGTAATTTAAGTTCAATTATGAATCTTCCTCTGAAATTGATAATGGGTTCTACTGCTTCAAAGTTGGGGCATTTGTGGGGAAGATGACAGAAATATATTTTTAAAGTAATGACAGTATCTGCCACATTGCCACTAGAAGGAAAAAAATAATACTTTGGTAAAAAGTTTACCATATTATATCAAATATTTTTTAAATTATTAAAATAAACTTATCAACACATCTACAAGTACATGCAGTTTAAATAGTTATAAATTGAATTTATTTCAGCCATATTAACTTACCAATAGGTTGGCTTTCAATATGGGTAAATTATTAGAATAAGTAATTATGTAAAAATTGTCTGAATGTAGGTAGGTAGTAGAAATTGGAGGGTTGAGAGAAATTAAGCCATATAGATTGAATTAAATGGTATCTTAACTAGGTATTTTATATATTTTCAGGTGTGGTTGGTTATAACATTGTCTATAAATAATTAAAATAAAAATGCCTAAAATTTTACAGTCAAATAATTACAAGTTTATTACTTTCCAGTTTCATAGGTCAGAAATTCAACCTAAGTCTCACTGGGCTAAAATCTAGATGTTGCAAGGGCTGTGTTCCACTGTAAAGACTGTGTGAGAACCCATTTTCTTGCCCTTCTCAGCTCCTAGAGATTATTTGTATAGCTTAACTGCTATCCCTGTCCTATATGTTCAAAGCCGGCAATGTCATGTTAGTCATTTTTATACCACAACTTTCTCTGACTCTTCTTCCATAGTCACATCTCCCTCTCTCGCCACAGTTTGGAATGGTTCTCCACTTTTAAGGACTCCTGTGATATGACTGAGTTCACCCAGATAAGATAGGATAATCTTTCATATCTCATGATCCTTAACTTTAATCACCTTTACAGAGTCTCACCTACATGTTCATAGGTTCCAGTGGTTAAGGCATGGATATATTTTTGGGTTCAGGGCCTACCACAATTGACAACGTTTTTTTTTCTAATTTTAATAAAAATGTTCACTGTTACATTCTGAGATAATTTAAAAAATACATTACTGTTTTTTTTAATACATTTTATTGATTTTTTACAGAGAGGAAGGGAGACAGAGAGAGAGTTAGAAACATCGATGAGAGAGAAACATCGATTAGCTGCCTCCTGCACATCCCCCACTGGGGAAGTGCCCGCAACCCAGGTACATACCCTTGACCGGAATCGAACCCGGGACCTTTCAGTCTGCAGGCCGATGCTCTATCCACTGAGCCAAACCGGTTTCGGCGACATTACTGTTTTAACTTTAGAATCTGAAAAATATCAATTTTCAAATAACTTTTATTAAATGATATAGCTTTTGAAGAGAAAGAGGTTTTTATTTTCCTCTTACTATATATATATATATAATGTTTGTATGTATATATATATCAGGTTGATTTTATTTCTAAAAGTTAATATATATTTAACTTTTAGAAATATATATACAGTCCCCGCCCCCCAATAACTTCAGCATAAGAAGCTTAAAATCCCATTGTTGTCCAAATAAACCAAGTTGACTGCATTATTGTGAAAGTGGGTGGAACAAAATAAAATATAAATCATATATTGCCTCTACCTGGTCAGAACAATCCAATCAAAATTTTCCAGAAGACAATGATGTATGACATGACATCCTATTGCATGAATGTATCTTGCCATTAGAAGGCAGAATGTCATATTATCTTATATCATAAAAGGCTAATATGCAAATTGTTCCCTTGGGAGTTTGGGAGTTTGACTGCTAGCTATGATATGTGCTGACCACCACCTGAGATATTAAATGTTTCCATTAATAGGACTAGGACTGTTTGAGTAGATTTTTGTGTAAGGTAGGTATGATATTAAATTATCATGATCTATAGTGAATGATTATTTGCTGTACATAATTTGGGTTGAGAGAAATTAAGCCATATGGATTGAATTAAATGGTATCTTAACTAATTACTAAGTTTGGATAATTACTAAGTTTGGATAAACATTTATTATACCTGGTTTTCTGAATTAAATATCACCTAAATGGAAAGTTACAAGCTCTTTCACTTAGCAAAAACACATTTTCCCCCAGAACAGACTTTGTTGTTGTTAAGAAATGAGAAGTTGGGAAAATGACTAAGTCACTAACCTAACCAGGTGATTTCAAGCTTAATAGAAGACAATTTGTATCAAGATTACTAGGAGGAAAAATGTATTAAATATCCAATATGTTTTTGCCTCTTATATGATTCCAATATGTATAGTTGTATAACCTTTGGTCTTTCAGTGACAACTTTATATTAGAAGTTGTCACTTGAGTGGTAAGTTATCTCCAAAGATAGCTGTCAAAAATTACACTCAATCTGCATGTATGCACCTCTCTTTAAATTAAATGGTGAAGACTATGCTCATTCCCATGGAGTCTGGGCTTGTCCTGTGATTTGCTTTGACTGGTAGGACATGTGAAAGTGATATTGGGATAGTTCTTAATCTAGGCTAGATTCAGAAGTTAAAGAAGTTAGCTTCTGCTTTCATTCTGTTGGAACCCAGTTACCATTTGTAAGGATACCAGTTTAGACTACTGGAGAGAGGAAGGCCAAATGGAGCCCAACCAAGTGCCCAGCAAACAGCCAACATCAATTGTCAGCTATGAGAATGAAGTCTTCTAGGACATCCAGCCCCAGTTATACTTCCACATGCCCAGATGAAGGCAATCACTGAATAACTCTAGCCAACAACACATGGAGAGAAGAACTATGTACCTGAGCCCAACTAAATACAGAATCATGAAGGAAAAAGAAAAGAATGGTTTTAAACCACTAAATTTTGAGGTGGATTAATTACAAAGCAATAGATAACCAAAATAATTAAGTAAATATTAATGCCAATCCCCATACTCATAACTGAAGCCCCTATGAAAAAATAGACACAATGATTTTTTTAAAGCAAAACCTTATAGTTTTAACTAGGATATATATACTAGTGGCCCAGTGCATGAAATTTGTGCACAGGGTGGGCAGGGGTGTCCTTCAGCCTGGCCTGCACCCTCTCCAATATGGGACCCCTCGAGGGGGGTGGGACTGCT
>NW_006298312.1:2555854-2579478 GCF_000327345.1 Myotis davidii
TATAGATATAGATATAGATATAGATATAGATATAGATATAGATATAGATATAGATATAGATATAGATATAGATATAGATATATTTCTAGAGGCACGGTACACAAAATTTGTGCACTGGGAGGTTGTCCCTCAGCCTAGCCTGCACCCTCTTGCATTCCAGGACCTCTCACTCCTTACCACCCACTTGCTCACTGCTCCTTACCACTGAGCTCACTGCTCCTTAGCACTGCCATGGAAGCAGGAGAGGCTCCAGCCACTGCCACTGCGCTAACCAGCCATGAGCCCTATCTTTCAGTGTAGTTGTCTGTGGGCCAACTGCTCTCTTCCTTATCACTTAGTGAGCGCAGCATGTGAGGGCACTGTCATGGAACACAAAGGGCTGCCTGGAGCTGAGGGGCATGACCGAGCTCATGGGGTGAGAGGTGGACACAAAGGACTCTATTTCACCCAATTGTAGGGCAGGCTGGCCGCCCTTCATCTGCCTGACCCCACCCAGGGAGGGACTGAGCGGGTGTCCGTCTCTCCATTTTCCATCCTTCCATCTGTGACACCTGTCACCCTTGCCAGGCCTCCCCCAAAGTGAGTTCAGCTCAATCCCTGAATGTAAAAGGGCACAAGGTGGGCAGGCCTTCATTCAGTGCTCCCTGATTCCCAGCAACAGGACCTGGTCTCAGGACGGTGACCACAGCTGCAGAACATAGATCTGTTTCAAGAAAAGTTGTGAATGAAGACTTTCGTATGAGCCCCTATTCCAAAAGATGGCAGTTTATTCACATTGTGGCAAAGACACCTTCAAGAGTAACATAAGTGGGTAAAGTCAGGGCCCAAGCAGGCCATTTCCTCATCCAATCTTTCTAAACCAGGTCTCAGCTCTTAGCAGGACACTTCCAGAGTTTTTTAAGCCTAAAGGACAGTAGTCTGCCTCCATTATTGTTCTTTGGGATTTTTTTCATCATTGGATAAAAGGATACATACAATGGAACAATCCTCTCAAGATACAATATTCCAGTTACACTCATGCGATGACGACAGCGCCCCTCAGAGGGAGGGAGCCGACACTTAGGGAGCAGAGGATTCTGAAAACCAAAGTGATGACAGAGATGCTAAGCCTTTCCTTCATGTGTCTGACACCCTTTTTCAGGTGGCCTGGAAGCCAAGTGTCTGCTGGACTTTTACCACTTAATGTCCTGGCAGCCTGCCCTGGGCTATGCTAGGCGGTATGCAGGGCTGCCTTGACTCAGGGGGAGTTGCCCATCCCTACCCCACCCACTTCTGGTACAGCTCCCGCACATGGGTGCTGGTCTCCGGGGGCCACACTGGGATGGCTGCATAGATGCCTTCCATCTGCCACAGCAGTGCCCTGTCTGCACACCCGTCATCCACCTGGGCCTGGCCCCTGCTGCTTAGGCATGCCTGGCGCAGGCCAGGACCGCCACAAATTGGCAGGGGAACTTGCCCCTCTACAGCTTCAGGACCACTTCTGGATTTTCTGAAAGCCATAAGCAGCCTCAAAGCATAGCAGAACCTCTCTGTCCCTTTCAAGGGTGACCTTCTGGAAGGCTTTGTTCCTCAGGGTGCAGCAGGTGAGCACCCCCACATCCTCATTGACCATCTCCTTGGCCATGTGCCTGAAGATGTGCACCAGGAACCCGTCGGAGCTGGCACCCTTGTGGAGCCTCACCTCCTCCTTCATGTCCCCAGACAGAGTGGCCACGGTGGTGTCATTCAAGGCGAGGTCACTTTGCTCCATTATCTGGGCATTTTCACCTGAGGTTAACATGCAGTCAGCACCCTGGGAACTGTGTGAAGCTGTGGGAACATCTTCTCAAAGGGCCTCCAGTTTCTTGTCATAACCCGGGGCCACAGTGACGTGGAAAATCTTGTCTGGGGACAAGTTCTGCCCCCAGGGGACAAGTTCTGTCCGGTAAAGTAATCCTTCACCAGAGAGCCCATGATCTGCTGGGGAGACTTGGCGGTGCAGAGGTGGGGGTGATGGGGTGACCCAGCACATATTCTGCATATCGGTCCCAGCTGGGGCAGGCGGAGGTCAGCATGGGTAGCCGGGGCTCTTCCTCACGGTGCTGGCAGTACTAACACACAATTTCCTTCTGACTCTCCAGGAGGCTGAAGTCCACAGCTATCTTCATGTCAAAGACAGTATACCCCAAGGCTTTTGAGAAAGCCGCAGAGCCTTCTGGATGCATCAGTGACACTGAGGTTGAATTTAGCAGCAAAATAAGGCAGAGACTAAGGACACACGGACACTGCCAAAACCTTGTGCTGTGAGGTATCACATTGCTTATTAAGGTTCAGAATATGGAAGATGTCCTCGGTGTTCTGCTGAGAAACTTAGACTCTTTCCTCTGCGGTCACACAACTGTCACACGCAGGCAGTCACTCAGAAATATCTTGGCCTCAGCCAACTTATGGAATTCTCCCATCTCCCCATTCGCCTGAGCCGGACTCCAGATGTTGACTGTGGCATTCTCTTGATCATTGGTTTTTGCTTTTTTACTATATTCCTTCCGTGTGCAGTGATCCTACTTCATCTGGAGTGCGGTGGGCGGGAGGCCGGCTCAAGTGACCTGGAGGAAGCACAGGGAGAGCAGTCAGTCACCGCTGGTCGCCCCTGGCACTGCTGGCAGTATCCTTTCTTCCTTGCGGAGTGTTTAGGGAGGGAAAGCAGCTGCAGTGCCCGAGGCCAAGTTCCAGGAGGCCCACAGCACTATCGGGATCATGCTGGAGGCGCTGGTCTGCTGGTGCCTGTCCTGTCCTCTGGAGATTGAACCTACGGGGCTACTAAGGAAGCCAGTCCCCAGTTTGGCTCCACCTCCACCACCGATTAATTGGAGTCTGAGGGTCAGGAGGAGTGATCAAGAGGCCTGCCTTCCAGCTGCTTGCCAGACTCTGGACAACTCACTCTGGTTCCCTGTTAACCATCCCCTGACCAATGTGAGCCTGTGGGCTAGGGGAGGGACCAAGTATTCTGTCTTCTGCTTGCCCACTCAAAATGTTGCTGCTACGATGGATTCACTGAAGCCTGAGGGACCCTGGTTTCCCCGTTAGCCATCCCGTGATAATCAATGGATCCTTAGGGCCGGGGGATAGACTGGTCGTCCTTTTGGTCATTCCGGATGCTGGGTTTTTATATATTAGGACTAGAGGCCCGGTGCACAAAAATTTGGGCACTCAGGGGGGAGGGGGGGGGGTCCCTCAGCCCGGCCTGTGCCCTCTCGCAGTCTGGGACATCTCGGGAGATAAAGCCCTGCTGGCTTAGGCCCGCTCCTGAGTGGCAGAGGGCAGGCCCAATCCCTAGGTGCAGCCCCTGTTTGGGCTCAGAGCAGGGCCGATTGGGGAGTTGGGGCGACACCCCCTGTCATGCACAGAGCAGGGCAGATCAGGAGGTTGCGATGCCACCCTCAGTCACGCTCAGGGTAGGGCCGATTGGGGGGTTGGGACACCACAGCTGTCACACTCAAGTCAGGGTCAATGGGGAGGTTCAGCGCCACCCCCTGTCACACACTGAGCAGGGCCAATCAGGGGGTTGGGGCAGCTAGTTTGCATACTGCAGGCAGGGTGGGACAGCGCAAGCCACCATCTGGGCTCCTTATGCAGCCCTGCCCCCAGCTGAGACCCCCATGTGCCACCTAAGCCTCATGCCGCCTAATCCCTGCCTTCAGCCAGGACCCCCGTGTGCCACCTAAGCCCCGCCCCAGCTGGGACCCCCAGGTGCCGCCTAAGACCCGCCCTCAGCCAGGACCCCATGGCGATCCAAGAGCAGGAAAGTGCGGCCTGCAGGCAGCACCCAGGAGGACCTGCTCCTGAGTCGCCATGGTGATCCCAGAGCAGGAAAGTGCACCACAGGCAGTACCCAGCAGGGCCTGCCCCCTGTCTCTGCAGTGATCTGGTGATCCATGAGCAGGATCCACACAGCGCAGCCTGCAGGCAGCATCCCACCCTGGCCACAGCTCAAGGGAGAGAACAACACACAGTGGAGGCCAGGAGCCTGAGAGATCAACACAGAGGGGCACCTGTTCCAAGCCTCCACGGTGTGGCTGGCTGGGGGCAGGCCCCCAGCAGACTCTGCTGCCAGACTATGGCTGTCAGTAGGACATCCACTGAGGGTTCCCGGACTGTGAGAGGGGCAGGCTGGGCTGAGGGAACCCCACCCCCCAGTGCACAAATTTCATGCACTGGGCCTCTAGTATATTTATAATTTTGTTAACTAATAACAAAATAATAGTCACAGAATAGATATAGAAATTACTGAGAGAAGACCTGAGAGCTGACAAAAGGAAATGAAAATATGAGCAATATCTAGGTCACAATGGGTCTTGTAAGCAACATGAGAATGTAGCTTTTATTCTGACTGTGAGAATCCATTGAAGAGTTTAAAGAGAAGAGTGAGATGATCAGATTTTATTTAACCAAGTCATTGGTTACTTGGTAGAAAACAGATTAAGTGTGAGATCAGATACCGAGGACCTAATTAGGAAAATGTATATGGTAATGGAATAAAATGTACAAGTTAAAAAACATGTATTTAGAAGGTAGAATCAATAACATTTGACAATTAATTGAATATGAAATTAAGTATGACTCTATAGTCTTCACTTTAATAACTCAATGACTAATGAGTTCACTTATCTATATAGGCAACACAGGATGAGTAGCAGGTGGTTGCAGAGGTGAGGAGTGAGCTTGGGTGTGAGGAAAGAGACACTAATGAGTTTTGGATATGATGATTGAGATATTGAAAAGAATATGCCCTGGATACAGTAGGAAGAGACACTAAAATGATGTTTGTCTTGACCCCCAAGACAAATGTCATTCATTTAACATGGCCTTCTGCATGAGGCCAATTTTAATTAGTTTAGTTTAGCAAATTTGGTTATATGCAATATTTTAAAAATAAAGGAAAACTAGTATCTTCAAGAGAAATCAAGAATATATAGGTCAGCAAATAAACTGTTCAAAAGAGGATTCAATAGCAAAGTGATACTAATGAGTTAGTTGGGATCAGGCAGTTTAAGTAAGGGCCACAGGGAAGGAAGGTGGTATATAAGGAAGAAATGAGCCAGACGGTCAGGATGTGAGCAAGATGGGCAGAATGTACCAGTCAACCACAGAACTGCCCTCCCCCTGAACTAAAAGCAGGAGATGAAGGCAAAAGGAGATCAACTGGTGTTTTAGCCAATAGAAGGCAAGAGCAAGAAAATATAAACCTCTAGACCCGTGAGCTTCTGCAGCAACCCTTTTCAGGACCCTTCTCCAGTTATTATTTTCACTGTAACAAACTTCACTTCCCTTTGCTTACTCCTCCCTTGTTTGTGAATTCATTCCTCCACTTCTCGAGACAACAAACCCAACAGTTCTGACTCACATCTCAATAGATTTTATTCTGACTGTAGGGTGCATTTTTAATCTTCCTATTTATCCTACTTACATTTTAGATTAAGTATTATCTCTTTGGAGGATTACAAAAAGAAAAATAGTCTATCAACTATGGCGTTTTATTTACTGAGAAAAAGCTTGTCCTAAATATTACAACTGAACAAACTTTACAACCTAGAGAAATAATGACAATAAGAAAAATGGAAAGGTCTTCACATTTTAACAGAAAGTTGTCAAAATCTTTCAAAGGCAATTTCTTATAAAATGATTACCACATTTTGTTGATCAAAGATAATTCTGCTTTAAGTTTCTGCATGGTATTTAGCTCTTATATCATGGTAAAGGATATTGCGCATCTTCCCACCTGGTAGTACAGCAGGCATAGCAGTAATGAAGACAGATTAGTGCTATTTACCTACTGACACAGACAAGAGTAGCTTATCTTTGTTCCTTGGTTTTATCATTAAAATCTTGTTTTTCAGCATTATACTGCCTGAAAACAGCTTGCTGCAATTTTGAATACCAAAGAAAAGATGTTTAAATTGCATTACTGACTTGGATCGCCTCCCCCAACTAAAACCAAGGAAATTCAAACTTAATGCTTTTCTCTGTCCCTAATTTACACTTTTATGAAAAGACAATGAGCTTGAAAACAATATTTTTCTGGCAAGGAGAATTATAGAAATGGGATAAGAGAGAAATAATTTCCTGTATTATAAATATTTTTGTTCATTTAACAGATTTCAAAGTTTCAAAGAAAGTTACCTAAATCTTGATGTTCACCCTAATATTATATACTCTTTCATAGATGCCAAATAAAAAGGAGACAATGTGGAAAGATAAGTTAAAATTTTTAACAGAATACATTGAGAAGAATATTGAGAAAATTCAGTTTAAATATCACTTAAACATTTTCTTTTGGAATCTCAATTTCTATTGATTTACCTCTGATTATCCTTGGTGAACAAAAAAAATTGGGAACATTTTTATTATTGTTTTCTCCCACCAAAGGAGTACCTTATTACCTCAACCACAAGCTTTTGATGCAAAATATGAAGATATTTGATAACGTCCAAGTGGGTTGTATCATCCTGCCTTATTCCTGTCGACTTTTACTGTCATTTCCTCAAAGCAGTTTATTATATTTGTTCAGCTTCACCTCACTTCAAAACCCCAGCCTGATCTATAGAATTCTATACTAGGTCAAGGGTTCTCCTTTTGCCAAAACAAAGCAGGCATTTGCCGATAGGGTCAGATTTGTAGTAGCAGCAATATAAAATCTCTTGGCTGTAATTTAGGTATGACTTATTGTTAATATCATAGCCTGTAGTGAGGAATTGTGTTGACATTACTGAAGTTCTTTCTGGCAACCAAGCATTGCACTTTGACACTAGTACCCAATTTGTTTCTCTTCCTCATTAATGACCACTGAAACATCATTTCCTCTTCCTATTGTTAGTGTAGGTAGCTAGATGTTAAGAAAGGAAGCAAAGGAAATTGGACATTTCTGAGCCTAATGGGCTGGGGAGCTGAATCAGACACTGAGCCTGTTTGCTACACCAGGAAGTTACAGCTTTTCACACTCCAGGGTATCACAGCATTGGCCCACCAAGGATTTACACCTCTCCTTCTCCCCTCCTGGACTGGCTTGTCAGAGGGAACAGGGGGAGGTAAGCACAAGTGCAATAGAAGTCAACATGGCACAGGGGGAGGTGTTGGTGCTTGATGACAGATGCCTGTCAGTCTGACCTAGAAAAGGGATCATTGACTAGGGGGTGGACCCATCAGTCACAAAAGTTTGGGAGTTTGATCAGATATTTTGAAAAATCTTTGGTTCTTTACAAGCCCAAGATAATATAAACCTAGTTTAACCTAGTTTAACCAAGATGCACTCCTCTTTCTCTCTCTCTCTCTTTCTCTCTCTCTCTCTTTCTCTCTCTCTCTCATTCGGGTCTGGCAGTCAACCCGGGCCTGCAGCTGGCTGATGCAGGCTCAAAAGGACTAAGCTTAAAAATGAAACAAAAACTCTGATTTTGCCCTTTGTGTTGGTCTTGCTGAAGACACAGTTGGATTTTTTTCCATGGCAGGTTGACCAAGATGGGACATTGGAAACTCAGGGGTCTATTTCTACCTGAATGAACCTTGCCACACCACAATCTTTGTATGTGGATTCTTGGAATGCTTTCCTTGCAATCCTGTGAAAGAACACAATTTCCACAGGTAATATTTAGGGAGCCAACTGAGAGAGGGAGAAGGTGTGGATGCGGATCATGGTAAGAACTTGAATGCCATTTCCCTGCGCTAGGAGATCTATTCTTCATTGCTCTACCTCTCTCTTGCTTGGTGACCTATACTTGTCCTGTTCACTGGCACATTCTGTCTACATAGCCATGTGGGTAAACTCCAAATGCAGCCTCCATACGGGGAACCTGGATACATCAGCATAGTAGCCTCATAGGGGGAGGCTGGATTCTTCAGCACAGCAACAGATTGCAGCCAGGTACACAAACTAAGCTAGCCAGATGCTGGACTGAACTGAGCTTTACTATGGCACAGGATCACTGGACATTGGCTATATTTCTCACCCCGATTTGGATTTCACATGGTGGGACAGACAGAGGTGGGATGTTGGGAACCCAGGAGGGGCACTCTTTTGATTTTGCATTGAGCAAAATAAATATTACCAGACTTCATCCTCCCTGGTGTGTCCCCCAAATGCTTTTCCTCATGACACCACAAGAACCCTACTTCCACTGGCAATATCAGTTTAAAATTGCAGTTTCATTATCTGCCTATGTAACAGAGTAAAATGCTCGATCTCTCTGACTGTCTTGTTTAAGCCTGCTTTGTTCCCATGACATTCGGGCTAACAGCTTCTGGTTAGTCTTATATAGACATACTAATCATTAGAGAAATTCTGTTTGAAGCTTGAGGTGATAAAGGAAGTATGTATTGTTTATCAAAGATTTGCAAGAACACTGTGACCTGACTCACAGCAACTAACAAAATCTTCCTCGGACCGTTCTGGTGCCCAGATCTCAGTGGAAGCCAATCACTTCTCGCCCCTCCCATTTCCGTTTCTCTTGACATAAATAAACCAAAACCCAAACTCTGTATTTTCTTAAAATGTATTTGAGGTAGCACTAGAACTCCCATCTAACCAGTTAGCTCCTTCTCAATCAGTAAACCATGCCTGACTTCAAACTGATCTTTTGAATTTTGGTCTTTTGAAGCATTGGGTACATGGACTTCGGACTTGTGGCACCTATTTTTAGCTTTATTTCCATCTCTTCTTAGAGATCTTGAGGCAGAGACTGTATGTTTTCATGGACATAAAAATAAAACAAAAAGCAATAAACAAATAAATCAAAAAAACCTCATAGATGCTTCTGTAGTGGCTACCATAGAGAAAGAGAGGTGCGGGAGGATTAAGAGGGTAAAAGGGGTCATATATGTGGTGACAGAAGGAGACCAGATTTGGGGTGTGAGTACACAATGGGATATACAGATGGTGTGTTATACAGTTGTACACCTGAAAGTTGTATAATGTTGTTAACCAGTACTACCCCAATAAATTAATTAAAAAAGAATTAGGACTTTTTAAAAAATAAATTGAGTGAGTGATTATCCATATCATATCACAATGATGAGTATGCTACATTAACACAAGTTAAGAATGAGAATGAGGAAAAGCAGAAGGTGTTAGAGTGGCTCTTAATTTGATCTAGTGCTTGAAGGATTATTAATTTACCCAGAGATCAGATCATTCATTAATAAGTTGTATGGGTTCTGCAGGGTGTGGGGGAAAAATTTTCCTTCTACCATTTGAGTTTCTGTGACTGGACTAATAATAAAATTAACATAAAACAGATTAACAAGAGAAAATTGATTACGTTATAAATGTGTGGGGGTTCTATGAGAATAGGAGACCATAGGACACATTGGGCAGTTGAGGCTTATATGCTATTCTGGATTAAGGAGAGGGAGGCAGGAGTCTAGGACTTCACAAGAGAAGAAGGCTGTTAGGTCGGAGAGAGCCCAGGATCGGATACATGCAGACATGTGATGAGACAATGGACTTCCCCTGGAATTTCTCACAGATCAACATGCCAGACACAGATACCGGCTTCTTCTCCCTTAATCCACATCCCCCCCCCTTCCCTTCCCGCCCCCCTTCACAAATACTGACTTCTTTCTGAATACTCCCGCCCATCCCCTGCAGCAGAGTCCCCTGCAGGAGAATTCCTTAGTTGAATGCCCTGATGATCCCTGCGGCAGAGAATTCCTCAGTTCAGGCCCCCAGTCCTCACCAAACCGCAGTATAAAAAAAAGCGCCCCCCTCCCTGTTGTCGTGAATCCACATGCCCTGTCTTTGGGGGTACGTGGGTCTCCCAGGGACGCAAAAATAACCTTTTCCTTTCCTTTCTTTTCTGATTCACTAAATAAAAAAAATTTCCCTTCCCGCCCCCCTTCACAAATACTGACTTCTTTCTGAATACTCCCGCCCATCCCCTGCAGCAGAGAATTCCTTAGTTGAATGCCCTGATGATCCCTGCGGCAGAGAATTCCTCAGTTCAGGGCCCCAGTCCTCACCAAACCGCAGGATAAAAAAAAGCGCCCCCCTCCCTGTTGTCGTGAATCCACATGCCCTGTCTTTGGGGGTACGTGGGTCTCCCAGGGACGCAAAAATAACCTTTTCCTTTCCTTTCTTTTCTGATTCACTGGACTCTCTATTTCTTGTGCTGCCTCCTGAGCCACCTAACCTAACAAAGGCAATTCACAGGTAGATGAGAATAAGGAAATTTGTGGTAAACCAATTTTTGCTGGGCCAGCCAGAAACAATGAGAAACAGGGAAGTCTAGTAAACACACCTTTTCTTGGGTCCTCCCCGTGTGCCACATTACCGCACGCATGCTAAGGTGAATATGGCAAACTGAGCAGCTCCCTTTCTTTAAGCAGGTTTTTCTATCTAAATTCCTTTAGGCAGGTGGAGGGTAGGTGGTTGTCAAATGTTCTTGCTCAGTCTTTTGTTTCTTAAAAAAAATAACCTGCCTAAAATAACCAATATACCAAGGTGAATATTTTGGGATAGCAGATTCTGCATTCCCTAAGTTCTTTCCTCTATAGGGCCATGGAGGATAAGCAGTATTCATTATTTATTTTTATTTTACTGTTGAAAGTATTACAAATGTCTCCTTATTTTCCTCCATTGGCCCCTCCACCCTGCTAGCACCTGCTCCCCAGACTTCACCTTAGGCTTTAGAGACAAACTCTGGTTTAAATCCAGTATTTTATTTTCTCCTTAATCACAAGCTAATTATTAACTAATCTAAGTCCCACTTTCAGCATCTATAAAATGTAACATCAAATATTACTCACTTGGCTGTTACTTTGTAGATACACTGAACTTTACTTGTAAAGCAGGTAGCATATTGCACAGCCCATAGTAATGTTTGAAATGTTTTTATTACATGAAAGATAATGTAATAAAAACATAAAAGACCAGTATGCTCACGGTGATGTTGTACATTCTCTTTAGATATGCTATTGGGCAGAAAATAATTTCTTTTAATTTGACTAGTTGCAATCCCATGTGCAGGACAAAGAAAGTACTGTGTGAGTTATCCTCCTGCCTTCAGCTTAACCCATAACCCAGCTTTGCACACCCACATTCTCCAACACACACATCCTCCCCTCCGAAAGTGGACAAAAAAAGCTACAAAAGCTTCTTTCTCTCTCTTTTTTTTAGAAGAAAATATTGATAGCAGATGATCTGCATTTCTAGGAGGGTCCCGGAAGTGAAGGCTATGATTTTAAAGGTCAGAGTGGATAAGGGGCCGCTACAAATTGGGTGGGCATAAGGTGAGTTAAAATTGAAGTTTTGTTTTTGTAAAGTAGACAATAAGAAGCTTCAGGAAGGTGGGTGCTCTAAGTTGGAAAAATAAATGAGTTACCGTGGACTATATATTTGGACCCCTTACTATTTAAAAGACATGTCAGTACATAATTTCTTTTTTAACTGAGTCACTTAAATGTGATCTCATTTTTAAACTAAATCATGCAAGATACATTTTTACAAGAATTACATTAGATATAATTTAATATTTGAGAAAAACATCTCTCAGACTGCAAACACTTTTGGCATAGAAATTGTGTGCCTGCAGGGTTTGTCAGAAAGTCATGCCAGTGGTAAGAACAGTAGTAACATATCTATAGAGAGGGGTCAGGACATAATTTATAAACTGTGAAAAAAGATCTTTACATGTTGGAAATTTTACAATTTAACATGATGTTAATAGTGCATTTATGAAAACACTTTCTCAAAGGTGTTCAACTATTCAGCTTTTGTTAAAAGTTACATCTAATTGATCATTGCTCCAGGGTATTGCCTATTTTCTTTCCCAGTCATGAGAATCTGCTGCAATGGAGACAGATTGGGTGGGAAAATGCTATAAATTTATTTTTCATCTATCCACTCATATCCTTTGTTTTTGATCCTTTTTGTGAGATATTTAATGTTTAGTTTGTCAATGTATAAGATTTGTGAAATATTGTTCTTTTGTTCAGTTGTTTTCTAATTTGCGGAATTCAGAGAAGATGTGATAGCTTTAAATAAATTGTAAATAAGACTAAGTAAAAATGCATATTTTGGTAAACTGCTCTCTTCTCTCTTTCTTTAGGAAACTTTAAATCATAAAGAAATACTGATTATACTTCCCAGTAGGATTGGTTGATTCAATCCTTTAATCCCTTTCTTGCATAAAACATACCTTGCTTTCAGAATTCTGAATGTTAATAATAGCAGCAAATCACTGAAGCAAATTAGTGAAACAGACACATTTTGAAACAGTATATTAAGAATTTTTTTTTAAATTTTATTTTTTATTACAAAGGGTATTACATATGTGTCCATTTGTCCCCCCGCCCTAGAGAGTCCCCTAGCCTCCCCTATTCCCCAGTGTCTTATGTCCATTGGTTATGCTTATATGCATGCATACCAGTCGTTTGGTTGATCTCTTACCCCCCTACCTCCCGCCCCCGAACACTCCCCGGCCTTCCCGATGCAGTTTGACACTCTGTTTGAGGCAGCTCTGCCTCTGTATCTATTATTGTTCAAAAGTTTATAATGGTCTCAATTATCCATGAATAAGTGAGATCATGTGGTATTTTTCTTTCATTGACTGGCTTATTTCACTTAGCATAATGCTCTCCAGTTAACAGTATATTAAGAATTTTTTTTAAGATACTAAAGCAAAATATGTTCTCTTTCTAGATGGTTTCTTTAACAAGACTGTTTGCAACCAAACAATCTTACCACAAGTAATGAGAAACCAGATATGGGATCTTACACCTCTAGGTCAGCAGTTCAAATCTGGCCTAGATCATCGATGACTAAAAATCATTACCAGCGGATGGTTTCATAATGTTCTCAATAAATGAGTCAGTGGAATTGGTTGCGTTCTGTCTGTTAGTAGACATGTGCCCAGGTGACAAAATGATTTGTCACACCATGCATGACACACCCTTGATCACATTGGCAATAAATGATGCTTTCGTTGGTTATTTCATTAAATTGGCTCAATATTTACTGAAGTGAAAACCACATAGCCATTATGCATTCACAAATTATATCCATTAATATATAATCTGATTTTGCTTAAAGTAACAGTATATTTTATATTTGAGTAAATACACTTAGAATTGTGATATTAAGTGACCTAAATTTTCTATTTCATATGCTACATTCAAGAAAGAGCTTGGAAAATTTCAGATACACATTATTTGTAACACTGAGTTTTTTATATTAATTAGTAGATTTATTCCAATGCATACATAATCCTATAAGTTAGAAAAGTGCCCTTTTGTTCATTTTCCCAAGTAGAACAAGAGAGGAAATTAAGTTCTTTTAAAATATTTTACTTATTGTTCCAATTACATTCCAAAGAAAACATACCATTGAGAATTGTGGTGTGCTCTCATGTAGGTGAAATAATTTCCAGTGGATAATCAGTGTAAGTGATTCTTGGAAGTGATGGAATTTAGGACATACTGTCTCAAAATAGGCTACTTGGCATATTAAATATTTCAATCTTGCCCCGAACCAGGTTGAAAACCTTTATGTAAGCGGTGCCCTCCTCAGATGTGGAGAAAGAAGCATCCTTTTCTCTGTAGAGTAAGGGACACAGAGAGGAATCTGATGAGACAGGCCTTTCAAAGTTTCCCCCAGTTTACTCTACTCTCCTCATACCCTTTGTCCTTCACATCTCCCCACGACTTTTCATTTTTCATCAGACCCACTATGAAAATACTCATCTTTAACCATTTGTTTATGTCTTTGTTTTTTAATAAACATTCCTCTGTCACATAAAACTTATATTAAATAATTTCTTTATGCAGCCATCATTTGTTACAGGGGTCTCAGGCAAGAAGTTAGAAAATGGTAGAGTTATATTTCCTTCCCTAGTTGAAGGGACATTATCCAACATGAGAAGGAAAGATAGTGATAATTTAACTGTCCCAGCAGGAGAGTTTGGGGCAATGAGGAGAAAACCCAGATGTATATGATGTCATCTACAAAATACTTCCACGGTGGTATTTCTCTCGTGATCCCATCACATGCAGTTCTCATGCAGGCCTTTCCTCTTGTCCTTAAGATAATTGTATTTTGCATTTATATCTTGTCTGACAGTTCAAAGAGTGTTTTCATATACATTATCTTATTGAATTTAAACCCTCACAAAGCTCAAGGACCTAACGAGCTAAGTAATTTGGCCCAAACTACACAGCCCAAGGCGGGAGTCATGGTGCATATAATTCACTTCTTTTATCTCTCCCACCAGTTTCTGAGTTGTGGTCTTTGAATCTAAAGATGTGGGTGAGGAGAAGGGCTAAATCACTATTGTAGGATTATAAGTTTCCAGAGACATAGAAGATATGACCTGTTGACCAAATACGTAAGATATTCTTCCTACATGTACACAAATTGTCAAAAGTATATAGATGGAATATAATTTTATCTCAAAATTAATAAATGTAATGATGTTTAGTATGTAGAACTTTAATAATGCACCTTAAACACATAGATATGTGAGAACTCATTTATTTGTTTTCTACTTGAAGAGTGTCCTCATGTATTAAATGATTGGGCAGCCAAGCACTGGAACTTGATACCTCCAAAAGTAGCTATGTATTGCCTGAAATCTGCAATGTCACAAAGATATTCCCAAACTGAGAACATATCTCTGGAAACTGTGCTGGCTTTGGGGTTCTGTCCTCATCCCCTTCCCAACTCTTGCAAACCAAGTGGTAGGAAGAAATGCATGCATCCTGAACTCCTGAGGAATGTTTTCTGAGGCAGAGATAAGGGAGGAGAAGCATTCTGGTCTTGAAAACAGTAGAGCAATCACACCCTAAGAAGGAAACAAACAATCGCAACAATCTTACTGTTTTTTTTGTTTGTTTGTTTGTTTTGTTTGTTTTACTTGTAGATTGTTTATTCTTGTTGCTCTGGTGACATTTTATTTGTGAATATACAACAACTTAATAACTTATTCTCTGGTTGATAAGCATTTAAATATTAATAGATTAGGACTATTATGAATAGTACTTCTATGTACACTAATACATATCTTTTGGTAAACCTATGTCCACATTTCAATTAGGGATATACCTTCCAGTAAAATCATCAAATATTTTTCCAAATTGGTTGTTTAAATGTATATACTCTGACAAACAGTAAAAAAATTGGTCTGCTCCTTGTCCTTAACAAAAATTAATATTTTTAACTTTTTCATTTTAGGCATTCTGTTATTTAGATTTATGGCATTGTGGTTGTAATTAGCATTATATTTATGGCTAGTGAACTTGAACACTTTTATATACATTAATTAGTTTTCTGATATATCATTTTTTAAATTTTATTTATTTTATTTATCATTATTGTCAAAAGTATTACAGATGTCCCCTTAGTTGTTGTTGTTGTTTTCCCCTTGACTCTCTCCACCCAGCACTCACCCCTCCCAGGCCTTCACTACACTACTGTCTGTGTCGATAGGCTGTGCATATATGCATATAAGTTCCCTGGTTAATCACTCCCTACCCCCACTGCCTGTTCCTGTACCTTACCTCTGAAATTCATATTGTTTTTTTAATACACATTTGGGTTTCTATACCTAGAGGAATAGATTAATAGACTTTCTTCTACAAAGGCAAACAATAGAAATGGCCCTTTAAGAAATGTAGAATTAGAGCTAGGGTGATTGTGAAATTAAAATAGTAAAATAATAACTTCTAAGTTGGGGAATCCTTCTTTCTTCAAAGGTGTGAAAGTGATATCATTAGATCTAAAACATAGAATGCATGTTCATAATTACTTAATAACCATACAGAAAAGGGATCTGAACTAGGGGAATAGGTGGAAGGTGGATATGCAAATTAAGAAACTTGGTTAGAAAAGAAAAAAAGATAAAATTATTTACATGCTTGTGTTGGAAAATGAGCTATTTGTATTCAGAGCACAGGATTGAAATGAACATGATTAAGGTTAAGATGTCTAGTATTGAGGATTGGAAATTCAACTGGGAAAACACTAGGGGAATATAAAATCTGAGTGTAGGGATAGAAATCTGTTATTCTAAACAGTAGTATTCCATTAAGTAAATAAATAACCATTGCATTTTGATGTGATGTATAGTCTAGTTATCAGGAGACTTGAAAGCAGCAATTAATAAAGAAATATGTTTAATTTTTTAAAATGTGAAATTTTTACATAAAAATGTGCCTTTAATTTTAACTAGAAATGTCAGTGTTTTCAGGAGATGAATGGCAACCGCAATGTTAAACTTAACTCTAACATCTGTTACTTTGTCAGCTTTCACATTGGATATCCAAGAGGATGGCAAAGCTCCAAGGGTCAATAGAGGGTGACGGAAAGAATTAAAAAAAAAAAAAAAAGGCACACAGTTTGTGTGGCCCTAGGAGTTAGTCTTCATGCAAGAACAGTAATAGTTATTTACAAAATTGATCTGCTAGGTTTATTTTAAAAAAATTAGCAGAAACTCAGGTATAATAACAATGAGGGAAGCCTGTCATAATCATTGCACAGCCACACACACAGTAAAGCATTCTGCTGGGCCTTGTAAACACTACAGGAGTCAATAGCACGTACTCAATAACATGTAACTGGTAGTACTGTTTTGCTACTCAGGTGATTTTTTTCTTTTTGTAATCTGAGGTAAGCGAATTTGTTAAAGTCCTAACTCCACCACTCAAATTCATGTGGTGCAGCCCTAACCACCAATGTGACCATATGTGGAAATAGGACCTTTAATGAGATAATTAAGGTTAAATGAAGTTGTAAGGGTGGGGCCCCAATCTAATATGACTGGTATTCTTATAAGAAGAGGAAGAGACACCAAGGACTTGCAAACACAGAGAAAAAGCCATGAAGCCATGTGAAGACTTAGTGAGAAGGTGGCTGTCTGCAATTCAGGAGGCCTCAACTTGTTAACACTTGATCTTAGAATTGTAGCTTTGAGAACTGAGAAAATATTTTTGTTGTTTAAGCTACTCTGTCTATAGTATTTTGCTATGGCAGCCTTAGCAATCTAACACAACTTTAACACAAACACACACACTTGATTTAATTTGTCTTTATCATCAGACAAATATATAACATATTTTGTGTTATAGAGATTTTGACAAATATCACATTCCAGCTATGTTGAAATGAATATACAGCATTTGGGAATAGACCAATATATCCAGGTTTTTAAATCTACCTTCTATTTCATAATATACTAATGGTGTATGTGTTTATGTAATTGATAGATGTTTCTGTACTAGGTTATTCCAGCTCTTGCAAATAAGTAAATATCATTTCATTGCAGACCATTCTGAAGGAATTGATATTATGGCAATGCATAAATAAGCTGCTTTGACATCTAAATATCTAACTTTTTAAAGGTTCACTCATTCATCTAGTAGTTTTGAGCATTTGCCACTTGCCCTGAACTGTATTAGGTGAGGAGACACAGCAGGGAGACACGGGTCTAAAATTGATGGAACTTGGAGAGGAGCATGGAAACTGATAAAAGACAAAACAAATATATAAGGAATGAATTGATGGCAATTGTGAAAAGATGCCTTAGGATTGTAAACAGAATATTGGCCTAACTGGAGGGTGGGAACCAAAATCATGCTCTAAACAAATTTGAAACATAAAGGCATGATATAGACAGATGTTGGATTGGGAGGTGAGACTTCCAGAAAGAAGTAATAGCACTTTCTAGGCTGTCAATAGGAGATTCCTGGGGCATTGGCAGATCTGACAGAAGGCCATTGTGGCTGGAGTAGAGGGGCCATAATGAACATAGGACTTTATCCTATAGCAAAGAGAAGTCACTGAACAGTGTTAAGCAAGGAAAATACATGGTCAGATTTGCATTTGAAAACATCATTCTGACTACAGAGGTAGAAAGGAAGGGAGTTTGATTAGATGTAGGAAGATCAGTGTGGAGTTATTAGAATAACTCACATGTGAGATGCTGCATCTTTGAATTGGAATGCTGGAATGAATTTGGCAAGGGGTAGATAAACTCACAATATTTATTGACGGTAGAACTGATAGGACTTAATGGGAAGAATCTCTCACACACATACACAGACACACACACACACACACACACACACACACACATATGAAAATTCCTGGGAACACAATTTTCAGTTGGAGGAAGTGGGTAAAGAAAATATATGGAGGAGTAGGAGAAAATGTAACAATAATAGCTACCATTTATTGGTCTTTTAGTATATTAGACATGGAGCTAATAATTTTATGTCATATAATTATCACAGCAACCTACACAGTAAATGTTTTGATAGAGATTCTGAGAAAATGTGCTTTCTGGAGGTTCTGAGATCACTTTTCATCAACAATTCTATAAGACTGTTCCTTTGTCACTAAACTGTCCCATAGGTTAGATGAATTCTCTAGCTTTGCATTAAAAATGGGCCATTCACCTTGATTATAAAACATCAGATGACTTTAGTACACTATTTTTGGAATATGAAAGTGTGGTTAGTCTTTTGAATATACAATTTAAAAGAATTGCCCATGGGTGTTCTCCCCAAAATATGTATACATACACACACATACAGATACAAAAATATATATATAGATATATTTTATGTAGATATCTATACCATCTATCTATCATCTATCTATCATCATTTATCTATTAATCTATCATCTATCTATCTAATCTCCCCCCTCCACCCGCAAGAAGGAAGGGCCAGGGCAACCTGTGTGGCTGCACTTGCTGAGACCTGTCTGGGTTTACTGACCACACTCAAGGCCAGTTCTGAATGGCTGCCAGAAAAACACGCCTAGAAAGTCTATAGTCAGACTGGAGAGGAGAGGAGTTCTTACTTTATTTTCTTTGGAGCTACAGATTCTACTGTTTTGTATGTACTGTGCCAAAGGATAATAAAATGTGCCATGAGATGATTGCATAAAACCTCACAGAGATATTTACATTGCAGAATTGTTTTAAGACCATGCCCCCCGCCACCCCCCCACCAAAGTAAAAGAAAAAAGAAAAATTGACCTACTTTCGACCACTAGGGAGCTAGTTGAATAAATTTTGATGTGTCAGTATAATGGACCATTTAGCAGCCATTACAAATATGGAACAGTGTGTTAGTAGATTTTCGGGATGTTTCTGGAAGGGAGTACACCAAAATATTCACAGTAAGAATATCTGAAGTGATTTTTACTATTTTATTTTGTTTTGTTTATTGTTAGTGAACAACAATCACAGAAATATGCAATGTTTATTTTTTACTGATGATTATCAGCATAATTTTAGTATATTTAATCAGAACAGTATAATACAGAAATATTTCCAGGCTAATAAATATTTAATTAATAAATATTTAATTGCTTGTATTGAGAAATTAAACTAATGAACACCTGTCTGTGCTGAGTTTATTTGTTCAGTCTCGGGTCTAGACTTATTAAATATCCAAAACAAATAATCTTATTATAATTCAATTATTGAGAAAATATATGTTTAAATATCAAGTCAGAGGTCAGTCACTTTATCTTTATTGTCTTAATATACAAAACCACCCCCTAAACCCCCAAAAAGGTGGTACTAAAGTATAAAAAATATTTGTAAGATTTAAATAAGATAAAGATTATAAAATATTTAGCACACTATCTGTTACCTGCCAAACATGTAATAACTTACTATTGATATTCACTTACCTAAGATTCGTTGATAAGCTCTTAACTGCTATGCATAATAAGAAAAACCTGTGGTCTTCTCATTTTAGTGCTTGTTTGCTCCTTTGTGTTTGGTTAGCTTTATTACTATGACATGCCTAGTTGTTGAGTCCAGAAAATAGAATTTAAGTTTTCTGTAACATTTACGAAATACAGAAGTGCTTTTAAGTATTGCTTATCATCTTTTAGTGCTATCCCTATAGTCAATTACTTTGTAATGTTATTTATCCAGGATTAATATTAGAAAGGCTGTGATTAGAGGCATGTGAAACAGATCTTTAACTTTCAAAGAGAAATCCTTCCTTATGTATTAAAGATCTTAAAAACAAGGCCTGAAAAATATTATCATTTGGAGGCTATATTCTCTTAAAAGATTATTCTAAACTAGAGGCCTGGTGCATGAAATTAGTGTACAGGTGGGGTCCCTAGGCCTGGCTGGTGATCAGGGCCAATCGGGACCAGGCTGATCATGGCTGAGCCAAAGAGGAGGCGGTGGTTGCCGGGCTGGGGATGGAAGGAACAGACACTGGATGCTGACATTGCCATCATTGGCACCCCACCACCATGCGGTTCCCTGCATCCCCCTCTCTTTCTTCCCTCGCCACCACACCACCACTGCAGCAGGCAGGTGGCAGGCCGATAGGGGCCTGCAGCCAGAGGGAGGGACTGCAGGAGATTGACCGGCTAGGGGAGGTTAGCTGTGGGAGCGCACTGACCACCAGGGGGCAGCTCCTGCATTGAGCATCTGCCCCCTGGTGGCCAGTGTGCACCACTGCGACTGGTCATTCCGGTTGCTTGGGCATTTATATGTATAGATGGGTAAATGGTATAGATATGGGAGAAGTTATGGAGTGAGAGATTTGGCAAAGAGTAAGTATAAAAATATAGGTTTTAATTATTATAATTTATTATAGATTTATTCATATAAAATAGTTCTCTTCACATATAGTTTCTTATGGATTAACCTACATTTTTATTCAGAGACTCAAAAGTTAATGAAAATTAGGAAAACATAATCTGAGTATAAATGTGATCCTAAGAGTATCTGAATATTGTGATACAAGAATATCACTCAAGTCAATGACTTGACAACAGTTTTTGTCATTGTTGCTATTGTCAAATCCTAGACACATTGAAAGAAAAGTAGATACAACGTAAGTATAAAGCTACAGGAATTTTCACATATTGAATGTATTCTTGGAACACCCTCCCAGAAGCTGCCCCTCATCCTACCACTTACTAATTTTATGATTAAAGGCACATATTTCATAAGCAAGTATATGTTTAAATACCAGGTTATTCACTTCATCTTTGAAAACTTTATTCTCTTAATCTATCAAAAGAAAAAAAAAGATGATGATGGATTCTGTCTTTTCTGCTGACTTCTAACAACATGGATTAACTTCACTTGCTTTGTATTTTCTATAAATACACATTGTGTATAATCTTGTGTATCTATCTTATTTTGTTCAGCATGTTTGTGAAATAAACTTATATTTTGTGTATTGTGGTAGTTAATTATCATTGCTGCACAGTATTCCACTGTGTAAATGTAGCACAATATGTTTATTTATTCTTCTCTTGGGCAGTTTCCAGGTTTTGGTTATTACAATAGTGTTGCTCTGAACACTTTAGAACATGTCTTTTTGTGAGTGCATGTTTGCATTTCTGATGCGTGTATTCCTACGAGTGGATTTACTCAGTCATGGGGTATGCATAGCTTCACCCTCATTATATATTGGCAAATATTTTTTCAAAGTGATTGCAGCAGTTTATACCCACCATCTTCCTATCCCCCAACAGGGGAATCTCAGTTGTTTCAAGACCTTACCAAGAGTTATTTTATCTGACTTTTTCATTTTGCTGTTCTGGTGGGTAAATGTTGGTATCACATTTTTGTTGTTGTTAACAATTCTATGATATCTAATAGAATTGAATAATTTTGTATGTATATTGGCCATTTTGACTGCCATATATTGATTATAATGATAATATTTATAATGAATATAGAATAATAAATAACAGTGTACCTGTAGATGTTTTGTTTCTTCCTTGCTTTATCTTTCATCCCTTTAAAGTATTTTTTTCAATATTCCTATTTTCAGAAGCTTCTATTTTCCACCCACAGTTATTGTAATTTCAAATCTTTAATCTTTCTATTATTCTGGTTAGTTTATATGGATTTTTTTGGTAACTTAAACAGGTTTCAGTGAAGTAAACCATAAAGTATGTAATAAGGAATTACAAATAAGAGAAACAAAAAGTGACAATTCTATTTAAAATATAATTTAAGACTTCCATGAAGTATTTATTCAATAGCTATTTTGGGAAGACATACCACAGAGGTAAAGTGCCATTCTTATTGCAATGTATCAATGGTGTATGCTATCAACATGACTTATCATTGTGAATGTTAACTTTGATCACTTGGATGCCGTATTTGTTGTCAAATTTCTCTAATGTACAGTTACCCTTTTCCCCTCCCTTTTTATGCTGTACTCTTCAAAAGGCAGTCACTGTGTGCAGCCACATTATAGGAGTGGGGAGTTATATTCCACCTAGAGTGAAGTATCTACATAAATAATTTGAGATTGTCCTGCAAGGGAGATTTGTCTACTCTTCCCCATTTACTTATGAATTTGTTTAATCATATATTTGTATCAACATGGAGACATGGATATTTTATATTTTGGATTATAATATAACAAGAGGCCTGGTGCACAAAATTTGTGCACTTGGCGGGGAAGAAGGGGTCCCTCAGCCCGGCCTGTGCCCTCTTGCAGTCTGGGACCTCTCGGGAGATAAAGCCCTGCTGGCTTAGGCCTGCTCCCGGGTGGCAGAGGGCAGGCCCAATCCCTAGGTGCAGCCCCTGGTTGGGCTCAGAGCAGGGCTGATTGGGAAGTTGCGGCACTGCCCCCTGTCATGCACAGAGCAGGGCCAATCAGGAGGTTGGGGCGCTGCCCCATGTTCACTCACAGAGCAGGGTCCATCAGGGGGTTGGGGTTCTGTACCTTGTCACGCACAGAGAAGGGTCAATAATGGGGTTGAGGAGGTCCCCCTTGTCATGCAAAGAGCAGGGCCCATCAGGGAGGTTGGGGCTCTGTACTCTGTCATGCACAGAGTAGGGCCAATAGGGGGTTGGGGCGCTGACCCCTGTCACGGACAGAGTAGGGCCGATCAGGGGGTTGGGGCCCTGTCACTGTCACACTCAGGGCAGGGCCAATGGGGAGGTTATGACTCTACCCCGTCACACACAGAGCAGGGCCCGTGGGGGAGGGGGGCTTTGGGCGCCCCACCCTGTCACACACAGAGCATGGCCGATCAGGGGGTTGGGGCACCGCACCCTGTCACACACAGAGCCGCAGGGAGATCAGGGGGTTGGGAGCTCCCCCCTATCAGGCACAGAGCAGGGCTGATCAGGGAGTTGGGGCACCTTCCCCTGTCACAAACAGAGCAGGGTGGATAGGGAGGTTGTGGCCCACTCCCTGTCACACACAGAGCCGCAGGGCGATCAGGGGGTTTGGGCACTGCCCCCTGTCACGCTGATCCCGGTGCCGGGAGGCCTCTTGGCTCAGCTGATCCCGATGCTGGGGGGCATATTACCTTTTCACTACAGGATAGAGGCCAGGTTCACGGGTGGGGCCAGCTGGTTTGCCCTGAAGGGTGTACTTGCAACCAGAGTCATCCTAAATAATTCCTAAGTAACTGATGTATATGATGAAAAAGAGGCAATAGAAGATAAATATGAGAATGGAAGAGACACATACTCTTACTCTAACCCCAAATATCTGGTATAAAATGATAAAAGGTTACATTCATTATCTGCTAATTACCTATTAATTCTCCAGATATCCTAATGTGAATATTTTAATGACATTTTGAGATTATAAACACACATTTTATCACTCCTTATGTTTTCTTTGTTTCTCTTTCCAGTTTTTAT